>NW_025999977.1:3610833-3726432 GCF_001458135.2 Marmota marmota marmota | reverse complement strand
CTCTCTCTCTATCTCTATTATCTTCTCTATTATATATTCTATCTTCTTCTTCTTCTTCTCCTTCTCCTTCTCCTTCTTCCTCCTTCTTCTCCTTTCTTCCTTCTTCTCCTTCTTCCTTTCTTTTTTTTTTTTTTGGCTGTACTGAGGATTGAACCAAGGGCTCTTAGGCACATACTCTACTATTGAGCTATATCCCTAGCCCTTTTATGTTTTATTTTTGAGAAAGGGTATCTGTGAGTCACCCAGGCTGTCCTTGAACTTAGGATCCTCCTGTTTCAGCCTCCCCATATAGCAGGGATTACAAGCATGCACCTCTAATTGAGCTACTAATTATGATCTTGATTGGACTTGCTCATGCATTGGCAATTAATCTTGGTGGGGTTCTCTCATATGCTGGGGGATTACCAGATGATTTTGAACTAGGATAGTCTCTGCTTTTCTCCATGGGTCTCATATCTGTCTAGTGGGCTTGTTGGGGCAGGTTCTCTTGTGAAGCATAGATGCACAAGTGAGAAGCAGAAATGTACAGATGCTTTTCAAGGCCCTGCTATCTCACACCTGGTAACATTCCATTAACCAAAGCATGATCCATGGAGGAACCCACAGTCAAAATGGGCAGGAACTGCAAAGTTAGGAGCCAAAGAGCATGTAGTATTTATAAATTCATATTTATTTGTTTAATGAACTCTATATAATTTATTTTGTACTATAAATTCAGTCATTGCCCCTTCAAAGTAATTTTTTCTGTTGTTGTTTACTATTATAGAAGTATTAGAAATGAGTCATAAATATAGAAAAGCAAACTGAACATATGATATGATTATGTCTCTCACCTAGGGATACTTTTTTTTTTTTTCTGGTACTGTAAGGGTCCCGCGAAACGTCGGAGAAAGAGACCACCAAGTGACCACTCATGCAATTGGCAGAAGGGGATTTATTGAACCAGCATGCTGGGGCTCCGTGCCCACTTAAGAAGGGAAAGCAGCCCAGAGCCCCGAGCAGGGGCTGAGCACTGCTTAAGTACACTTTTTTGGGGAGGGCGGGGATTTTACATACATCACAGTCTCCTTTAACAAATCATTATACACCGCAGGAAAATCAAGCAACAACTCCTAAACGTGATTAGTTCATTCATTGGCGGGAACAAGTCAGGCGGGAGTGATAGGTCAGTTCTAAACGGGGTACACATTCAAACTGATTGGTTCAGGCCTAAAGGACTACGTGACCAGTTACACAGAGCCCTTCAGTTATTAAACAGCCAGGGGAAATGTTTACTGGGCGGTTCTAAGCATTGTCTTAACAGCTACAGAAATTTCAGGTTTTGCAGGTAGCATAGAAACCTAACAATACCTAATCCTTTACATTTTAACTCAGACTTTGCAGCTTAGAAACTTCACAATACCCGGTCTTTTACCCTCTAACTTTTACGCTTTAACTTCAATTTCTTTTACCCTTACAGTACTGGTGATTGAACCCAAGGGTGCTTAACCACTGAGCCACATCCCCAGCACTTTTTTATATTTGATTCAGAGACAGGGTCTCACTGAATTGCTTAGGGCCTTACCAAGTTGCTGAGGCTGGCTTTGAACTCAAAAACCTCCTGCCTCAGCTTCCTGAGTCACTGGGATTATAGGCATGAGCCACCACACCTGGGTTGTGCCCCTCCCTCCCGGGTCTTGAACTCAAGAGCCTACACATGCTAGACAAGCACTCTACCACTGAGCCACATCCCTAGCCTTTTTATTTTATTTTAAGACAGGGTCTCACTAAGTTGCCCCTGCTGGTCTTGAATGTGTGATCCTCCTGCCTCAGCCTCCCAAGGATTACAGGTGTGCCCCATTGCACACAGAGTGATAATCAGGGTTGGTGTATATTCTTCTAGCTCTCTGTCTCTCCCCTCACACACACGTATAATGAGAAAAAAATAATTTAAAGCAATAATTTGATCTCAATTAAAACTCACATCTCAATTAAAACTCACCTTCTGCTCATGGTGAATGTCTCCAGGGGCTCTCTTCTTACACTGTATATAACCTCTACCTATTAAATGAGATACTTGTGCTTCTACAGCAGGCTTGTCTTCTACTTTTTACGTGACCAGTGATTTTACCACATGTCCTGTGGAATGGTAAATTTGGACACAGTTTCATATTCATTATAAATTTTCTTAAGAAATTAAAAGTAAGTATTTATTTATTTGCAGTGCTGAGGATTGAATCCAGGGATGCTCTACCACAGAGATATATCTATATCCCTAACCCTCCCCCTTCTTATTTTGAAACAGGGGTCTCACTAAGTTGCCAGGACTGGTCTCAAATTTGAGATCCTCCTGCCTCAGCCTCCTGATTACAGCTGTAATTCAGGCATGCATCTGCCTTGATATTTATTTTTTAATTGAATACATATTTTCTTTTTTTTTCCTTTGTGGTCATTTTTGTCAAAGAATTTATTATACAATATAAAAGTATAACCAAATAATATCATGAATAAATAATTATATATTTTCACTTTATAATAGATGTTTTATAATAACAAATATTCAGTCTACTTTTTGTATACCCTATTGCAGGACTGTTCACCCTTATTTCCTACACATAGTGCTTATAATCTAACTTAGGCTTTCCCATGTTCCCCACTAACCTTGTTGGCTGGTGGGCCTGGCCCTACTATCTTGAATGCTAAATAGCTATCAAAGCAGCTAAATCTAATAACTTTCCCACCACCAATCAAGATCATAAAAAACTGACAAACCTTGCCTTGTTTTATCAGAAAGCATCTGGTGTGCTTTCTTTGAAAAGGAATTAATAGCTGCCTTACCTCTGGAAAAGGTTAGGGGAAAAAATTCAGGTTACTGCTTTTTATATTCTAGACTTATCTACGCCTCATTGTGAAAACTTTTTGCTACACTGTGTCTCCCACACTAAGGCCAGAGTAGAAGCTAAAGGACAAAGTGCAAGAATATTGTAATGCAATTGTTAATGATAATAGGTAGCTATAAAAATCACTAAGGAGTTATATGCTAAGATGGATGGTGACTAGACCATAGTAAACCTGAGACATTGTCATCCTAACAATAAAGTTATAGTTATCAAAAGGAATGTGGTTTCAACCCGGGGTAGATAGATAGACCACAAACAGAAAAGAGAAACTATAGATAAATGGAAATTTGATGTGTGATAGGTCTATGGTGAAAAGAGTAAATGGTACTGGGACATTTGGCTATCTAAATGGAAAAAAAATGAAGGTGGACCTTATGCCTTATGCCAATTATAAAAATCAATGCAGAATGAACCTAAATGTGAAAGGCAAATGTTTTAAATATTTAGAAAAAAGAGGAATACATAGAGTACGTGGTGTTAATGACTTTTGGATGAGGAAGGATTCCTTAAATGAGACAACAGAAAAGCACAAAGCTTAAAAAAAAATCTGATGAACTTGTGATTATATTAAAATTAATAATTTTTGTTCTTAGAAAGACATGATTGGGCTAAAGGTATAGTGCAGTGGTAGAGCACCTGCCTAGTACACATGAAACCCTGGGCTCAATTCCCAGCACCAAAAAAAAAAAAAAAAAAAGACACCATAAAGTAAGTCAAAAGCCAAGCCACTATCTCAACTAAAATACCTGTAACTCAAGTAACAGGAAAGTTTACCATCTGGGATATGTAAAGAACTCCTACAAAGCAATAAGAAAATGCACAGTAGAAAAGTACAAAAAAAGAAAAAAGATAAAATGTTTCATAGGAATAAACAAATACATAGATTGTCTAAATACACAAAAATATGATTGATTTTATTATCATCAGCAAAATGCAACACTGAACCACACAAGGCATTCTATCACAGCTAAAGTGTCCAAAAGTATTGAGTGCTGACAAAGATATGAAGCAGCTAGAACTCCCGATTCCTTGTGGCCAAAAGTGTAAATCATAACTGCTTTAAGTTGGATATTTTCTGTTAAAGGTGCACAAATCCTGTAACTCAGTGATGCAATTGTTAGATGCATACATCATAGAGACTGTGCATTTGTATTATGATATATGTGGGGAAAATTTTTTAAAGCATTGCTTTAATAGCAAACAAACAGAAACAATTAGAAGCAACCCATTGTTTATAAATTGAAGATAAACTATCTGAATATTCATGAACTATAGTTACATGGATCAGTAATTATTAAATATGAAACATACTGCTAACATACACAGGAATGAATGACCACATGAGGAGGAAAAAAAATGGGGCCACCTGCAATCCAGGCAGAGAGAATCCAGAAGGAACTTGCTCGGCTGACATCTTAATCTTGGACATCTAGCCTCCAGAATTGTGAGAAAACAAATGTCTGTTGCTTCAGGGAAAATAAAACAAAACCAGACCTAGTGAGTGGGAAAAAAAGAAAGAAAGAAAGAAATGTACAGTATAAGTTTTTATGACATTGACATATACATCTCATAAACAGCAAAACCAAACTATTTTTGTAGATACTTACATGTGTAACAATAGCATAATAACATACTTGTGAATAATAATAAACACCACATTCAAAGTTACAGTTATATTCTCTGAGTATGGCGATGCACACTTGTGATCCCAGCAACTCCGAAGTCTGAGGCAGGAGAATTGCAAGTTCAAGGCCAACCTAAGCAATTTCCAAAGGCTCTCAACAACTTTAGTGAGCCCCTATCTCAAAATAAAAAATAAAAGGAATGGGGATGTAACTCAGTGGTAAAATGCCCTTGGGTTCAATCCCTAGTACAAAAAAGAAAGGAAGGAAGGAAGGAAGGAAGGAAGGAGAATTATGGTTAATCACAGGAAGAGAAGGAAGGAAACAAACAGGTTTGGGAAGAGAATAGTATATGGTCTCAGTGATATCATCTTTATTCATTTTTCAAAATCAAACAGTTTATTAAGATTTGATGAAACTGATATGGATATATGGGACTTGATGTATTTTTTTCTTTCTATATAGTCAGTTGATATGCATAACCAACTTTTTTTTCAAAGAATATATATATACACACACACACACACACACACACACACACANTATATATATATATATATATATATATATATATATATATATAACTGACCTGTTGCCTCCCTCAGTAGGAACTGACTTCTGCACTACCTTCCTTATTTGGTCTCTAGGCCTAGTGCCAAACAGGACTCTAGGCTTGGAGAGTCCCTCTGGGATTCCGCCTCTCTGCAGACATTGGGGGAGACATGAGACTGTACTGAATCTGTCCCACCTTGTTCCTTTCCCTGCACAGTCCCCTGGCATAGCCAGTGGGGCTTTAGGATGAAGGATTTAGGGGAATGCAGAGCAGGTCCCTCCCCATACTCCTAGTTGGCTTCCTACTGTGTTTCTTATCCCTCTGCCACTTCTGTGTGACCTTAGTGTACACTGTGCCTGGCACAAAGGAGGTGTCCAAGATGCCTTTGTTGACTTGATCCAAGCCATTATCAGCTCTTGAGTGGGCTACTGGGAGGACGTAAAATAGCTGCACAGGGAAGAGGTGTTTGCCAGCGTCTGTCAGGTCCCCACCTCTGCCAGCATTCTAGCTGCCAGGCCCTGGGAAATGTGGCTCATTTGCAAGGGGCTGATAGCAGGTATTCAGGATTTTTAGGACTTGAGCTTAATTTCAAATAATTTCACTCTTGTGAGAAATGGATTCTGCTGTTGTTTCCTGCCATCTAAACATTTCAAACTAAATTCTTACATCCACCCACCCCCCCATATAAAACTTTCTTATTCAGAAAGTCTTCTGAGCTACTGGCAAAGGTACCATCTCAGGGTTTTCTATTTTTATCCTGTGTGTAATCAATGGGAACATACTGTGACTAAGTGGAGAATTATGAATTGATAAAAGCAAACTATGAACATTTGCTTTTGTTCCTGAGCAAACTAACAAAGGAACATGTACCTAATATATAGAAGTATAGTGGTCATTTTATAGGTCAGTCTTTCTGCAAAAGTACTCAGTGATTTCTGTGTTTGTTTACAGGAAATAAAAAATATGCTTTCAAGATTCAAATTGGTTAGGCTGTGGAAAAGTTTTTATAATAGAAGATTTTCTAGAAATATTGAAAGATAAGATACTATCAGCCCTTTCTCTGTGATTTGTTAACCCATTTTGATACCTATTCTCTACATTTCCCTTACAACAAAAAGTAGTCTGTTGCTCCCAGTTACTTGATAGGCTGAGGCAAGAAGATCAATTGAGCCCAAGAGTTCAAGGTCAGCCTGGACAACAGAGCAAGCCTCTGACTCAAAATCAAAATCATCATCATTATCATCTGTTCTCCAACATGTGATAGCATTATTTTTTAAAATCTCCTTTTAAATTGCACCACTCTACGTATAGGAAGGCATTTTTACTTTCTGTTTTCTCCTTGACAGTCTAATTCTACACAAAACTTTTTGTTGTTGTTTTGTTTTTGGCACCAGGGATTGAATCCAGGGACACTTTACAACTGAGCTACCCCCTACTCCTTTTAATTTTTTTTTAAATTTTTTTAGTTGTAGTTGGACACAATATATTTATTTTATTATTTTTATGTGGTGCTGAGGATCGAACCCAGAGCCTCACATGTGCGAGGCAAGCACTATACCGCCGAGCCACAACTCCAGCCCTAATTTTTTTTTTTTTAGAGATGCAGGATCTAAGTTGCTGAGGGTCTAAGTTGTTGAAGGTCTTACCAAACTGCTGAGTCTCACCTTAAACTTGTGATCCTCCAGCCTCAGGCTCCTAAGTTTCTGAGATTACAGACATGTGCCACCATGTCCAGCTAGTATTCTTTTATGTAATCGGCTCACTACAATTAGTTTTGTATTCTCCATTTCACTTAGGAGTACAATGTAACTTCAAAATAAAGAGGTACATGAGTCTCATGACTATACAGTAGTGCCAACAATGCTCTATCACACATATAGTCATATAAAGATAAATGAAAATTTCTATATTTTAAATGGATTACTCTGCATTTTATTGTTCATGAATGTCACCTTCATTTTTAAAAATTCTAGCTTTTTAACTTTGGTTCTTTCAAACCAGACAAGGAACCAACTAAATAGAAATTAATTTAGAATGTTAGACTGAACAAAATTTAACACAGAGCAGGAAGTAGAATGGTGGGTACCAGAGCCTGAAGGGTAGGGGGAATTCGGAGTTATGGTTTAACAGAAGTTGGAGAAGATGAAAAAGTCCTAGGGATAGATGGTGGTGATTCACATGGTGAAAGAACTCAATGCTACTGAACTAGACACTTAAACAGGGTTAAAATGGTAAATTTTGGGGCGGGCTTCCACGAACTTCCGTTCCCTTAGCGTCTGGAGCCAGCCATTTTTTCAAACTTTTTTAGGCTTTCTGTCCTGGATCCGGAGCCCAGGTTTCTGTGCTATGGAGAAGCTGAAAACAAACCACAGGGAGACCGCTGAGAACCCTGAAAGCCAGGAAATGGTCCTCGGCCATCATGAACATTCCAAACCATGACACCTTTTGATGATGGGAGGTCACCACCCGTATGAATCCGTCATCAGCCTTCCGGGTTATGGGTGCACTTCAGAGAAAAACTAATGACAGCCTTGGTACCCTGGACATCTTCATCCTCCACCGGGCCGGGTCCCCTCACCTGTCCAGAGAGGCCACGTGAGCAGAGGAGGCCTGGCTGCCTTCCTGTCTCCATGGATGCTGTTGGAGTCTCCTTCAGCTGTCTGGGTTGTAACCTCTCCGGTTTTCCAAAACAGAAGTAAATATCCAGATTCATCTTTCATCAAAATGGAGCTTTGCTGCAAAGAAAAAACATTACCCTAACTCTACAGGATCTGAAGTTTTAAGAAGGACTCAAAACAGGAGTATATATTTATTTGGTGTATCCATAAATGGAGGGAGTCCCTGGAACTACAGTTGTCCATCACTAGACTTGGCCCATTTGCTTTTTAAAAGCACCAACATTGATATTGATACTGTTAACATTCAGGGATATAGCCATTGATTTTACTGAAGAGGAGTGGGAATGCCTTCAACCTCCTCAGAAAAACTTATATAAAGTTGTGATGTTAGAGAACTATAGAAACTTTGCCTTCCTGGCCATGACTCTTCATGATACCCAAGAATATTCATCAGAAAAGGGCATAAAACATATATTTCACAAAGTGATAAGTGGGAAATATAAAAGTTGTGATCTTGACTATTTACAACAAAAGAAAATATGGAAAACTACAAGTGAGAGTGAACACCAGAAATCATATAAAAAATCAGGCCTTGTTTACCACCAGAGAATTCACACTGGAGAGAAGCCCTACAAATGCAAAGAATGTGGCAAAGCTTTTAGTCTAAAAACAGACCTTATTCGCCACAGTAGAACTCACACTGGAGAGAAGCCCTACGAATGTAAAGAATGTGGCAAAGCTTTTAGTCAAAAAACAGACCTTTTTAGGCACAGAAGAACTCATACTGGAGAGAAGCCCTACAAATGTAAAGATTGTAGCAAAGCTTTCAGTGTAAAATCACAACTTATTCGCCACAGCAGAACTCATACTGGAGAGAAGCCCTACAAATGTAAAGAATGTGGCAAAGCTTTCAGTCAAAAATCACACCTTATTTGCCACAGCAGAACTCATACTGGAGAGAAGCCCTACAAATGTAAAGAATGTGGCAAAGCTTTCAGTCAAAAAGTAGGCCTTATTCGCCACAGCAGAACTCATACTGGAGAGAAGCCCTACAAATGTAAAGAATGTAGCAAAGCTTTCAGTCAAAAAGTAGGCCTTATTTACCACAGGAGAACTCACACTGGAGAGAAGCCCTACAAATGTAAAGATTGTGGCAAAACTTTCAGTCGTAAAGTAGGCCTTATGTGCCACAGTAAAACTCACACTGGAGAGAAGCCCTACAAATGTAAAGAATATGGCAAAGCTTTCAGTCAAAACTACACACTTGCTTAGGGTGCCCATCATTCATTGTTAAAAAATCTTTAGCTATATAAAATTTTAATACTCTATGTCACATTGTGATTTAATAGAATTTTAATAAAATATACATTAATAATGCTGAAGTCTTTTATTGAATCTTATACCAGTTTTTGAAATAAACATGCTATATGTGATTTCCTCAAAAAAAAAATGGTAAATTTTATGTTATATATATTTTAACCATAAAAAAAGTTTTGAAAAGTTAATTACTAAATAATAATGATATTTGCTGCCTCAAAGTTGTTTTGAAATGTGACAAATGTAAGTAATAGAATGTATTAATGTTAAGATGCATTGTCTAGAGTAGTGGGCTCAGAAACAAGTGAATAAAAGAATTTCTTCTTAAAAGTAAATTAAAAATAAAACTTGCCCTGGCATGATTCTGTCCTGGGCATCTGTTCTCTGGGGTAGAAGTCCTTATTTCCATCCATCTTTTCCCTCACCTAAGTACACGTCACTACCCTATGGAAGATTCAATGGACTAGACATGAACTCTCTGAGGCTCCCAAAATATCTTTTCAGATGTGAGCAAAAGACTGACAAATATTATCACTTAAGGTGGATAGCAATAAAAATGAGTACCAGTTATCATTAAGAATGGTCAGGTTGGTTTACACACACACACAAAAATGAATTACACATTGTTGAAAGAGAGACCATGAATTATGAAGGCAGTCCAACTAAAGTAATACTGGCAACCTTTAAAACATCCCTTAGGGGCTCTGAAATGACATGGTCTTAAGGTTGAAGTGTAATTGTTAGCCTGTGCATGTTATTGGTCCGATTTAGCTGTAGAGGAAAATGCAGAGTCAGAAGATGAAGAGGAGGAGGATCTAAAACTTAAGTATATCTGCAAAGCCATTTTCCCCTGGAAGTGGTAGCTAGTATCCATGGAAGAAAGGAAAGCTTGCTGCTGCTGAAGATGATGAGGAGAAAAAGGAGGAAGAGGAGGACGGGTATTCTGATGAGAAAACTGAAGAAAAATCTCCCTTAAATAAATTTATACAAGCTACTCCAGCCAAAAAAAGCACAAAAATCAAACCAGGATGGAAAAAAATTAAAATCATCAATACCAAGGCCAAAAGGTTAAGAATCCTAAAATACCAAAAAGATCCAGTTCTGTAGAAGACATTAAAGCAAAAATGTAAACAAGTAACCCTGGATGCTACTGGTAAATAAAGCCCAAAGATGCGGAGAAAGGAAAAGGAGAGACAAGTACTATCTATACTGAGCACCATCAACAATCCAGGCTGTTTAATCTCAAGCCCCTGTCCTAATTTGCCACCCACACCCCATTCCAGGCTGGGAACAATCCCCCCTGATTTCCAAAGGCACTTTATTTGAACTGCTGTGATACAGTGAACCTTACATACTGCCTTCCATTACCTGTGACTTTAACCATGTTTTAATCACCTCTTAGCTTCCTTACTACAAGGGATAGATGGTGGTGCTCAATAAATATTTGAATGAATAAAAAAATTAAACTTAACAGAAGCAGTTTAACAAATTGTGGAAAATGAAAAATATATATATATATAATTTTTTTAAGAAAAAAAAATATATATATCCATCCCCCAGTGCTGGTACCTTGTGCATGCTAGACAAGTGGCCTACCACTGAGCTGTATCTCCAGTATTTATATCTTATGTTTTAAACTATGTTATTAAAAATTCTTCATAAATAAAAATTTAAATGTCTCCAGAGTATTCTATCTTATGATTACACCAAAATTTGCTTAATCAATCCTTTACTGTTGAACATTGTCAGGGCTCAGAGCATGATGCCTCAAAATATGGCACATTGACATGCTAAGTTTTGTTTTGTTGATTGCTGTTTTTTGAGGCAGAGTCTTGCTTTATCACCCAGGCTTGGCTCAAACTCCTAGGCTCAAGAAATCCTCCCAACTCAGTCCCCAGAGTAGCTTTGACTACTGGCACAACACCATACCCAGCTGGCAAGCCAAGTACTTAGAAGGAGAGTAGAAAGGCCTTAGAAGCAAGAAATTCTCACTAATTTTGTGTCCTCCTCTCTCCTTCCCCCGGTATTCGCCCAAAGGACGTCATAGAAACTAGAATTCTTCTTCCTCAAGGCAGTTAGAAACTAGACTTCTTCTCCTTCCAAAGAAAGCCATAAACCTAGAAATGTCACTGTGATTTTTCCCCCTTCTCCCTTGAGGACATCCATGTGACAGGTGTCACGTCCTACGCCTCAAGGAAGGAGCATGACATAGAGAGGTTAAGAAAAACTCGGGCAGACTGGCCTTGCGTGTTCATTCCCAGTCTATTTACCATTAGATCATACCCTTTTGTCCAATCAAGTCTCTACATAACTGTCCATTCTTCATTGAACCAAAGCATAAAAATACAATTCTCCCTAGGTCTTTAGGTCTTCATTTCTGAAGACTCTATGTCAGGTAAAACTTTGATTTAATAAATAGTTTTCCTTTTTTTTTTTTTTTAGTTGTAGCTGGACACAATACCTTTATTTTATTTATTTATTTTTATGTAGTGCTGAGGAAGGAAACCTGCATCTTGCATGTGGTAGGCAAGTGCTCTACTGCTGAGCCACAACCCTAGCCCCTGCTTTTCTGTTGTTAACCTGCCTTTTTTTCTAGGAATATCTGCCATGGGCCTTGAGTGAAGAAAAAGCATGACATCTTTTTAGCCAATAACATTTAGGCCATTTATAATTTTTGTTATAAATAAATTTTGTTATAAATAATGTTGTGATTTTCTTCTTTATGTATAAAGGCTTTGTCCGCTTATGAGATTATTATTTTGGGATAAAGTTACAGAGTTCTGGAAATAGAATTACTAGGTCAAATGATAAATATTTTGCCTGGCACTGTGGCATGTGCCTGTAGCCTCAGATACTCAAGAGGCTGAGGCAGGAAGATCACTTGAGCTCAGGAGTTTGAGTCCACCCTGGGCAGCATAGAGAGACCTTGTCTCAAAAAAAAAAAAAAAGAAAAGAAAAGAAAAAATATATAAATACTTTTGGACTCTTGGATTATGTTAAGGCATTACAAATTATTCTTTCAACAGAAATATGTTACCACCACTGAGTAAAAATAAGATGTAATATTCATTAGGCACTTAGTTTTTACTAAGTATGAGGTAATTTAATATGGATTATTACTTGATATGTATTAGCTCAACGTTAAAATCTTTCATACTATTCAAAAAGCTATTTTTGAATTTCATTTTTTTAGTTAATGATATTGAGCTATATTATATTTTTAAACCATTTGAATTATTTATAAACCATTAGTTGACTATTTTTAAATTGTGAGTTACTATCCTTTTCTGTTTCTATGAGCTCTTTATATATTCATATTTTAAACCTTCGTCACATCAGCTACAACTATTTTATAAGTTGTTTATTGTTTTTAAATTTTCTACATCACATTTTACACTTATCTATTGTCAAATCTATTGAGTTTTACTTTGTGATTCATTCTTGATTTTTAAAACAGTTAATTTTATTTAATGGCTTGGTATAATCATGAAGATACATCTTACACGTGTATAAAACCTCTCTCTTTGCATACACTATTTCGAGCTTTTGCATCTGAACAACTAAACCAGATGCTTGTGCAAATCAGTTACTTTACATAACTTGATATTCTTTACATAACATTTCTTTCGAAGCTTAAAATTTCTTTCTCAACAACCTATATTTCCATCCATATGGGATTAACTTAGTATATGGAACAACAAAATAAAAAGAAAAATTACAGAGTCCTTAAAAGGCACACTATATACTTGGTAATATTTGAAGTGATTAGTGGCAATATTGAGGAAGGAGAAATACAATACAGCAAATAAAGAACAAGGCACTTGTGTAAAATTAAACATACATACATATAAGAAAATGTCCAGAGTTCTTACCAAAATTCTGTCAGTATTTATTTCTGGGTCAGGAAACTTCAGGTTATCATTATGATCTTCTTTGTCCTTTTCTGATTTGTTTTGATAATTTGCAATAAACGTATCATTTTTTTTTTTACTAAAACAACAAAGTTATTTTTTAAAGCAAAGGTTTTACACATACACAGGGACAATAATATTTGTCTATATTTTTTCTTGTGTTTTGATTAAATGTTTACACACAGAGAAAGCCACAAATAACATTTTCCTTAGCATTTGAACAATGTCCAAGAGATATACACGCTTCTACCTTTGGGTTAAACATACATGCATTTGTCAAGAAATATATTTTCTAAGAAACATGGGCCTGCTATATACTGGACACTAACTCCAAGTGAGAAAAATTCTTAGGTGAGCTGTTCTGATCTGCAAACCTTCCCCCTGCATGGCTTTCTGCATGGTGTCATTCAGCCCTCTTCCTGCATCTGGGACTCTTTCCAGTGGCTACATGTGGGAGCTTCCCGTTTTTGTTCTGAGTGATGTTTACTGGAAATGGAGGTCCACTAATAAGATCTCAGCTCAGATAGCTTTGTAGGGACAGGAAGAATGATTATGAGATGGATTTGGCTAACAACCTTTACTTTCTCCTTTATTATTATCTTGTTTTCATAGGTTGACTTTGCTTTGTTTTAAAATTACCTCCCATAAGAAACCTAGGAGGAATGGTATGGGCCACCCTCTTGTTCCTCTCTGCCATTCCTTACCAAGACCCTCCTTCTCCTCTTTGCCTTACCAACACCCCCTTCTTCCCCATGCCTCCAACCAGACCTGCACATTCACGCACCTACTACAGACAGTAGATGGATACAGCCAAGAACCCGTAGACAGGATAGCTGGGTATTATACTGCTCTGTTCTCTTGGACTTGGAAGGAAAAATATTTGAATGTGAACAAAAGAAGCAAGGGGATTTGTCCAAAACTTCACAGCTGCTTATGGCAGAACAAAGTGGAAAATGTAGTTTTCATATCTCCTCACTCAGGGCCTCGGGGTTGAAACTGATAAGCATCGTTAGCATTTTTCTGAAACTGTGCATAAAGGCAACTTACAGAGTTCCAGGTAAAAGAATGCCATGTAATGAGAAGTTGTCTTGTGTTAAAGGTCAGCTAAGTAAAATCAAAGAGAAAACCTCCTAAATATATTGAGTCCTTCAATTTTTTTGTGGATCTCCTTGGTTGTGATTGTGTGATCTCTGAAGTATTGTACAGTTTTGTCAAAAGTTTCAGATGAAAATTTCTCAAAATTAATTAAAATTTCTTTAAATTGATTGAAATTTTAAAGACTATTCTATACCATGCTACACTTCAGGAGGTAAAGAACTTGTCACAAATTCAAACAGGTATGTGGCCTCACAGCTCCTGGGAAGTCAGGTATCTCTTATTAAATATCTGTCCCACCATCAAGTTGTCAATACTTGTGCAGAATCTCCCTGGGACGCAGTTGTATCAGAAAGCTAAAGCACTGAATAAGTTCAAGTAATTCTGAGGCTGCACAATTGTGTTGTGGGTGTCATTTGGTGTTCCATTCTAGTGTGAGGAATAACATCAAATAAAGGATATTAGCTGCAGTTTGGGGCCACTAAAGATGGTAGACATAGAGAAAACAGCTCTTCAATTCTCTTTGGCTTCTTACTTTCAGGACAAAAACATTTCTCCTCCATGTAAAATGAGTAGGATGAAGAGAAATAGAGAAAGGGAATGAAATTTGTTTGAAAAGAAAAAGGGAAAGAAAGAAATAAAAGAAACCCAAAATGCAGTAATAGAATGTGAGAATCCAGAGCTGTTCCAAGTGAGGTCAAGCCCCTAGCTTTGAGGAATAACGTCTTATGGTCCTGGGAAACGTTGTTTGGGGGTCACCAAACAATCACCATTGATGTTTGGGACATCATTGAAAATAGAAGGGATACCAGAAGGCTGGTGGCATGAAATATTTGGATTTTCAGAAAAAGAAGGAGGGCAAAGTCTGAATTTTTGTAGATAATTATCTATAACCTCAGGGGCAACATTGTAGAATGGTGACTTAGGGATTAGTTTCAGGCACAAGGTGAAGTAATGAGTAAGATCCAGGTGAGTTCACTAAGAACCAGCCAGGGCTAATTTTTCTCCTCTTTTTCTTTTCTTTCTTTTTTAAACATGTTTTAGTTGTAGGTGGACATAATACCTTCATTTTATTTTTTTATTTTTTTATGTGATGCTGAGGATCAAACCCAGTGCCTCACAAGTGCTAGGTGAGCACTCTACCACTGAGCCATAACCCAGCCCTCTCTTCTTTTTGACATGACAACCAGCTCAGGAGCTCAGGGAATGGACATACATCTAGAAAATTTTGTCATCAGTTTAAATATTTTTTACCAAAACTTTTCATGATACTCTCTTGGACAAGATGGAGAAATAGGAACTAAATTCTGGCACCCTGGATGAATTAGTAACCAGTGAGTGCACAGGTGCTGTCTAATGAGTTGATGACAAACTTCAAGCGATATATAATAGTGAATCACAGGGTGTTGTCTTTTATCTGCCCCTTGTAAATGCTGTAAGAACAAATACACAGGTGTGCTCATCACATTTATAGGTAATCTCAAGCTGGAGGTGTGAGGAACACCTGGAAAACAGAATGAAAATCAGTGAGTTGAATTTAAAAAGACAAAAATTTTAAAATGATTGATATGAGGTTTAAGGAGCTAAATACACCAGTAAGAAAAGATTACTGTTTAGGCTGGGATGAAATTTAAGCAGTTCCTAAGAGTCTTAGACTATTTGTGTCAGATGTACAATGTGGTTGTAAAAAAAAAAAAAAATTAGGCTGTATGCTGTGGCATGGGGTGAGAGTCCAATAACTGGCTCTGGGGTGGGAGTTGGGGCTTGATTTATAGCACTTGTTAATTTCTGTAGTGTAAATACTCCCATCACAGCCAGTTTCAAGCTACCAACTCCATGCCACTGAATGCAGAGTTTAGAAGAGATGTGCAATAGCATAACATGTGGTCTTTTCACCCCACAGACACGATAGGCGTGGATAACTTCAAGAGATAATAAAATGCAGTAAATTAGGAAAGGATGAGCTTTAAGTATTTATTACCTTCATTTTTAATATATCTAATTGTATGTTTTTGAAACTTAACTTTCAATTAAGGCTGCATTTAATAACTGGCTTCAAAGTTTTTGTTTTGTTTTGTTGGCCCTGGAGCTCCAACCTACAGCCTTACACATGAAAAGCAAGCACTCTACCTCTAATCTACACCACCAGCCCAGGCAGGAAATTCTTGAAAATTTAACATTGGCTCTTGCAAGCGTGTATGCATAGGCTCCCACCCACCATCCTGCCCGCATAACCAGAAATGCGGTAACTGATACAAGGGAAGTGGTAGCCTTGCTGTTCTCTGCAACTGTCAGGCCCCACCCAGATCTCTTGATTCCAGGACAGTAACTTAAAGTGAAACTGTTCTGAGATTGGAGCAGAGCAGCCAGATGACTGGGAACCAGGCACAAGTGCTGGAAAATTGGACAGGGCTGGGCTGTTTCAGCTGGGATGAGGGTGAGAAGGACAGGTGATTGCTTGTTTTCAAATATTTGAGGGGCTGTTGTTGTAGGAAGGTGTAGTTAGGGCTCTAATCTATGGGGAGAAAAAGATCCAGGGAAACAGATTTCTACTCAGTGTAAGAAAGAGATTGCTTACAGGCAATGCTATCAAAAATGGAATGGGATGAAGGTAATCTTGCAGAACACGGACAACAAAATTAAGGGACAGCTGAGAGGTGGTTCAAGCATCAGAAGAGAGAGTAGCGTGGATAATCTTAAAGATCCCCCCAAGTCTGCTACTGAACGACACCCCATCCCTTTTTATATTTTTATTTTGAGACAAGATCTCACTGAGTTGCCCATACTGGCCTCAAATTTGTAGTCCTCCTGCCTCGGTCTCCAAGCAGCAGGGGTTACAGGTGTGCATCACCACATCTGACCACAAAATGTGACTTAAAAAACAAAGATTTGGGGCTGAGACTGTGGCTCAGTGGTAGAGCGCTCACCTCCCACGTGCGAGACCCTGGGTTCAATCCTCAGCACCACATAAAGAAATAAGTGAAATAAAGGTATTGTGTCCAACTACAATTAAAAAATAAATATTAAAAAAAAAGATTTGGGGCTGGGGCTGTAGCTCAGTGGCAGAGCACTTGTCTGGCATATGTGAAGCACTGGGCTCTATCCTTAGCACCACGTAAAAAAATAAATAAATAAAATAAAGGCATTCTGTCCATCTATAGCTACAAAAAATTAAAACAAAACAAACAAACAAAACCAAAGATTTGTGGCATTGGAGATATAGTTTAGTGGCAGAGTGCTTTGCCTAGCATGCATCAAGCCCCCTGGGTTTAACCCCAGTACTGCAGGGGGAAAAGAGAAAAAGAAAGAAAGTGACCTATTCTTTCACTTAAAAAACATTAGTAGCAAGCATTTTCATTTAATGTTTCCTTCTTAGATAAGATAGTAGCAATTGCTAGACACTGTTTTGTTTTGTTTTTTTCCTATCTGGCTTTGTTTACATTAATCATATAGTCTAAGAATCACTCCATACATTTCTCATTCTTTTTTAAAATATATTTTTTAGTTGTTAATGGACCTTTATTGTATTTTATTTATACACAGTGTTGAGAATCGAACCCAGTGCTTATCACACATGTGAGGCAAGCACTCTACCACTGAGCTATAGCCCCAGCTCCTCTCATTCTTTTTTATATCTATATAGTACTCCACTGTGTGGACTGTACGTAGTGTTACTTGGATGTTGGACACATTTAACCAAATAAAAATTAAGAAATTAAATCTTAGGAGCTGGGGTTGGGGCTCAGTGGTAGAGTGCTTGCCTCCCACGGGTGAGGCACTGGGTTCAATCCTCAGCACCACATAAAAATAAATAAATAAAGATTTTTTTTTAAAGAAATTAACTTTTAGCATGATCAGCTGAGATAAAAATCCAAGCAAATTTCAAAATGTGTCCTCGATTTTTCTCTCCCATCTATTTAGTGGCTTTGCTCTGCTTGTCTTGTTCCTGTACCCTTACCTCAGGGCACCCTCTCAATCCTGAGTAACTGTCCCTTACTTTTCAAAAAAAAAATTTCTCAAGAATCTAAAATCAGCCTATTCTTTTTTAGGTGACAGTTCATGCAGAAGACTTTATTTTAAAATAATTCTTGCCAAAGCTACTAATGAGTCACTTCTTTTGGAGAACATGAGGCTTTGACCTCAAATTGCACATATATTAGGGTATCACCAGTTGGTTATTATTCATCATGTTTGAGTTTAGTACCATATTTTAGTGCTTTAGTACCATGTATAAAACAAAGCAATAATCAGAATTTATCCTGAGATCGCATTGGAAAGAATCATTCTGAACCAATAAATAACCATGGTGGTAGACCATACCTACATATGAGTTCTGGAGATGGAGGCTGTGGCAGCAGCTTTTCTTGCCTTTTAATATTCTTTTCATGAGTAATAGAAGTACAAAGTTTACACTTTGCCCAGGAGAACCACCCTGTACCTTCATCTTCCTGATACAGTCTTTGCACTGCAAAACAGATACACCACCACTGGATAAACATGGAGTTTACCCTGGAGACAGGGAAGGAAAGCAACTAGATTCAAAAGCATAGATTCCAAGTTGAAGTAGGAGAATCAGTAATCTGTCACTATGTTTCTCTCCCCCCACCCCACACACACTCCAGTAGGCTACATTATTAGAACTTGCCACAGAACCCTAGAAGCTGCAACAAGACCTGGGGAGCTATAGAACCCAATTCAAAATGGTCTGAAAGAATGGGGGAGGGGAGGGGCGAACTCACTGGTAAAGCATGTGCTTACTGTGTGCAAGGATCTGGGTTCTATCCCCAGTATCACACACACACACATACACACATACACAACACACATGCACGCACACACATGCACACACACACGCACACACAGGTGCCTGAGACAATAGGATCTGGAGAGACCCTCCTGAGCTGACCAGACCTTGTACTCAAAGGACAGAAATGAGCAGCCTAGGAACCATGGGCAGGACAAGAACTGCTCAGCCACTGGCTGGACTTCCTGGCTTCTGTCTTGAAGGGAAGTGGGATTCATTACTATTATCAAGTAACTCTTAATTTTCTTAATTTTCAGAATATTGCCTCACAGGGAAACCACAGTAAAGGAGATCTAACATATGGAACTCTGAGTTGTGAAGTATAAATTTGCATTATGCAAGTTGCCACAACATTATACAGTGAAAGAACTTAGTCCTAGGAGGGTCTGAAAATTTCAGTGCTTTAGGACTCTATAGACTTTTACCTGTATCTTCTCATCCCAATGAACTCTTACCCAGTTTTTAAGACCCAACCCTTCTCTTTACTTCCATAATACTTAGTATGTACCTCTTGTAACAATATCACATGGTACCAGACTTATTTGTTAATTGCCTGTTTCTACTGAATAGCGAGTTGTTGGGGGAGGGGCCCACTCCTCCTGTCTCAGTGCTTGGCAAAAAAAAAGAATGCTAGATATTCATTAAGTGAGATCAGAGATCACCTAATCTAACCTCTCTAAGTATAGAAAACTGAGGCCCCAAGAGTTTCTATAAATTCGGTAATTCAATCAGTCTACATGCCTAGTTCTATATGCGGCTCCATTAATGTCTTTACAATATTTTAAACATGATTCAGACTATGATTAGTTTCCATTTGTTCAGAGGTCAAAAGATAACTACTAGCACCCTAAAAATCCTCAAAGAAATATTCAACTATGTTCAGAATTTGTTTAATCAACTTTCTTTGTTATATTCTAAGAGAGCATCACCCAAGAATGCCATCTGAATAACGTTGATGCACACGTGCACCTGTATGCACTAGTATGCGTGTCAGATCGGGGCACAGGGATAGTGATAGTATGGAATGCCCAGTTTAACTTAGGAAACACGGGGTTACATTAAGTTAAATAGCTCCTCCCATACTTTCAACACACCTAGTAATAATTAGTTAAATCTTCAAGAGCATATCATAATAAGTGAAGAAATGGAAACTTAGAAAACCCTTCTGGGAAAAGGGAGCTCAGGAATCTGACCTTTCACAATCTCAATCTCTCTTTCTCTCTCTCTCTCTCTCTCTCTCTCTTTATCTTTTATTGATTTTATTTTTTTTACATACACGACAGCAGTGGAATGTATTACAATTCTTATTACATATATATAGCACAATTTTTCATATCTCTGTATATAAAGTATGTTCATGCCAATTCATGCCTTTCTTTATACATGTACTTTTTTTGCATTACAATTCTTAATACACATATATACCACAATTTTTCATATCTCTGTTTGTATATAAAGTATGTTGATACCCAATTCAAGTCTTCATACATTTACTTTATATAATGATGACCACCACATTCCACCATCCTTGCTAATCCCTTGCCCCCTCCCTTACCCTCCTACCCCTCTTCCCTATCTAGAATTAATCTATTCCTCCCATGCTCCCCCTCCCTACCCCACTATGAGTCAGCCTCCTTATATCAGAGAAAACATTTGGCATTTGTTTTTTGGGAATTGGCTAACTTAACTTAGCATTATCTTCTCCAACGCCATCCATTTACCTGCAAATGCCATGATTTAGTTCTTTTTTAATGCTGAGTAAAATTCCATTGTGTATATATGCATTTACATTTATAACATTTTTTAATCCATTCATCCACTGAAGGGCATCTAGATTGGCTCCATAGTTTAGCTATTGTGAATTGTGGTGCTATAAACATTGATGTGGCTGTGTCCCTATAGCACGCTGTTTTTAAGTCCTTTGGGTATAGTCCGAGGAGATGATTAACTGGGTCAAATGGTGGTTCCATTCCCAGATTTCCAAGGAATCTCCATACTGCTTTCCAAATTGGCTGCACCAATTTGCAGTCCCACCAGCAATGTATGAGTGTACCTCCCAGCCCCCCTCCCCGCCATCCTCACCAACATTTATTGTTGTTTGTCTTCATAATAGCTGCCATTCTGACTGGAGTGAAATGATATCTTAGAGTAGTTTTGATTTTCATTTCTCTGATTGCTAGAGATATATTTGTTGATTGATTGTATATCCTCTTCTAAGAAGTGTCTATTCAGGTCCTTGGCCTATTTGTTGATTGGGTTATTTGTTTTTTCTGTGTTTAGCTTTTTGTGTTCTTTATATACCTTAGAGATTAGTGCTCTATCTGATGTGTGAGGGATAAAAATTTGCTCTCAGGATGTAGGCTCTCTGTTCACCTCACAGGTTGTTTCTTTTGCTGACAAGAAACATTTTAGTTTGATTTTATACCATTTATTGATTCTTGATTTTAATTCTTGTGCTGTAGGAGTCTTATTAAGGAAGTTGGGGCCTAATCCCACATGACAAAGATTAGGGCCTACTTTTTTCTTCTATTAGATGCAGAGTCTCTTATTTAATTCCTAGGTACTTGATCCATTTTGAAATAAATTTTGTGCATGGTGAGAGATAGGGATTTAATTTCATTTTCTTGCATATGGATTTCCAGTTTTCGCAGCACCATTTGTTGAAGATACTATTTTTTCTCCAGTGCATGTTTTTGGCTCCTTTGTCTAATATAATTGTAATTTTGTGATTTCTATACCATTGGTCTACCAGCCTGTTTTGGTGCCAATATCATGTTGTTTTTGTTACTATTGCTCTGTAGTATAGTTTAAGGTCTGGTATAGCGATGCCACCTGCTTTACTCTTCCTGCTAAGGATTGCTTTAGCTATTCTGGGTCTCTTATTTTTCCAGATGAATTTAATGATTGCTTTTTTTTTTTAATTTCTATGAGGAATACCATTGGGATTTTGATCAGAATTGCATTAAATTTGTATAATGCTTTTGGGAGTATGGTCATTTTGATAATATTAATTCTGCCTATCCAAGAGCAAGGTAGATCTTTCCATCTTCTAAGGTCTTCCTTGATTTCTCTCTTTAAGGTTCTGTAGTTTTCATTGTATAGATCTTTCACCTCTTTCGTTGATTCCCAAGTATCTTATTTTTTAAAAAGATATTGTTAATGGGGTAGTTTTCCTTATTTCCTTCTCAGAGGATTTGTCACTGATATACAGAATGCCTTTGATTGATGGGTATTGATTTTATATCCTGCTACTTTGCTGAATTCATTTACGAGTTCTAGAAGTTTTCTGATGGAGGTTTTTTTTTGGGGGGGGTGTCTTCTAGGTATAGAAACATATCATCAGCAAATAGAGCTAATTTAAGTTCTTCTTTTCCTATACATTGAAAAGGTCGGGCGAACGTCGGAGGAAAAGACCACCAAGAGACCGTCTCATGCAACAGCAAAGGGTTTATTGGGGGTCCAGCATGCTGGGGCTCAGAGCTCACTTCAGAAGAGCAGAGAACAAAGAGCCCCGAGAACCACTTGAGCAGAGTTTATATACATTCTTTAGAGAGGGCAGGGGCTTTACATACATCATAGCCTCCTTTAGCAAATCATCATATACTGCGGGAAAATCAAATAACAACTCTAAAACATGATTAGCACATTCATTGGCGGGAACAGGTCGGTGGGGGTGATTGGTTAGTATTAGATAGGTATATATTTAAACTGATTGGTTGAAGCCCTGAGATGTGTACGTGCTGAGCTGCACGGTTTCTGGGAAGGGGTGATTTAGTAACTAGGTGGTCAGGGGAAGATTTCGACACACATCTAACAGGCAGTTCCGGGAATTGTCTTAACTGCCACAGGAATTTCAGGCTCTGAGTGCAGCTTGGAAACTTTACAAAACTGGTCCTTTACATTTTAACTTCAATTTCTTTTATTCTTTCAACATATCCCTTTAATTTCTTTCGTCTAATTGCTCTGGCCAGTGTTTCAAGAACTATGTTGAATAGAAGTGGTGAAGAGGGCATCCCTGTCTTGTTCCAGTTTTTAGAAGGAATGTATTCCATTTTTCTCCATTTAGAATGATGTTGGCCTGAGGCTTAGCATAGATAGCTTTTATGATGTTGAGATATGTTCCTGTTATCCCTAGTTTTTCTAGTGTTTTGAATTTAAAGGGGTGCTGTATTTTGTCAAATGCTTTTTCTGCGTTCATTGAGATGATCATATGATTCTTATCTTTAAGCCTATTAATGTGATGAATTACATTTATTGATTGAACCAACCTTGCATCCCTAGGATGAATCCCACTTGATCATGGTGCACAATCTTTTTGTTTTGTTTTTGTATTTGATTTGCCAGAATTTTATTGAGAATTTTTGCATCTATGTTCATTAGAGATATTGGTCTGAAGTTTTCTTTTCTTTTCTTTTTTAATTTGATTTTTTTTATTAGCTACACATGACATTACAATGACGAAGTTTTCTTTCTTTGATGTGTCTTTGTCTGGTTTTGCACAATCTCTCTTATCTGCCAAAATTCCCCTGCCCATTGAAAGTAAACCCTCCAGGAGTAACTGACCAACTTCTCCCACGATGTGGCCCTGCTAAATGCTGCAAAACTCAGACCCCCGTTGTAGCCCATTGCCATTTTCCCCTTGAAAATGTGCCTCTCTGCTGCTTCATAAAGCATCACTGATCCATGGAGGTCTGTCTCCCTTTCTTTTTCTTTTTGTATTCTTTCATTTGCTTTAATGCAGTTTCCCAACTTATTTTGCCTAGAGAAGTCCCCACCTTTGTTGCCTCAATTAATATACTTGGGGGATAAAGATCTGGAAAACAGAGTTGGCTAATGTAATTCTTATTTGCCAGGTGCCCATCCTTGGGCAGTAAAGGGTTCAGAGGGAAACAAACACTATGCTCTGTGGGGAAGAAGGTGTCCTGAGTGGAGAACGGAAGCTCTGAAGAAGGTGTAGCAGAGGAGGGGGAGACAAAGGGGGCAGGTTCACTGTCCAGGGTCCCAGAGAGGAGAGAGGGCCACGTGCAGATGTTTGAAAGACAGCTTGTATGCTGAGCATGGTGAGACCCCTGGGGCACAGGCAGAGGGGCCTGGAGGTAGGAGATAGAATGTATCACAGAGAACAAGAAAATACTTCCATAACAACAGGCAGCATGGCATCTGCCCTGGGGGCTCCAGGGAGCACAGCACCCTTCCTCAGCTTCCCCGGGGCTGCCAGACATCCTGATCTCAGCATTCGAGTTAGGGCAAGAAAGGAAAGGAAGCAAGTACAAAGAAGGTGACTGAGTGGTTCATCCACTTCTGGGAAACCTCCCCCTGGGGCTTGGAGAGAAGGCTCCAGGACACAATGGGACTGGATTAACAAGGGCAGTAGAAGTGGGAAACAAAATTTGCAGGGCCCTTTTAAGTATAGGATCATATCATGGGCAAATAGGGATAGTTAGCTCTTCTTTTCCTATTTATATCCCTATAAGTTCTTTCATCTGTTTGATTGCTCTGGCAATTAAATCTAGTTTCAAGGACTGTATTGAATAGAAGAGGTGAAAGAGGGCATCCCTGCCTCGTTCCAGTTTTTGGAGGGGATGCTTTCAATTTTTCTCCATTTAGAATGATGTTGGCCTTGAACTACACTGAGATTTCATCTCACTCCAGTCAGAATGGCAACAATCAAGAGTACATGTAACAATAAATGTTGGCCAGGATGTGGGGAAAAAGAGTTCACTCCTACATTGCTGGTAGGACTGCAATTGGTGCAATCACTCTGGAAAGCAGTATGGAGAGTCCTCAGAAAACTTGGAATAGAACTATCATTTGACCCAGTTATCCCACTCTTCAATATGTACCCAAAGGATTTAAAATCGGCACACTATAGTGATGCAGCCACATCAATGTTTATAACGGTTCAATTCACAATAGCTAAGCTATGGAACCAACCAAGAGATGAATGGATAAAGAAAATATGGTACATATACACGATGGAGTATTATTCAGCCATATAAAAGAATGACTTATGTTATTTGCCAGAAAAATGGATGGACCTGGAGACTATTATGCTAAGTGAAATAAGCCAATCCCCCCAAAATAAAGGTTGAATGTTCTCTCTGATATGTGAATGCCAACACACAATAAGGAGGGGAGGGGAAGAAGAGAAATTCAGTAGATAGGACAAAGGAGACAAAAGGGAAGAGATGGAGGATGGACATAGGAAAGACAGTGGAATGAATCTGTCATAACTTTCCTATGTTACATATATGAACACAGCACAGTGAATCTCTTCATCATATACAACCACAAGAATGAGATCCTAATTAGAATAAGATATGTCAAATTATACTCTACTGTCATGTACAACTAAAAAGAACAAATAAAAATAAACAAAGAAACAATTTTTAAAAAATTTGCAGAGCCCAGTGTAAAATGGAAACGTGAGTTCACTGTTTTAAACTTAAGAATCTCATGATTGCAATAGAGGAGCATTAAACTGAGCACCAGCCTGCAGAAGGCAGTCCTTAAAGCTGGTCCTTCCAGAAGTTACTGCTCATCCTATAATCCCATTTGAATTCCCTAACTAATATGGCCTGGAGAAACTGGGTTACACATGTGTTACCTAAAAGACATCCAATTATCATGGAAACTCTTGTTCACCAATTACCATGATCTGAATGTCTGTATTCCCCCAGCCCACAGCACTCATATATTGAAACTTTGTCTCCAGTGTAGTATTAAGATGTGGGGCCTTTAGGAAGTGATTAGGTCCTAAAGTGATTGGGGTGAACAGGATTAGTGCCCTTATAAAAGAGACCCAGAGTGCCTGTTTGAGAACATGGCAGGGAAGTACCCTACAAATC
This sequence comes from Marmota marmota marmota, assembly GCF_001458135.2. Taxonomy (NCBI): domain Eukaryota; kingdom Metazoa; phylum Chordata; class Mammalia; order Rodentia; family Sciuridae; genus Marmota; species Marmota marmota. The sequence goes on along the minus strand of NW_025999977.1, from coordinate 3,700,785 downwards.
AGAGAGCTTGCCCTCACCAGACATTGAATTTGCAAGTGCCTCGATAAATAAATTTCTGTCATTTATAAATTATGCCATCTTTGGTATCTTTGTTGCAGCAGCCACAATCATTCTGGGTAAGCCCGACTTTGTTATAAGATAAATCTAAGTTCACCTTCAATTTCAGTAGCATATTCAATGCAAAAATCCAGGCACATCCAAGCTATTCCCATGTATAGTTCTCACACCACAAACTACATCTGTTCTTCCCATGCTGAGAATAAAGACAGATTTGCAGCTGCAGTGCAGGAAAGTAGAACCTTTGACTCTGTCCTGGGGTTAAATACCAGCATTTATTTGCTGCTGAGGCAGCACTCAGCACCCATGCTGATTTCTCTCAAAAATAAAAAACAAACTCAGGTGGAAAATCTGGGCAATCAATGTTACTTGCTATTTTTGTAGATGAGGGAGGAAAAGAAAAGTGGTGGAAAGTGTTGTCATAAACAACACAGAGTGTACAACCAGAGATATGAAAAATTGTGCTCTATATGTATAATATGAATTGTAATGCATTCCCGTTGTCATATATAACCAATCAAAACTTAAAAAAAAAAACACACAGAGGGCTGGGTTTGTGGCTCAGTGGTAGAGCGCTCGCCTAGCATGTGTGAGGCACTGGGTTCGATCCTCAGCACCACATAAAAATAAATAAATAAAATAAAGGTATAAAAAAAAAAAGGCATCTGCCCTGCCATGTCTCAGGTCTCAGGCTGGCTTGGAACCTGGGATCCTTAAAAAAAATTAAATAAAAATAAATAAACAACATAGAAGAGCAGATCATGAGTATGGAGATGAAACAACTCCTACATCCTCTTGATCAGATGGAAACAACTAAGTAAAGAAGAAATTATCCCTGGGAGACTTTGTGTCTCCTGGGGAAAAGCCAGGGATTTTGGGGGGACATTTCAGATCCAAACTATAGCAGAGGGCCACTGAGGAGATGAAGAGTGAGTGGAGAGGAGGGTGTGGTGGTGTTGCCAAGGGTCAGCACCAGCCCCAGGATGGGGAGGTGGGGTCTAGAGTTTATTTTCATATCCTCAAGGGTGACCCTGGGGCTGCAGTCACTCAGTAGGTTGGTGGCAGAGCTGGGCCTAGTCAGTCTCCTGACTCCAGGGTCTGGTGCTCTTTTCTCTACTTTGCCCACTCCAAGAAACTAAAGAGAACTAGAGAACTAACAGAAAACATATGTGAAAAATTAGGGGACACCCACCTAGTAAGATTTGCTATTAGCTACTTTCCCCAGAACTGAGAGCCTCTGAGCAAGAAGAAATGGAGTTCAAGATACTGGGAATGAAGGACCCCAAATTGAAGCTTTGAGTCTTTCAAAGCAAGAGAATCCACCATATCCAAGAAAATTTTATTTTTCAAATATGCATTGAGCTGTCACTGCACGCTGTACAAGTACCTGGTACAAGGAGCTCTACAAAAAGGTCGAGGACAGTGACCTTCACGAATTTAGTAACACCAGAAGGAAGGCAGCTGTTTCCAAGACGTCACAATGCAGTGTTTAACAGCCACTGGAGCCAAGTTTAGACAGGGAAGTGAGCTCCTGCAGGAGTGGAAGGAGAGAAGCGAAGGGAAGAAAAGGATAGAAAGTTCTAGGCAAAATAATGTGTAATGTTATTATTTTGAAATTTGACCTATCCAAAGGGTGGTAAGATGTAACATCCAAACGGAAATACATCTTGTAAGCCATCTGCTAAGGCTCACAGCCTCTGAGTACAAAATGTCACATTTCTGTTAAACTTTAAAAAACTAAGGACGAATACATTCAAATGAAGAAAACAAAATGTCCACGCACTACAAAACTATATAAAATGAAATCTCACTATGACCACCACCATCTTTACTTCTCTTCCCACTAGTAACAACTTATGGATGACCCCAGAGAAGTATGTAATGGTTGCATAAAATAGTAATAATCTATCACACAACACATGTTTTTTAAAATTATACACGTGGGTTATGCAATAAACACTCTGTGGCAGTTTGTTGCCTCAATTACATAGTAATATGTCTCAGCTCTGTCCCGTTTTCAAAATATCTACAGAGTGTATGTTGTATGGTTTTCCCATAATTTATTTAACTAATTCACAATCTTTTTTTTTTTTTTTGTATCAGGGACTGAAACTAGGGGTGCTTAGCTACTGAGCCACATCCCCACCCCACTTCTTATTTTTTATTTTGAGACAGGATCTTGCTAAGTTGCTTAGGCCCTTGCTAAATTGCTGAGGCTGGCTTTAAACTTGTGATCCTTCTGCCTCAGCCTCCCAACTAATGTGCCACCATGCCCAACTAATCCACTATTGTTGGGCATTTTAATTGCTTAGAGTTTTTTGTTACAGACAATTGGAATGAACATACGTGGCATATTTTTTTCTTGTCTAACTTAAAGTAAATGCTTGGTAATGGAGTTGTTGGGTCAAGGGTTATACATATATATATATATATATATATATATATATATATATATATTAAATTTTATTTTATTGTGATAAACTGCACATACAATTGACCATTTAACTTTTTTCCGCCCCCATATTGAGGATTGAACCTAGGAGTTCTACCACTGAGCTATATCCCCAGTCCTTTTTATTTTTTATTTGAGACAGGGTCTCACTAAGTTGATGAGGCAACTTGAACTCATGATCTGTCTGCTTCAGCCTCCTGGGCAGCTGGGATTACAGGCATGCAGTAACGTACCGCCATGCCCAGTCCAATTAACTGTTTTTTGTGCCCAGTTCAGTAGTATTAAGTGCATATTGTTGTGTAGTCAGCACCACCAGTCATCTCCAGAATTCTGTTCACCCTCCCAAACGGAATTCTTTACCCATGAGACATTAACTGTTTATTCTATCTCTGTCCCCCTCCCTAGCAACCACCGTCCTCCTTTCTATTTCTATGATTTTGACTACTCAAATGCCTCGTATAAGTGGAATCAGTGTTTGCCTTTTTCTGATTTGCTTGTTTTATTTAGCATAGTGTCCACGAGGGTTATCCACATTGCAGTATATGTTAGAAAGTTCTTCCTTGTAAGGCAGAATAATATTCTGTTAAATATATAGCACTGCGGGGGGGTATTCTGGGGGGAGGTAACAGGGGCACTTGACCACTGAGCCACATCCCAGCCCTATTTTGTATTTTATTTAGAGACAGGGTCTCATTGAGTTGCTTAGCGCTTCGCTTTTTGCTGAGGCTGGCTTTGAACTCAGATCCTCCGGGATTACAGGCTTGCACCACCATGGTCAGCTATTGGTATGTATTTTAATATGTTGACAGATATTCTGACATGGTCCTTTCATGATGGCACCAACCTGCACTCCTACACAGTATATAGGTCCAACTGTATTCCCACCTCCACCAACACTGCTGTGGAACCTCTTCATGTTTGCCAATACTCTGTGAGAAATGGCATCTCATAATTGCTTTCCTATGCATGTGTATAAGGAGTAAGGATGGTCACCTTTTCCAAGTGTATTGGCTACTTCATTTCTTTTTCATTATTCCACCTATAGTCACCCACCATTTCCTTTTAGGTTGTCTTTTTCTTAGTGATTTGTATGAACATTTTAATAAATTGAAAAATTAGCACAACCCCCTACCTTTTTTCTAACAATTTTGGTTATATATATAATATTTAAGTGCTCCACCACTGAGCTACATCCCAGCCCTAGAATTACACCCTTGATTACCATCTTTACTGTACTTTTATATGTTTGTTCCCAATTTATTTATCTTTTTACTTTGTACATAGATTTTTCTTCTTGCTATTTATTTTTCACTTTTTATTATGGGAAAATCAAACATATAAAATATATTTAAATATATAATAAAATATATAAAAAATAGAAGAGTATCCCATATACTCATTAGCAAGCTCCATTTCCACCCCACCACAAATTATCTGAAGCAGATTCCCAGATATATCATCTACAAGTATTTTAGTGTGTATTTCTAATAACATTTTTAAAAAGAAAACATAACTATAATACTATTATCACATGTATGTACTATTTTCTAATACTAAAAACTGCTAACAATTATGCAAATTAATCAAAGTTTTTTTTATTGCTTCTGGGTTTGGGATCATGCTTAGCAATGTCTTTTTAATTAACTTTTTAAAAATTTTTTTTCAGTTGTCAATGGATCTTTATTTATTTATATGCAGTGCTGAGAATTGAACCCTGTGCTTCACACATGCTAGGCAAGCGCCCTACCACTGAGCTACGACCCCAGCCCTTAATTAATTTAATTGGTGCATTATAATTATGCATAATGTGGGATTCATTATGACATATTTATACATATGCATAACATAATCTGGTCAATTTAATTCCCTAGGACCTCCCCTTTCCAGCCCTTTCCCTCCATCTGATCCCCTTCCTCTAGATTATAAATGAATTCATCCTTTTTTCTTCTAGTATTTTTTTTTCTTTTTCTTTTGGCAGTACTGGGGATTGAACCCAGGAATATTCTACCACTGAGTACATCTCCAGTCCTTTTTTTATATATATTTTTGAGGCAGGGTCTTACTAAGTTGTCAAAGCTGACCTCAAACTTGCAGTCATCCTGCCTCAGCCTCCTAAGTGACTGTGATTACATTCTAAAAATATATATTTTTTTTACTCAAAAACCATTCATTAAGTTTAAAATTATTGTCCAGGAAATAAAAGTCCATAAATCCTGGGGAGAGACAGAGTGACTGTATAATTAAGGCCAAGAGTGCTTATCTCCTCATCCCCTTTCTCTCCTATAAAACATCTACTTCCAGAAGAAAAATCCTTTTAGACCCATCCTCACAATTCAGGTCCAAGCCTCCTTTGGATTCTCTAGCTTCTGACTTTCCTTTTTTTAAAAAAATAAAGAGTATTATTAAAATAGAATTCATGTCATAAAGTTTACCCTTATGAAATATGTATTTCAGTGATTTTTAGTATATTTACAGTTATGTAACTATCACTAATATCTTAGCCTTTTCATCACCCTGAAAAGAAATCACATCCCCTTTAAGTAATCATTCCCCATTTCCCTGTCTTCTGCTGTCTCTGGAAATCATCAATGTATTTTCAAATTTTGTGGATTCCCAGGACATTTCATATTAATGGAATCGTATAAGATGTGGCCTTTTGACATATATTTATATATATACACACACACACCAGGGATTGAACTCAGGGGCACTCAACCACTGAGCCACATTCCCAGACATTTTTTGTATTTTATTTAGAGACAGGGTCTCGCTGAGTTGCCTAGGGCCTCAGTAAATTGCGGAGGCTGGCTGATCCTCCTGCCTTAGCCTCCGGAGCCACTGGGATTACAAGCGTGTGAAACCAAGCCCAGCTGTGTTTGACTTTCTTATTGCTAGTACTTTTATAGATTCACTTTAACATTTTATATCACATTCCTTCTGGTATTTGCTTTGATGAAAATAATAAAGTGATACAGCTAGATTTTTTTCCCCAAAATAGTCTGGCTATTGTCTTGCCACTATTTTTGAATCATCCATTTTTCTTTATGTGAATTGTAAATGTCACCATTATAATCTACTAACTCCTCTTGTGTATTTAAGTCTCCTGAATTCTCTATTTTATTTCATTGATTTATCTAATTTTTTTCTCTTTTTTGAGAGACAGAGTCTCACTTGTTACCCAAGCTGGTCTCAAACTCCTGGACTCAAGTGATTCCCCATCTCAGCCTCCAGAGTAGCTGGGACTACACCTGCGTACCACTGCACCAAGCTAAAAAAGTTACTTTAAATTCTTTTAACTTCAAAAATGCATTTAGATAAGTAATCTGTCTCCCGTTCTCCAGTATCTTTCTGTTCATATTTTTCTTCTTGGCTATCTGTCTTGTTTGTTTCTACAGATGAATCCAAAATTACCTTATAAAATGTTAAAAAGAAAATTTGTAAGTGATTTTATTGGGATCACATTGAGTCTATAGATTAAATTTGGCAAGAATTAATACTCATTAAGAGACTTTATATTGTATGCTTCCCTGCCTCTTTCTGGTTAAGTTTATTTTCAGATAAATTGGTGGTAGTATTGCTATTTAAGTAAGACCTTTACTTTCATTATATTTTGTAACTGTCAATTTTGTGCACTAATTGTATAAAAAGTAACTAACCATTTTACTAAATTCTCTTATAATTTCTGCCTACTTTTCTTTTGTAACAAACTACCCCTATTGTTTTAACCTGTTTTTCCATTCTTACATTTACTAAGATGATCACATTATTTTTCTCTTTTGATCTATTTCACATAGTTCATTCTCTAGTCTGTGGGTCAACTGGCAATGCTTCTGGGCCGACTCAGTTTCCTTCAGTGGAAAAACAATACTTCAGCTGGCCCCAGCAGATGAGGACAAGCTCACTCATATCTCTGGCATTTGGTTCTGTGTCAGCTGGGACAACAGGGATGACCTGGCCACAGCTTTCTCACAAGGCGGCAAGCTCACCTAGGCTCATTCTTAAGATAGGGGTCTCAAAGGTCTTAGAAATGGTGAAAGAAAGCAAGTCACAATGTGCATACACTTTTCAAGCTTCTGCTTGTGACATGTTTGCTAATGCCCCAGTGTTCTAAAGAAAGTCACATGGTTGAATGCAGATTTAAAGTATAAAGAAATTGACTCCAGCCAGGCACCACGACACACACCTGTAATCCCAGCTACTCAGGAGGCTGAGGCAGGAGGATCATGAGTATAAAGCTCACCTGGGCAACATGGTGAGTCCTCACCTAAAAAATATTATTATTATTATTATTATTAGTAGTAGTAGTAGTAGTAGTAGTAGTAGTAGTAGATGAGAGAGAGAGAGAAGAAATATACTCAATTTCTGAGAAGACCTACAAAATATCATATCTATTTTTGCTATTTCCTCCAGCTTCCTGACTCTTTTTTCTTGATCTATTCTCTTTAGGTTTCTAGTTTTTCTTTGCAATAATGTGTAATTAATAAATCTTCTTTACCTTGAAAGATAATTTTACCTATTAAATTATTTTCTTACTTAATTGTACTGGTTAGGATTTCCAGGACATCATTAAACTATATCTTCTTCCTAACTTTAATAGAAATTAAAGTATGTTCTAGGCTTTTTATAATGGCAGAAAAGATAATCTAGCTTTTCCTGAAATACAAAGACTTTCTGAATTTGTTTTGACTTTGATTTGTGTGATAAGTCAGGAATGGATGCTTCGGTTTCACTAAAACGCATTTTAGCATCTACTAAGATGATCACATTATTTTTCTCTTTTGATCTATTTCACATAGCGGCATAGTGATAAAAGTCCCAATAATGAACTGTGTGCCACCACACCCAGCTACATCATTCCTTTTTTATGATTCGATAATATTCCATTGTTTGGATAGACCACATATAAAATGCTTTTGTGGCAACTACCAATTTGTTGTTCGTATCATTCTTCTTCATTTTGCTTGCCTAGTGGATTACATTCTAGATGTTGTGGTGTGAAAACATTCTTTTGTTCCTGAGATAAATCTGACTTGGTCATAATATTATTCCATTAATGAAACCTATTCTAGGTTTGATTTGCTATTTTATTAAAAATGCTGGTGTCTTTTTATATATGAGCTTAGCACATATTTTAAATTTCTTTTGCTTTCATCATTTAGTTCTAGTCTAAGGGTTATACTAACACAGAAACAGTTGCATAAAGGAAGAAATATTTGTTCTTTTTGAAAATTTGATGATATCTAATCACAGAATCACAAAACTTTTCCCTTTTGGGACAAGATTTTTGGCTACCATTTCAGATTCTTCTCTGGTTATTGGTTTATCTAATTGTTTCTATTTCTTCTTGGGCTAATCTAACACAAAAATAGTAAAAGTACAAAATAGCTTCTTGGCATTATACAAAGTAACGTCTAAGTCAATAAATACAAAATTACACTGTGTGAAGTGGAGCATGCCTATAACCTCAGCAGCACACAGAAGGCTGAGACAGGAGTTTTGCAAAATCAAAGCCAGCTTCAGCAAATTAGCAAGGCCCTAAGCAATTTTGCAAGACCCCTGTCTCAAAATAAAAAAGTGCTGGGGTGTGGCTGGCTTCAATCCCTGGTACCAAAAAAAAAAAAGAATTACAAAATTACCAATTCAGAAATCTCAAAAATTATTCTTTCAATTACTACTCCTATTCTTTCCAAAGGCAATTATTACTTTAACGTGTGTGATTATTATTTCCTTGATTTTCTTTACAGTTCTGCCTCTTGTGTTAGCTTTTCATCTCTGTGACCAAAATACATGACAAGAAAAACTTAGTGGAGGAAAAGTTTATTTTGGGACACAGTTTCAGAGGTTCAGTCCATGGTTAGCAACCTCTGTTGCTCTGGCCCAAGGTGAGGCAGAACATCATGGTGGAAAGGCTTCACAGAGAAGCAACACTTGGCTAATGGGAACAAAGAAGCTGAGACAGAGAGAGGGGAAGGAACTACAGGGAAAACGAACCCTTCCAAGGCACACCCCCAGTGACTTCTTCCTCCAGTCATGCCCTACCTGCCTGCCCACAGTTAAACCCCAGGTTAGTTCAAACTAGGATGGACTGACTAGGTTATAGCCCTCATAATCTAATCCTTTCACCTCCTGCATTAACACAGGCACTTTTGGGGGAAACCTCATATCTAAACCATAACACCTCTTAATCATGGAAGCCTAAACACTACGAGTTTTTTGCTTATATTTAAATTTTGTAAATGGAATTATGCAATATTTATTCTTAAGGATCTTGCCTCTTCCACTTAACAGTATATTAAAATTCACCCAAGTTATCATGTGTAGCTGTTGTTATTCTTTTACTTTGCTGAATAGTATTTTATTTTATGAATATAACACTTTCTGTTTATTCATTCTTCTGCTTATACTTTAGTCCAGTTTCCAGATTGAGATAACTCCAGATAGAGCTACTGTTTTTTAAAATTTTCTTTTAGTGGTCGATAGACATTTATTTCATTTATTTATATGCAGTGCTGAGAATTGAACCTAGTGCCTCATACGTGCCAGGCAACTGCGCTACTGCTGAGCCACAGCCACAGCCCCTGAGATTCTATCTATTAATATTCTTGTTGTTTATGTCTTTTAGAAAACATGTGCACATATTTCTGTTGGGTGTATATCCTATGAACAATATGTTGGATCATAAACTATCTGTAACTTCAACTATAAAAATACTATACAGATTTTCCAGCTGGACATGGTGGAACATACCTGTAAACCCAGCAACTCTGGAGAGTGAGGCAGGAAGATTGCAAGTTCAATGTCAGCCTCAGCTACTTAGCAAACAAACACCTAAGCAACTTTGTAAGACCCTGCCTCAAAGAAAAAAAAATAAAAAAATAAAATTCAGGAGTGTTGTTTCAATCCACACTCCTCCACTAGCATGTAAGAATATCTGTTGTCCACATCCTTACCGGCACTTGGCAGTATTGGTCTTTTCATTTTGGTTACTCTGTTGGATATCTAACAGTATCTGGCTTTGGTTTTTATAGTTGTTTTTTCCATTATTAGTATCCTGATCTTAAGTATGAAATATTATTCATACACTTATTTTTTAAATATGTATTTTCTTAGTTATAGATGGACACAATACCTTTATTTTATTTGTTTATTTTTATGTGGTGCCAGGGATCAAACCCAGTGCCTCACACATGCGAGGCAAGCACTATACCGCTGAGCCACAACCCTGGCCCCTATTCATACACTTACTGCCCATAGGATATCCTTTTTTCCCCAGAAAGATCAGTTCTAATCTTTTGCCCATTTTCTTTTCGGTTAACTATCTTTTCTTATTGGTTTGTAGTATTTACCTACGTATTCCTTAGAGCTCTCTATAGGCTGTCGATACTGCAAATATCATCTCCATAGTCTGTATTTTTCAAAATGATAAAATTTTAAAATTTAATGTTAAGTTTAAATGCCAAATTAAAAATTTAGGTTAGTCAATTTTTTTATAATTAGTATTTTGTGTCATATTTAAGAAGTCTTTCCTTATCTTTAGGGAAGTTTTAAGTTTCAATGCACTCAAATGCATTGATCTTTTCTTTTATGGTCAATACTTATTAAGCAGTCTTTCCCTATCTTGAAGACATGAAGCTCTTCTCTGATGTTGTCTTCTAGAAGCTTTATTGTTTTGTTTTCCACATTTAAGTCTATGATACACCTAAAGTGAATTTTTACGTATGGTGTGAGGAAGGGGTCAAGTTTGTCCCTCCCCCTAGTTATCCAATTGTTCCAGAACCATTTATTGAAAAGAACATATTTTACGGCCTCCTTCATGATAAATAAAATGTCTTTATACACATGTATCTCTGGAATTTCTGTTTTATTCCATTGGTCAGTTTATCTACCGTGTGCCAACATTATCTATAATACATCTAAATATATTAGTAGAGAAAGTTCTCCCACTTTGTTCTTCTTCAAGATTTTGTTGGTTATTCTTGGCCTTCTGCTTTCCATCTTATCAAGTTTCAAAGAACAAATCTTGGTTAGATTTTGACCGACAGCCAAACTTGTAAAAAAAAAACCTAGATATTTAATAATAATTTGAATATTATTTCTTGGTTTCATAGGTCCTCATCAGCAAATATATATATATAATGTACCTGCCTTGGGTAAAGTAGCTGATCAGGTTCAAAAACACCTCTGATATGAGCTGAATCACTAACCCTAAACTTTGCTTTAGAAAATTGCTTTCTTATGCAAGTAGTCTCTATAGGGGCATCTTTCATTTCTTAAATTCCTTTCTCTCTTCCAAACTGATGCCTTTCTCTATAACTGCCCACACTGCTTCCCCAACAGGCTTCTGAGTTTGTTTTCTTTGTTCTCATTGTTTTCTACCAGCAGAAAGACAAAGTGTCTCTCTTCTGGGTACTAACAGCATGCCTGACTTCTTAAGATGATCTTCCCAAGTCATTGACCGTGGGATCAAGAACTTTTGCGTATTTTAGAGTACATACCTGGGAAGCAGTTCTCCAGAAAGCTACATGGCAAGCTTGCAATGTACTTCACAGTTCTGAATCCCATTTCAAAAAACCTGCCTGGAGTTCAAGGCCAGAGCTGGAATTATAGCTCAGAGCTTTGGGGTGGTCTGTTATGTAATTAACCAGCTCACTCTGTTATTAGTGGCATTAGAAATCATGCCACAGTCCAGGTGAGCTTGTAAGGGAAGAACCAAACTCTACTTTACATCCATTTATTTCTTAATGACCTCCACCACCACTCCTCACCTGCTTCTAAACTAAAATACACTTCCTGTATAAATCTTGGAAATGTAGATAATGTAAACACCAGCCATAATCTCACCATTTAGATGGTATCACTCTTATAATTTGGCATATACTTTGAGGCCTTTTAAATGCTTTGTTAATATTTTATGAAAACAAAATTTATGTATTTTTATTTTCGACTTGAAGTTCTATCAAGAGCATGTTTTCATGTCTTTATGTATTTTTTTAAAAAAATATTTTTTAGTTGTTAATGGGCCTTCATTTTATTTATTTGTACGTGGTGCTGAGAATCAAACCTAGCACCCCACGAATGCTAGGCAAGCGCACTACCACTGAGCCACAACCCCAGCCCTGTCTTTATTCCCTTTATTAGATTGTAACTTGTCTTCAGTTTCATTGTTGTAAATATTTATGTAAAAGTCGTTGTGCCTGACTCTGTATTTCAGGTTATTTCCATAGATAAAATATACATCTGATAAGGTACTCATGTGCAGAATGTATAAAGAAATCCTACAAATCAATAACGCAAAGAGAAACCATCCAATTTTAAGTGGGCAAGAAATGGGGTGAACAATTTAGTTAAGATCTCCATAGCTAAGGTAAGCACAGGAAAATATGCACCACATTAGTCACCTGGGAAATACAAATTTAAAGGGCAATTAGGTAATACGACATGTCTTAGCTTTTTTGCTGGTGTGACCAAAAGTCCTGACGAGAACAATTAGAGAAGTAAATGTTTATTTGGAAAAGTCACTGGGATTACATTTTCAGTATTATCAGCCCATAGATGGATGACTTCATTGCTCTAGGCCTGAGATGAGGCCGAACATCATGGAGGAAAGGAATGGAGGAGGAAAGCAGCCCAAGGAAGCACAGAGAAAGAGAGAAGGGGGAGGAGGAGAAGAAGGAGGAGGAGGGGGGTGGGGGAGAAGAGGAGGAGGAGGAAGAAGAAGAAGGGGAAGGAGAGGAGGAGGAGGAGGAGGAGGAGGAGGTGGAGGAGGAGGAGGAGGAAGAGACTCCTCCACTTACCAGTGATAAAATATGGCCCCCAGTGACCTACCTCCTCCAGCCACACCCTACCTCTCCACAGTTACCATCCAGTAAAACCATTCAAGTGGATCAATGCACTGATTAGGTTAAGGCTCTCATAACCCAATCATTTCACCTCTAAACTTTCTTGCATGGTCTCACACATGAGTTTTTCTGGGAAACATCTCACATCTAAACTATAACACAACACATCCACCAGAAAAGCTAACATTTTTTAAACTAACAATACAAAGTGTTGGTGATGATATGAAGCAGCTGGAATTCTCTTACTGGGACAGTCAGCACCCCTACACCCTTCCCTGAAGAAGGACTAATGCAATCTCAGGACCTTAACAACCCATAGCCTGTGGACCATTAAAAGGATGGTATGTGTTCTTCCCTACCCCTCACTCTCAAACAGTCCTACTGCCTTCAAAACCCAGGTGCATCATTAAATCCAGTATGCCTTCACCAGAATGTCTCCAAGGACAAACTAAATAAGAGAATAAACTTCTGGGGAATCACCACAGAGGGCTGAAGGCGAAGCCCCAGGGCCCTCAGCTTGTTATCTTACCTTCTCATGATTTTCAGTGACTCATTCTCTTCAACAGGAAGATTGTCTATACAAGAGGCAGCACCAAGAGGAGACAAGTACAGTTCCTGGGCTCCAAGATGACATCCTTCAAGGCCCAAGTGTTTGTACAAGGGGGAAAAGAACCTTTTAAAATTGTGCTCCAAACCAAAGACAATTTCTAGACTCAAATATGTCCCTTCAACCCCTACACATGAATAAAAACTGGCCCCTTATTTTGTTTGGAGAGCCAGCCTGATGCGCTCTCTACTGGAGCTGGGTCTCCCTTCTTGCTTGAGCAGAAGCCCTGATAAAGCCTTGCCTGTGTTTAAATTCCTCCAGGTCCAGTCTCCTGAACAACTGTTCTGGACCCAGGCATGTGACTCCAGTAACAATACATTGCCAGTGGAAATGAAAATAAAAGGGCCCCTTTGGAAGACAGTAAATGACCCCAGCTCTGCAACATATCAATTCTCCTCCTATAAATGAAATGAAATTCTACTCCCAAGAGAAGTGAAAATATATCCATACAAAGACCTGCATGTGGATATTCACAACATTTAATTCACAGTAGTCACAAACTAAAAATGACCTGTCGGGCTGGGGATGTGGCTCAAGCGGTAGCGGGCTCACCTGGCATGCGTGCGGCCCGGGTTCAATCCTCAGCACCACATACAAACAAAGATGTTGTGTCCGCCGAAAAAATAAATATTAAAAAAAAATTCTCTCTCTCTCTCTCCCTCTCTCTCTCTCTTTAAAAAAAAAAAAAAAAAAACATGACCTGTCAACGTGTTCATCAACTGTTGAATGGATAAACAATTATGATGTGTCCATATAATGCAATATTCCTCAGCAATAAAAATGGATGAGCCAGGCGCAGTGGTGCATGCCTGTAATACCAGCTGCTTGGGAGGCTGAGGCAGGAAGATTGTGAGTTCAAAGCCAGCCTCAGCAATTTAGTGAGGTGCCAAGCAACTCAGTGAGACCCTGTCTCTAATAAAATACAAAATAGGGCTGGGGATATGGCTCAGTGGTTGGGTGCCCTTGAGTTCAATCCCCGGTACCCTGCCCCCACCAAAATATATATATATGCAAAAAAGAATGAATACTGATATGTGCAATGAGAAAGATAAATCTCAAAAGCAATAAGCTAAGAAAAGACGTGAGACCTAAAAGATTCCCTATCATCTGATTCTATTTATATGACATTCTGGAAAAGGCAAAATTATAGGGATAGAAAGTAGATCAGTGATTTCTAAGTTGTGAGTAGAGGCAAGAACTTGATCACAAAAGTGCATGAGGAAACTTTAGAATGGAAGAAATGCTCTTTATCTTGATTGCAGTGGTATATAGTCACGTAACTATACGCATTTGTCAAAATGAAACTGCATACTTAAAATGAGCACATTTTTCGTATGTACATTAAATCTCAATAAAGCTGATTTTTAAAATAAGGAATGATCCTGAGATTTTTATTTTTTATTTTTGGCTGGGGCAACTGACCTGAAGTAGAACTTGAGAACAGATTGGGGAATTCAGAAAGAGAAATAGGACTTGAGGGGTGCGGGGGATGGTGCCAGGAAATGACTTCTGGTTTTGGAAGTGTTAATGAGGTTGAGTTAATGAGGTCACAAAGAGCGAAAAGAGACATATAGAAATGAGATAGAGTGGGGGATAAACCCTACAGTAAGACAGAAAACGAGAGCAGAAAATTAAGAAAAAGGAATGGCTTTGATCATATACATAGGAAGTTGTGTATATGTGTGTAGTATATTTTCATTTTTTCTCTTTATTCTTTTCAATTTTTTTTAGTTGTTGAGGATTTTTATTTTTGTTTATTTACTTATATATGGTGCTGAGAATCAAACCCAGTGCCTCACACAGGGTAGGCAAGTTCTCTACCACTGAGCTACAACCTCAGCCCGATTTTTTTCTTTATCCTCTTGGTATCTTCTTTCCCTGGGGCATCTCACACATCAAATGTGGCTATGCTACGCTCCTAGAGTCTTACACTAAACAGACCACACACACCCTACGCACACACACCACACTCCAACAAACAATCAAGTGAGACTCAAGTAAACCAAGAGATGGCCAAGCTGGCACCTGCCCTCATATACATTAATGGGGAGAGTGTACTCTTGGTCCTTGACATTCTGTGGAAAAAAGCAACAGAAAATTACCAGGTATTCATCCTGAGCAAACGGCTGAATAGGAAAAGAGCTGTATAGGGGATGGGGATGTGGCTCAAGCGGTAGCGCGCTCGCCTGGCATGCATGCGGCCCAGGTTCGATCCTCAGCACCACATACAAACAAAGATGTTGTGTCCGCCGAAAACTAAAAAATAAATATTAAAAAAATTCTCTCTCTCTCTCAAAAAAAAAAAAAGCTGTATAACAGCTCCATTAGGACCTGGGACAAGGACTTTCCCTTTGGGTTTTTGTAACAAATAAAAGATTAATAGTGGCAGTTTTTTTTTTCAGTCTAAGGGAAGAAGTTCCATCAGTCATGATCCTAATTGGAACCAACTAGGAAGCTCCAAGAACTTTCAGTGACAAATTTTCAATAGTTCTGGACGTTTTAATATGTATCCATGAAAGGTAATGATTCAGTGTTGTCATTTCTATTCAATGGATAAGAAAACTGAAATCCAGAAAAGCCATGGATCTATCCATTTTCTCAGAAGACCTAAGGGACCGATGATAGGGACAGGAGCGCCAGTCCGGCATTGTGTTTGCAGATATGCCTGGAAGACAAGACAACAGCTTCCCAGACTGCTGGATTTGTGATCCTTGTGAATTGGCAGGTTACCACCTAAATCCTTCCCACGTTCTGTGGACCAGGCTTGTGGGCCGCTGTCACTGTTCATTGAGGGGCTCTGAGAAGACAAGGGTAGGACTCTTTGGGGTCAATCAAGATCCTTAACGGGAGCTGATGATCAGAGTGGTCTGACTCCTGATCCAAACACACAGGGCAGTTTTTCTCTCTGTCACACAGCCTGAGAGGCAGGGTGGGTGGGAACCAGTCTGTCTGACTCCCAAGCCTTCCTTGCAACCATCCAACTGCTGCCTTCTATTCTTTTCTAAAATCTCCAGTATGAGCATGATTATGAGGCAAGAAAGAAAGAAAACAGAAGTAGGGGAGGAGGTGGGGGGGTGTCTTTATCTCCATGTTCATGTCTTTCCATGAAGAACTTCCTCTTGGCTTTCTAGTAGGGAATACTTTTAGCACAACACATTCTCTGGTCTTTTCTCCCATCCCTGATACTCATTCTTCCTAGGGCAGCTGCCATTATCTGAACGATAAGATTGGGTGACCTGTCACTCACATTCTGTGGTATGTTGGCAAATATACAGCAACTGGCTTTGGGGGCAGGGGAAGGAACCCTAACTAGTAGCATGTGCCAATTTCCATGGTGTAAACATTCCCACCAGAGCAGCTTTCGAGAAGCCCAAAGTAGTCACCAGTTTGCAAAATTCCTGAAAATTTAACATTCTGTTCCAGCAATCTGTTCTGTGCTAGCTCCAATGACATCGACACCCACATGGTTACGTGGGCCCCAGCTCCCTGCTGTTGGAGGACCCCAGATGTCCGTCCCCTTTTGGAGTTGCTTTTCCACCTCTGCACTGCTTCTGCTGCTTCTGTAAAGTCATTACCTTTCTCCCATCTCCTCCCAGGAGTCTAGGACTGTGAGGAGTTTAGCTTTTCACAGAAAGACAGGCAGGCAGGAAGGAAGGTAGGGTTTCCAAAGCTTTTGCTTTCTGCTCCACAGCATGGATTCCACCTAATGAAGGAACCCAAAGCCCTGACCACCTACCTGTCTTGAGTAGAAGCAAGGGAAATTTTAATACAGAAGTAATTTTACTTTCCACTTTTCACCCGATAATGGGGGCGGGAACAGTCTTTAGTCTGCATCGCTGACCCAAATGAGTTCCCAATGACAGCAGTGATTGGTGGGTGGCATCTCTCCTGCCTTTGGAAGACTGCTGAGCCTGGATTCTGAATACATTCCTGGCCTTCCAATTTCAAAAGTTCTTGCCCTTTGAGGTCTGCCCTCCCACAGGCCCTGGCTCTTCCTTGCTTCAAGTAGTGGGTTAGGCCCTGGGCTGCCATCAGTGTGGAAATGTGAGCGTTTTGCTTGGCAGCCCTACCAGAATCTCATGGAATGGAGAATGGACCTTCCCCAAAGGAGGGGACTGTACTGTTTACAGAAGGCATAGAGGATGCTATGAGGACCCCAGGTACCTGCGACAGGATTTCGGCATAGAGTCCTTAGGACACAAGCATATATTCCTGACAACCAAAGCAGAGGGAGGCCTAACAAGAAACAACACAGGCTTCAGTGAGGGAATGCGACTGAGGCCTCACATAACACTCCAGCCTTCCCCAGTGCCAGCATTAGGATATGATGAGCAGGCTTGAATAATTCATGAACAGAATTGACGAGGGATCCAGTTCAGCCAGTCTGCTGGACATGGGGGCCCACTGCTACACCCATCGCCACCCCTACGCACACAGGTTTTACCTGCTATCAGCACTTTATTTCCTGGGTCCTGGCAGAGCTGAGAGACAGGCTAGGATCCCACTCAACTTCTTCACCTGCTTCTGTGCATGGGGGAGCACTTGCATGGAAGCCTAATTTGTGGTGAGGTGCCCTGCAAGGTAGCCATGCTTCAGGCTGAGGCCAATCAATAGCTAGGCATCTGGGGCCACAGCCAACAGGCAGGAAGCTGGACCTGCCCTCCCTCTTGGTTCAGAACCACAGCTGGGTTCTTTTCTTGGCAATTCCCGGGCTTGTCTACGGCGCCCCCTGCTGCTCATTTGTGTTAACCTTGCCTCTGGATCCCTAGTTAATTGTTTATGAAGCCTAACACAAGGTCCTCCCTCCAGGGTGATGCAGTGAAATCAAGTAACAGGTGTGAAGAGACTTTTGACAGCTAAAAAAGAGGACGATCTAATACAATGGACTATTGCTAGAAAGTCAAGATTGAGGACAACTCAGAGCCCTTCCTGGTATCTACCCTTTAATTGTCAAGTCCTGGCTCATGGACACAAGCAGGCAGTTT
Organism: Marmota marmota marmota; assembly: GCF_001458135.2. Classification (NCBI taxonomy): domain Eukaryota; kingdom Metazoa; phylum Chordata; class Mammalia; order Rodentia; family Sciuridae; genus Marmota; species Marmota marmota. The sequence goes on along the minus strand of NW_025999977.1, from coordinate 3,682,845 downwards.
GATCCTTATCCTTGCATCATAAATAAGAACAACAAAGGCCTCAGTTTATGAGGCTTTGGCCGGAGTTATTCTGGGAGTCCAGGCACCTGACTTTGAGTTCAGCCAGGAATACTTGATGTCCTGTCCTTTTCTGGAATAACTGTCTGCTGCATCTTTCTGTTGCAACTGTTTCCTCTTTAACTCCACGTCTCTATCTGGAAAGTGTTTTTCTTCAAGGGCCCTGAAGTCATGTAGCCTTAGTCCACCTATCCCAAGGCCTGTTGTGCAAGCCACTCAGTGTGTTTCCTCAGAGTTTACACATTACAAGTTGTTTCCTTTTTAGGGGGCCCGATATGATGGTACGAATTTCACAAAGTAGTTAAGGTGAATTCTTGTACTTTCAGGTTGCCAGGGCAGAGGCTTTATACAAGCAAAGCTATGTATAAAACAACTTCCCTGACAAACGCCGGGGGAAGTTCAGGTTGCCATCTGGGGAGCAAAAGGCAGGGACCAGAAAGGAAGTGACTGTATCATCTTGGAAGCCTAGGCAGTGTAATCAAAAACACAGCCTTGGGCCTGGGGATGTAGCTCAGTGGTAGTGAGCTTGCCTAGCACGCACAAGGCCCTGGGTTCAATCCCCAGGATTTCAAAATCAATTAAGAAAAAAAAAAAAGCAATGCCATAAAAAAAAAATCCCACAAAACCAGTCTTCTTAGAAAAAATTTACATGAATGAAAGGAGATTGGCATGTTCTGAATTGAGTTTATGCCTGGATTAAAACTCAGGCCACCACAGGCCTGTTATCTCAGTTACTTGGGTGACTGAGGCAGGAGGGTTGCAAGTTCAAGGCCAGCCTGGGAAACTTAGCAAGATCTTGTCTCAAAATAAAATAAAAAGTGCTGGGGATGTAACTCAGTGGTAGAATACTTGCCTAGCATGTGCAAGGCCCTGGGTCTTGGGTTTAATCCAGAGTACTGCAAACAGAACCGGGATTTCTGGCTATGAATGAGTGGAGAGGTTGATGAATCTTCTTAGCAAAATACAAGCATTAAACTAGAGAAAACTGTTAAAAATTGGGATTCTAGAAATTGGTCAGAGGCAGAAAACAACTGAGAAATGTTGATTACTGAAAAGTTGCTTAGACCTTTGGGTATGAACAGTGGGAATCTATGGCTGTATTAGTTATTGACAACTGTGTAATGGGTTATTCTGAAATTCAGTAACTTAAAGCAAGAAACAATTATTGTCTCACAGTCTCTGTGTCTCAGGAATCCAGGAGTCACTTACAGGGTGGCTTTGACTCAAGGTCTGTCCTAGGGCTGGAGTCAAGCTGTTGGCCAGCCCAATCTGAAGACTGGACAAGGAGAAGAACCTGCTTCCAAACTGCAACCTGTGGTCAGTTCCCTATACCCATTGGCTGGATACCTCCCTCAGTTCATTCCCTAGAGGGCTGCCACTTAGCACAGTGCCCCCGACAGTTAATGACTCAAGAGAGAAAGAGAGAACATCCAGCACCCAAATTGAAACATGCACTTTTTATTTTTCAAAAATAGCAATCTTATTAATCGTGCAGATTTTCTCCAGGGCTTCTCTCTTCCACAGGCATAGCAAGTCAGGAAGGCATCTTGGAAGGGGAACTGGGCCTTCCACGACCTTTTTTTGCCCCTGTTGGATACTGGCAGTATGTGCTTGAAGGCCTGGGGTTCTTGCTGCGCCAGATCACAGAGGGTTTCAATTTGAAGCCTGCAACGCGGCCTCCAAGGAAGACTTTCATCCTGTCCTTAAAAGCCTTGAAACCTGGTGCTAATTTGGCCTTGTTTGAATGAAAGTCTTTTCAGGCATCATTTCCAGAACCCGCAGGTTTCAGTCCCAACTGAAGATTTGCTCCGGCCAGTCATTTTTCCCCACCACCAGCTTATCTAGAGTTTCCAAAAATTCTTTGCCTGCCCTCACATCAGCCCTCAGACCCACCACTCACTTTCCCAGGTTGCAATGAATAATGATTCTTGGATTGTTTAAACCACCCAGGGCCAGAACTAGCAGGAAATTAAACATCTCAGGCAGGTCCTGCCTTTTATTCCAATAGCACAAACATTTTTGCTTGGAGCATGGTCATCACGGTCCTGAAAGTGACACACTTCTGAACCTGTTCTTCAATCCAGGTCACTAAACGTTTCTCCACATCCAATGCAGGGTCTTCTAGAATTTCTGTCAGTCTCATTGCCTCAATGAAGCAGATCCTTTAACAGCTTCTAGCACCTTGTTCTTGTTCTTCAAGATCATAGCCTGGGTGGCATGGGACACACTTGACTGGTGAACAACAACTATCACATTTTCTACTTTCAATTATGTTTCCAGGTCAATTCTCAACATGGGCTCTTACTGGCATCATTAGCAGTGGATTTTGTATGCTTGGGGGCCATGGGAAGCCAAACAACGTGAGATTAAATCAAGCACAAGAGGAAATGATGCCATCAAGAGATGTGGTTAAATGACATGCATGGGGCTGCTGCTGGCATAGCACAGCTTTTTATTTTATGGTAATCTTTTATTTAATGCACACACACAAACACACACACACACAAGCACGTACTTTAAAATTTGAAAGGGGCTGGAGGTACATGTAGCTCAGTGGTAAAGCATTTGTCTAGCATGCATTAGGTCCTGAGCTTGATCCCCCATAGGACTAAATAAAGAAAATAGTGATTAATGATTAAAAAGTATAGTACAGTATGTATATAGGATTCTTTACACTAACATTATCACAAAAAATGTGTTGCACTAAGATATTAAACAGTGGCTACCATGTCACTAGGTGATGGAAACTTTTTAGATCTGTTATAATCTTATGGGACCACCACCATACATATGATCTGTCATGGACTGAAAGGCACTGCATGGAGTTTGACTGTACTTCACTGCAAGTGAATCCAGCCTTCCGTCCAACATTTGTAACTACTAATGGTGTTGCAGAATTGAGGGATTAAGAACTATAAACTATCTATGGCAATACTTTTTCTGTAGAGTCCTAAGAGATTAGGGGAGGGACAAAGAAAAGGGATTTGATAATAACCCTGATGCTAGGTTTCTGTTCACAACTAAAAGATTCAGGGGTCACTTCAATTGAACTGGGCTGACTGGGCTGCGCAAAATAACCACACAAGAGACACAAGTACCTTTTTCTTTGGAGTCGCTGTGACAGCTCCTCAGACCTTAAGGGTCCGCAGGAAGAGAGAGAGTGAGAGCACATGCTGACCCCTTTTATTGAGGAGAAGCTATTCAAATGAGGCAAGGCGTCAGGTTTCAGGGGGCTGAGTATCTTCATGATGTCCACTGTCAGCAGGTTGACACCTGGGTAGGCCACACCCAAGGGCACAGTAAGAGAAGGGGACACACACAAGGCACTTCCATGGAACATTCTATCCTAAACAGGGCAAGGGGTTATATTACAAAGGAACAGGTGAGTATAACTCCACCCATGGGGCTGTAGCAAGACACACCCATGCACGAGACACTGACCCACCCTCAAACCCAAGAAGGGTGGGGAAAGCTCTGCCACATTTCTGTGACTGACCGCCTCAGCACCCAGCTGGGGAGTGTGACTCAGTCACGTGCAAGGTTGGTCTCCCACACCCTGAGTCCTAGAGAAAAATCGTGCCAAAGGCTGAGTGCCTTTAAGTACCTCCTAGGTCCATACCATACCCTTCTCTTCTGTGGAATATCTCGTTCTCTGGGACCCTTCTCTTGACATCAGGTTCCTCAGTCTTCCTGATGCCCCAGACTGGTCCCTTATTCTGTTTGCTTATCCTAGGCAATGCCCAAACTCTGAATCAGCCTGGATCCCTACGGTGCTTGCCCTTGAGGCTTGGATTCCTACTAGGTGGCAGGCAATCTAAGAAACTCAGCTCAAGCGACCTTTGTGATCCCTTCTGAATAGGATGTTTTAACTGTGGCCTTCTAGGCAAGAAAGCTGAAATTAAAAGTACTAGTTTTAATGGCGGAAAATCTGGCTAGAGAGATGCTCTCAAGAGAAGCACAGGGCCTTGTGTCTGTAGTTGGGTGAGGCATAACTCAGCATGTTCTGCATCTCATAGCAGATGTTTGGTTTGGAAAGTCCCTCAGCTATTTGGCTTCCAGAGTCCTCTCTCTCCATGGGACTCCTCTGTGGGAAGACAGAACCCATCAATCACAATCCTCAAATGTCAAGTTCATGCTGTGTGACCCTAGGAGAACCTCGCTTCTAGGTACATAACCCAAGCAGGACCATCCCCATCCCCATCTACAAAGGTCCCCTAGATGGTCAGTTCTCAAAGAAGACTGCTAATGGAGGAGAAATTATAATACAAATGTCATCCACATCCTCGGATGTGTGCCCTCTCAACTTTTCTTCTCTTCCTGAGATTCAGCCAGGAACCAAATTATATTCAATTTCGTCAGTTAGATACTATCAGCTCTGGGTTCTTTTTCTTTTTGCAGTACTAGGGATAAAATCCTGGGCCTCATGCATGCTATGCAAGTGCTCTACCACTGAGCTACAGCCCAGTCTGTTTTAGTCAGCTTTTTAGCCGCTGTGACTAAAGGATCTGACCAGGACACTATAGAGAAGGAAAAGTTTATTTGGGGGCTCATGGTTTCAGAGTTCTTAGTCCATAGAAGGCCAGCTCCATTCCTCAGGGCTCGAGGTGAGGCAAGAGGGGGTGGCAGAGGGAAGAAGCTCATGGTGATCAGAAAGCAGAGAGAGAGAGACTCTACTTGCCAGATACAAATTTGTACCCCAAAGCCACACCCTAATTCCCACCTCCTCCAGCCACACCCTGCCACTTCAGTTACTACTCAGCTAATCCCTAACAGGGGATTAATTTGCTGATTGGATTAAGACTCTCAAAACCTAATCATTTCTCCTCTGAACCTCCTTGCATTGTCTCACACGTGAGCTTCTGGGGGACACCTCACATCCAAACCATAACACCAGTCCATATTCCAGCTTTGCTTGGGAAACACTTAGCCAGAAGCTGGAGGAGGGCTCAGCAGGGGCCAGAGCATGAAGGACCTTTGAAGTATGCAAAGGTAAGGGTCCTGATGTTAGGAAGCAGCCATGGGAGGGTTCTGAGCAGGGCAGTGACTTGATTAGATTTATGGTTTTAAAAGATTCCTAATACTGCAGTGTGGAAAGCTGACCAGAGGAGGGCAAAGCTGGAGGCAAGAAGTCCAGTTGGCAATTTTACACTCTCTGGCTGCGCACGAAAATCACCCAGAGAGATATAAAAAATTCCAAGAGGTGGGGCCTAGACATCTTTTTTCTTTTCTTTTTCATTTTTGCCTCCAGCTCCCCAATGATGTCTGTGGAGCCCACTGCACTAGACTGGTATGACCAGAGTTCAGCAGAACCTGGGGGGAGCCAGGAAAAACATGCGGTGGAGGGAGCTGAGGTCCCTGTCTTCTGTGGGTAGCATCTAGACTATTCTGTTTTCTCTGATTCATACCATTGTTGGTCCAACTCATTTTTAAATTTGAAATTATCACCAATATTAAAAATACAGACTGCATGCAAACTATCCAGAACCCTGCTTCTCTAAGAAAGCAAAAAGGTCTGGCTACACCTGGGCCATCTTTTCTCATAGTACCAAACCAAGTACTGATGCCCACCTTAGAAATGGCAGGCACTCCCCACGCCTCTGCAGCCTTGCAGCTGTGTCCATTCCCACCACTGCAGCCAAATGGAAGTAACTATTTCTTACCTAGTCCCAGCTGCCCTGCTCATGGAAGTTAATTGCCTAGTCCCAATACAGGTTGGAGCTTAGAACTCAAGAGCTGGACTTGGGTGGGAATACCTGTTAAGGATTTTGGGAGTACTGCAATACCAGTACCCTGGGAGTACTGCAACACCATTGGCAGGTTTCACACAGAACAGTAATGTGATCAGATCTATTAAAAGATCAGTCTGGGCAAGGTGCCACCATGGAGCTCATCTATAATCCTGGCTCCTCAGGAGGCTGAGGCAGAAGGATTGCTCAAGCCTAGGAGTTCAAGGTCATCCCGGGCAACAGCAAAACTCCATCTCAAAAACAATTTTTTTTTTAAACTAAGCAATGATGACAAATCAAGACACCCCCTCAACCTCCTCCAGCTATTTCACAGAAAACCTTTAGTTATTCCTGTAGTCAATTTTCAGGAAGAATGGCTATTTTCACCAATGATTTGTCAGAAATAACAGGAAAAATAGCAAGACAGGAAAAAAAAAAAAGAATTGAACTAGAAAGTGAAAGATTTGAAGCCTAGTCCCAGCTTTGACATGGGTTTCTTTTCCTTTGCCTGCCTCCTCCATAAAATGGAAATACAGACATTCCCAAGTACTTCACAGGTCATCTTGAAGATCAACTCAAGATCTTGAGGACCTTGTACACAATCAATGATTTATAAACTGCAAAGTGATTCACAAACGTAAAATAGTGTCATTTCTTATTTATTCACCAAATTCATAGTCCTACTAAGTATTTGGTCTGTTATGCCTGTGAATACAAAAATGGGTAAGATAAGTTTCAAGGGCCCATGATCTACTGGAAATAGCAGTGATGTAAAGAAGTACTTATAGGCCCAGTGCAGTGACTGACAATCCCAGCAACTTGGGAGGCTGAGGCAGGAGGATCTCAAGTTCATAGCTAACCTCAGTAACTTATAAAGAGCCTGTTTCAAAAAAAAAGGAAATTATAGGTATGTACCCCCAAAAATTAAATACAGAGATTCAAATACATTATTAGATGCCAATGTTTGTGGGAGCATCATTCACAATAGCCCAAAGGAAAAAAAAAATATTCATGCAATGGAATATTAGTCAGCCATAAAAAGGAATGAAATTTTAATACATTACAACATGGATGAACCTTTAAATGTGCTAAGTGAAATATATGCCAAACACAAAAAGATAAATATTATGATTCTACTTATATGAAATATGCAAATTTTTAGAAATAGAAAGTAGATTAGAGAGCAGAGTGTGGTAAGAGGAATGAGAATTTACTGCTTAATGAATATAGAGTTTCTGTTTGAGGTGAGGAAAATTTGGGGAAATAGCAGTGATAATCACACAACATTGTGGATTTAACATCACTGAATTGTACACTTTAAATGGTTAAAATAGACCTGGGGATGTAGCTCCAAGGCAGAGCACTTGCCTAGTATGTACCAAGCCCTAGGTTCAATCCCCAGGACCACAAAAACAAAAAATCAAAATTGTTCAAATAGCGAATTTTATGTTACATATGTATTTTGCTGCACTAAAAAATGGCTTAACTGAGTCATAGAGCACATGCTTAGCATGTGTGAGACCCTAGGTTCAATCCCCAGCACTAAAAAAAGAAAGGAAAAAAAAAAAAAAAAAAAGCACACAGAAGTGGCCTAATGCTGGATACAGTAGTGCTCAACTATAATCCCAGCAACTCCACAGGCTGAGGCAGGAGGATCACAAGTTCAAAGCTAGCCTCAGTGACTTAGTGAGGCCCTAAGCAACTTAGCAAGACCCTGACCCAAAATTAAAAATAAAAAGGGCTGGGGATGTGGCTCAGTGGTTAAAATCCTCTGGGTTTAATCTCTGGCACAGAAATAGATAGATAGATAGATAGATAGATGAAATCTGGGGATGTAAGTCAGTGGTAAAGTGCCCTTGTGTCAATCCTTGGTACAGAAAAAAAATACTTAAAATGTATCACAGTTCAGCTAAAGATATTAGATGATAAAGAACAGAGTAAAACCAAAGAAAGTATGATGGAAAGAATGAAGAGAAAAGCAAATATTGTTGAAACAGAAGAAAACAAGCAGTACAGAAATTCAACAAACCAAAAAACTGACTTGGGGGAGGGGAAGCTTGAAGGATATGGAAAATGACAACCCCCCAAAACCGTCTGATCCAGAGGAAGATGGAGGAGGAAGGCAATCATTAATCCTCTCCCAGTACATCCTTTCCCAGTAACAATGGGCCTCCAGGGTTCATCCCCAGCATCTCCACCCAAAGCAAACATTGACCCCTTCCCAGCCACCAGGGGTCCTGCAGGGAGGAGGCAGATACTGAACCGCTGGGCCCTGGACTTTCACCCTTTCCCACTGCAGATGAGTCCTGGGAGGAGAAAAGCAAATAGTGAAGCTCTGGGGTAACAATGGGTCCCAGAGGAAGGAAGATAAGCAAAGAACACCGAGTTCTGAGCTTTTCCCAGTGACAATGAGTTCCGGGCTTTTTTACAACTCCTTTCCTGACTATCCAAACCTTCAGTCTCCAATAATTAAACCACCCTCATTGTCAACTATAAAACTCCTCTGCAACTGACGGCCATTTCCGTACTCAGAAAATGAGCCCTTCAGTGCCTGACTGATTGACTCTGCGGCCGAATAAAGGAAAGCTTGCTGATGCGTTTGAGGTCTGCTTCTGTCCCAGTTCTTGGTGTTTTCCTAACGGTGCCCAAACCATGTTGGTTATTTTTGCTTACAAAGCTAATTAAATCAGTGTAGAAAATTATAATAACATGTGATAAAGTGTAAGAGAGGTGCTCTCAAAGTGATGAAGAAGCAGAGCAAGGAAGAAGACCTCATAAAAGATGAGCTTCCTGAACTGTGAATTTGGGAGAGGAGAGTGGGTGTTTTCTAAGGCACAGCAGGAGGTGGATGCTGCCAGGTACTGGAGACTCTCGTTCCAGCCACCACAGTCTCTGCTTTCCCGTTCCTGGGACCATCTATGGATTCACACCAGGGTAATACTTAAGTTTTGCTGCAGGCAATTGAGGTGCCTGCAGAAGATACTGATGCAGCAGCCCATGGTTGTGCAAGTTGTCCACTGTGCACGTTTTTCTGACAGAGGAAGGGGAGGGAAGCTGAAATACAATCTGTTTTCCATTAACCAAGCTGTTCACCCTGGGGCTTCCTCCACCCACATGAAAGACTTTTCTAATTTGCACAAATGCATGAGGAAGTTGACTTTGAGGGAATTCCCTCAGTTCTCTCCAGTTTCAAAGCATCTTTTCAAAAGATCCTTTCAAGCCCTTCAATGGGTAACTAACCCACCCCTGGCAATCCACCGTTGGAGAGTTACTTTCTGCCAAGCGACTGGGTGCTTAAATTCTTTCTTGCATGCAGCTTTCATCCCTGTGGTAACCTCTTTCACCACTAGATGGCAACCTCGCCCATGTACTGGAAGCACATCACAGGTCTGACCGTGAACTTGGGAGGGGAGGGCGGGGGTTACGGGGTGGGGTGGGTTGCGGGGGCGCGGAAACACTCCAGGCTGGGACTCCAGGGTTGCCAGAGTTGAGTCCTTGCCGGCTTTTGTTACGCAATTTGAAAAATACCCATCATCCCGCCGCACGGTTTCGTTAAACAGAACCTCAGTTCCCGGTGCTCATCCAGCTAAATCAAACACCCTCCTTTTCTTAGGTATCCGACTCCTACAGTCTGCAGATTTATAACCCCAGGAGAAACACGTGGAGCCTCAGGGATCCTGCTCCCATCGGACACCCTTCTGGAAAATGCCACCAGGACTTATTGAGGACGTAATGGGGAGGGAGTCCCTTTGATGACCCCAGGTCCAGGCAACAAAAAGCTATTCATCATTTTAGTTTTTTTTTTTTTTAAACTGGAGCATAATTTATATACATTCAGAGTCAAGAATTTTAAGTGTACAGTCAGTGAGACTTAATAAATGTATACGCCACCACCCATTGGAGGTAGAGTGTTTCTTCTTCGTTTTCTGGTTCACCTCCAAAGTCCATTTCCTTGACCTGAGGAAGCTCAAGGCCCAGAGGCCAGCAGACAATGAGTGAGGTAGGAATACTGGACATATTCTTAAGGATAATGTGCACTACCACAAGCTAAATACAAGTATTCATTACTCACGACCTTATGTTTTAAATTTTATTATTAAGACTGAGGAATTGGGGGCCAGGTACTGGGGATTGAACACAAGGGTGTTTTATCAATTACATTAAAGCTATATCGTTTTACTCTTTAATAATGTTGCCAGATGCTATTCTATAATTTATGCTTCTCAAAGGTCTATAATCTTTCTTTCTTTTTTTTAAATTTTTTTTTTTAATGCAGTAGGGATTGAACTTAAGGGTATCCTATCACTGAGCCACATCCCCCAGCCTTGTTTTTTTATTTTGAAAAAGTCTTGCTAAGTTGTGTAGGGCCTAAGTTGCTGAGGCTGGCCTTGAACTTGTGATCCTCCTGAATCGTGGATAACAAGCATGCCTGGCAAGTGATTGACTATTTTAAAGAAAGAAACAACATTTTAAGAACCAGCTCAATCTACCGAACATTTTAGTTACAGAATTTTCTTCCACATCTTGGAAATGCACAACGTTCTCTAAAGTGTATGCAGTCACAGTATCATGATTTATTCTTGTGACATTTTTTTTTACTATGCAGTTAGGCTGCAGCTGAGAAAGTTATCAGAGCGGTTCGGTAAGACCAGTTATTTGTTTTGAAAATAATTTTTCCTTCAGAGCCAATCAAAACATCCTTCAGCCTAAGAGCTGGATCTATTTGTTGTTTGTTACACACTAGAGAAATGCACTGATTTCTATCAAGAGACAGGTTGTTTCATGTGCACTCTTTATGGAACCATCACATAACATAGGGGAAAGTGCACAGCTCAATTAATTTGCACGAAGTACCACACCCATATAATCAGGGCCTAGATCAAGTAATAGAATGTTTCCAGAGCCCCAGAAACTCTCCATTTGCTCCCAAGGTAACCATTATCTTGACTTTAAAAAAACAGATGAATTTTACCTGCTTTTGAATGTTCCACAAGTAGAATTATATAATAGGTACTGTTTGATGCCTGGCATCCACTACCCAAGGTTTGGTTTGGAAAAAAAATATCCATGTTGTGTGAATTTATAGTTTGATATTTCTTTTGCTGTAGAGCTCTCTGTTATGTGACTATACCATAACTTATTTACTCATTTCATTACTGATGGACATATAAATTATTTCCAATTATTGGCTATCAACAAATAATACAGCTATGAATTTATTTTTTACTTGTCTCAACCCCTGGCCTCAAGTGATCCTGCTGTCTCAATCTCCTTAGTAGCTGGGACTATAGGTACACACCACTGTGCCTGGTTTAATGGACATTTAAATTGTTTATAATTATTGACTATGACAATAACACTGCTACAAAGTTTTTGAAAATATTACTTGAATACATGCCTGTAATCCCAGCAACTCAGGAAGATGAGGAAGGAAGATGTCAAGTTTGAGGCCAGTCTTGGCAATTTAGCAAGAACCTGTCTCAAAATTTAAAAACAGAAAAAAAAATTAAAAGGCTGTGGATATAGCTCAGTGGTAGAGTGCACCTGTGTTCAATCCCCAGTACCACAAAAAATCTTTTGAGGAACTTTACATACATTGCTGAGTCATAGAATATACATTTGTTCATCTCACATTGATGCTACCAAACTGTTTCCCAGTTGGTGGTATCAGTTTGTACTCCCACCAGCAGTGTGTGAGTAGAGCCACACTGACATTTGATGTAACTAGTCTTTTTCATTTTAGACATTCTGGTGTGAGTGGTGGTTTTTCACCAGGTCTTTAATTGGCATTTCCCTGATGATTAATAAAGCTGGGCATTTTTTTCATGTGCCATTTGGCTAACGGTATATAAAAGGAGTTTTATAAAGTGCCTATACCAGTCTTTTGCCAGTTTCCTGCAAAAATACTTGCACAGGCACTTCATGAAGATTTCATTTTTCCTTCAGTTTTTCATTTTGAAGTAATCTCAGACATTGGCAAAAAGAATTCAAAATAATCCTATATTTCCTTCATCCATCTTGATATCTTACATAATTGTCATCTGATTATCAAAATCAAGACATTATTAGCCAGGTACAGTGGCACACACCTATAATCCCAGCAACTCAGGAGGCTGAAACGGGAGGATTCCAAGTTTGAGATCAGCTTCAGCAAACTAGTGAGGCCTTAAGCAACTTACTGAGGCCTTGTCATAAAAAAGGAAGGAAAAAAAAAAGAAAAGAAAAGTTCTGGGATATAGCTCAGGGGTAAAGATATATAGAGAGGGGGGGAAAATGCGGGCACACGTGAGCGCTCCCAGGTTCAATCAACAGTACCCTCCTCAAAAAAAAAAAAAAAAAGAAAAAGTTGAAAAAAATCAAAAGAGATTGTCATTGGCACTCCACAGTAGATCTTATTAAAATGTCATTCCTGGGGCTGGGGATGTGGCTCAAGCGGTAGCGCGCTCACCTGGCATGCGTGCGGCCCGGGTTCGATCCTCAGCACCACATACAGACAAAGATGTTGTGTCCGCCAAATACTAAAAAAAAAAAAAATATTAAAAAAAAAAATCCTATTAAAATGTCATTCCTTGTCTCACTAATGTCTTTTTCTGGACGAGGTTTCAATCCAGGATTATGTGTCTTATTTACAGTCTTTGATCTGTACTAGCCTGAGACAATTTTGCTATCTTTGTCTTTTATGGACTTAATACTTCAGAAGAGAACTGGCCAGTTGTTTGGTAACATACCCTCAATTTGCCTCAAGAAAATCCTCAAAATTAAATCCATATTATGCATCTTTGCAAGGAGCGATGTATCCTCAGTACATAAAATCAGAGCAAGAAGATGGGGATCTGTCTTATCAGTGGTAAGACTAACTTTGATCACTTGGTTAAGGTTCTGTGAAGCACTATTGTTTTCTTTTTGTAGTCAATGAATATATAATGAAACAACGTGTAAATATCCTGTTTCTCATCATGTTTTTGCTCTACAATTTTGGGGATTTTGTGTGTGTGTGTGTGTGCTTGCTTGTTCTTGTTTTTTGGTGACGCTGAGGATGGAACACAGGGCCTTACACATGCAAGGAAAGTGCTGCACCACTGAGCTACATCCTTAGCCCAACAGTGTTTTTTTTTTTAATTTACAGGATTCTTTAAACATGCTTGTTATTAGCCCTTTTAAATACACGTATTATAAATAAATCATTCCACCCTAAGTCTCACTTTTCAAAATTTTCCTCATGTCTTTTGATGAACAGAACTCTTAAGTTTAATATAATTACATTTGCATATTTTTCCTTTATGGTTAGCAGTGTTCTCGTCCCATTTAAGCAATCTTTACCTATCACAAGATCACAAAGATATTCACCTATGTCTTTGAAGGAATGTAGGGATTTTAACCCCAAAATAAGGCACCTTGATGCTACTAATTTTATATTAAAGTCACTTAGAGAGCAGCAGATTCTGGAGGAGGTTTTAGTCAGACACTTCCTTGTCTGCTTAAAGGTGGGACTTGTCAAGGAGGAAAACAATTAACTCTGGTACCTTCCCTAAATTGTCATTAACCAAATTGATATGGCAAGAAGAAAGACCTCAGCTGATGTCCAGACAGGCTTTTGTCATACACCATTGTCTTTATTCAGTCCCACAAGATATTCCAAAGAGAATCATTTACAATACTTTGTCCCAGGCCATTGTATATTTCTCTAGACCAGTTAAACTGCCCTAAAGAATAATATGCTACCATGGTTAATCAGATTTGCATTGTTGTCACCATAATACCACAAGAACAACTTAGAGGAGGGAAAGTTTATTTTGGCTCATGGTTGCAGAGGTTCAGTCTGTGGTTGGCCAACTCCAAGGCAGAAGCGTCATGGCAGAAGAGCAGGAAAGCTGCTTCGCTCACGGCAGTCAGGAAGGAGAGGAGAGAAAGAGAAAGGAGAGAGGGGGTGGACAGAGACTAGAAAGGGCCAGATATAGTCTCCATAGCCACACACCCAGTGACCTACTTCCTTCAGGCACACCCATCTGCCTACAGTTACCATTAAGTAGTCAATTTTAATTATTAATCCATCAAATGGATTAATCCACTGATGAGGTCAGTGTTCTCAAAATTCAATCTTTTTCCCTCTGCTACGTTGCCTAACACATGGGATTTTGGGAGACATTCCAGATCCAAACCATAATGACCATAATGACTGTCTCTCAAAATTTGTCTGCTTCTTCTCTTCACCTCTCCTAAGAAAAATATATTTAAGCTTCCTCTATTTGACCTTTTCTTTGAGACTCATGTTGTGTGTGAGACTCCCATGCAGTGATTTTTTTCCTATTCACATTAATAAATTGAAATTTTCCTCCTATTTAACCTATTTTAGTTCATTCCAACAAACCTTCAGAGAACAAAGGGAAGCCTTTTGTTTTGTCTTGACATCTTCTTCTAAAAACTTTTTCTTTCATGTTTAAATCTCCAATACACGTAATTAATTCTCACTTAGGTAGATATCAAGATTCATTATTTTGGGGCTGGGGTTATGGCTCAGCGGTAGAGCACTCGCCTCGCACATGCAAGATCCTGGGTTCAATCCTCAGCACCACATACAAATAAATAAAAATAAAGTTATAAAAAAAAGAGAATTAAAGGCTAATAAATTTTTTATAAAAGATTCATTATTTTTTCATATGGTGTCCAATAGATCTAGCACCATTTATGGATAAGTCCATTCTTTCCCCCACTATACTGCCACCTGTGCCATAAATCAGTTGACCTTATAGGTGAGGGTCTGTTTCTCCTTCTATCTTCTGTTCCGCTTGTTTGTCAATCTTTGTGTGAACAGCATACTGACTTAAATCCCATAGTATTAAGTCTTGATAATTTTATGTCTCTAGCTTTGATCTTTTTCTTTAAGATTGACTTGGCCATTTGGGGCCCTTTGCATTTTAGTCGAAATTTTAGGATTAGTTTGTCAGTTTCCACATGCATACCACAACTTCTGATGAAATTCTTTCTTTCTTTCTTTGTGGTGCTGGGATTAAACTCAGAGCCTTGTGCATGCTAGGCAAGTGCTCTACCAACGGAGAGCTACATCCCCAGCCCTGATGACATGATTTTGATTGTGTTGAGTTCATAGATCAATTTGGGAACATTTTATATTTAAAATATTGAGACTTCTAATTTTGCACATAGCACCACCCTCCATTGAATTAGATCTTTCTTCTCTCTCAAGGTCTAGCACAACTTCCATTGATTTTCCCCTGAGTTTTTAATATTTGAGAACTTACTTTTAAATATAATCACATAAGAATAGCATAGTATAGAGCAGTGGTTCTCACTGGGAAGTGATCTCATCCCCCAGGACACTGTTGGTGATGTCTGGAGATATTTTATCACATGTGGGTAGTGGTACTGGCATCTAGTGGATGGCTAGGGATGCTGCTAGGCACTCTGCAATACCAGGGCAGTCTCTCACGACAATCATCCAACCCAAAATGTCAACAATGTCCTTCTCAAGACATCTCGGTACAGAGTTAACACTCTCAGAAAGATGTCAACTGAAATTCATTATTTTTGTATGTTGTTCATGGATTTTGTATTACACATGACGTAGTGATCTACAGTGACATTTTCATGATATTAAAGTTAGTCTTTAAGAAAGCTAATCTTTGTTACTGGGCTGTGAATCAAAGTTGGCATTTTCAGAAGTTTATAATAAAATGCCATAATTGTTGAGATAATTCTCCATGAGTTTTGCTTTTCTTGACATTTTCTGAACAAAAGGCATTGAGAGTTTTGTTCAAAGATGCTTGCATAACAGACAGCCTTGGGAAGATAAAAAGAGCGACTTCCTACAGAGAGATATGGAGATGTCCCTCCCTAAAGATATTCTGAGGTATTAAAGGTATTACTCTTCCTTTCCTGGGAACATTTGTTCACATTCCAGGCTAATAAGACCTGGGGGGATAAACAAATTTACCAGTACCCTTATAAGACTAGGGGCTTCCTAGGTTTAGTGTTCCTTGGCTGTAACTGATTCCAGTACCCACCTGGCATCCATCAGGCTGCATGTGGCCCATGGGACTTGGAGTGAGGGGGAACCCATGTGAACGTGAAGCTCATGCCATTGTCGTAGGAGAAGACCTGTCTCCTAAGAAGGATCTAGTCAAGTTCCAAGAGAGAAGGGAGAACTTGTCTCAGACCAATGGGGTTCTTGGCAGATATGATGGAAAAGAATTCCAGCATGTGCCAGTTACAGATATAGATAGAGGTTTATTTAGGAAAATAGATACACATTCAAGGTAGAATGTGGGCTATCTACAGAGGGAGTGTGAGGAGGGCCTTGGGCCTGAGCCTAAGCAACTCCACATTAAAACTCCAGTTTGAAACCTGCAGTCTTACCAGGTATACCCAAAGAAGCCCTCCAGTATGGCTCTCAGGCCATACTGTCACAAACAAGTCACTTCTCCCCACCCTAATAAACTCAGAGTGAAGTCTCTGGCTGTCCTCCCCTGATAAGAGGGAAAGGCAAGAAAAATCAGGCTAGGAACCACCAGACCAGATGTTTTAGCCCCAGGCCAGGGTAAATGATGTCACTGGGAGATCCAGTGGCAGCTGATGAGGATTGAAAGGGGGGGGGTGTTAAAATCCCCAAAATTTGATATAAATAATATAGAGCAAATGGACAGACTTTCAGCCAGCCAATACTGATGCCCTCATGCTGACATCCCAACACTTCTCG
Source organism: Marmota marmota marmota (assembly GCF_001458135.2). Lineage (NCBI taxonomy): Eukaryota > Metazoa > Chordata > Mammalia > Rodentia > Sciuridae > Marmota > Marmota marmota. The sequence continues at coordinate 3,666,351 of NW_025999977.1, read as the reverse complement.
TCATTTGCTGATCCTCTGCATTTTCCTCACTGCTCTCAAACTCTATAGCCACATCTTGACCCTGGGGAGAGTCATGACTTCTCCCTACGACCCAACCCTCTCCTTGACCAGCCATCAGCTCCACCCCAGGAGAAGCCTGCCTTGGTTCCTGATCTGATCACCTCAGTCCGAGTGAGTGTGCATCTGCTGGACTTAAAGCCTAAGGCTTGAAACTCTTGATCTGACACTTGAACTTAGCATGCAGAGGGAGTGTCTGTCATGAGCCTATCATGATTAAGTGTGTTTACAGTGCTTAGAATTAATCTAGAATTGTTTGCTGTGAATTTATTAATCTATAATTGTCCACTGGGAATTGATTATGTCTATTGCAGTGCCTAGCATTAGGATTGTCATTTTCTTGATTAAGAACCTATAGAGTGAAATTGTATGGAGTGATCTGAGTGAATAAAGCATTGACTAGGGCAGAAGTGCATAGACATTCTTTCTTTCTCTCTCTGGACTGCATAAGTTGCTCTTTTTGCCCATCATGACAGACAACAACCTGTAGGTGTGGGGTGTTAATATTTATAGAGAGTCAGTTGCAGAGGCTGGACGACAGGTGGAGCTATACAGTTTCACACCAGTTTTCCTTGTGCTTGTGAATAGCCCAAATATTATAAGTGAATGGGTCAAGGTCCTAGGTCAAGGGCATGGGGTGCTTAGGAATTGCAGTTTGTTTCATGGGTGCTTTCCGCATTTCACTGGTTCATGGGAACTTTCTTTGAGACTCAGTATTTCTCCCTTTATCCCCAAATTTCTGTCTCACTCTAACAAACTCTTAAAATCTATCTGAGCTTGTGTTTTCTTACAGGCTGAATCTATGGGAGTGAGATAAACTGAACTGGCAGTTGCAGTAATCTATGCTGCTTAGGGATTGCTTGACAATGCCCATCAAGACCTACCTCAATGTAAGAAGGGCAGGAGGCTCTGCCAAAGTCATCTATTTGTTTTATCTATACTGTAGTGACGATAGGGAGGTGTGGTTAGGTAAGGCAAAATTGTGTTTCAATCAAGGTTCCCCAAACCTGCCTCTTAGGTACGTGGGTTTATATTATGGGATATGGTATATGGGATGTAGGTATATGGGTTTATGTATATGGGATACTGGTTTTGAGACATTCAGAAGAATCAATAGCCACTGCGTCATTTTTTGTATTAAAATTCATGACTTAGTTATAGCCATCAATAGGTCTCCCTGGGCCAACAGGATGCAGAAGGAAGTAATATACAGTTTGGGTCAATCCCACCCTATATTTGAGACTTATTTCCCAAAGGCTGAGTTCTATTCCTGGGATCTCAGACCCTTCTTCAGAGACATCTCTTCTTCCCTCACAGGGTCACCTGCAATTACTAGGTCTTTGTTATTTAGTTAAGCTTAACATGGCTGGCTTCTTCCCATCTTGCCTGGTCTCCTCAGACCTCTGAAGGACCTTTCCCACCAATTTGCCAGACCTACCCAGACTTGCTTGAACCTAGTAGTGGTCATAACCTCAGCTCTACAAAAATAAATATTTAAGCTGGGCACCGTGGTGCATGCCTGAACTCCCAGCAGCTTCAGAGGCTGAGGCAGGAGGATCACAGTTTCAAAGCCAGACTCAGCAATAGCAAAGCACTAAGCAACTCAGTGAGACCCTATCTCTAAGTAAAAATACAAAATAGGGCTGGGGATGTGGCTTAGTGGTTGAGTGCCCCTGAGTTCAATCCCTGGTTCCAAAAAAAAAAAAAACAACAACAACAAATATTTAGAACATGGGTTATCATGATAATTTTCATCCTGGAATATTTGTGACTGCTGTGTTCTATGGTAGCTAATTTAACTGCAGTCTCTTCAGGGTAATCCACATCCACTTGGAGTATTTGTGAAAACAAATGAGACTACGTTTGTTCCTATGATCAGAGCTCATTTTCTTAGTGATGGTTTGATTTGATGAGGCTGTGTGTAAGCTGCAGTATGGCAGCAGGAAAGGCACAAGGTAGAAGAGAAAGTGTTTTTAAAATAGCAATGTGGGGATGGGCATGTAGTTCAGTGGCAGAGCAAGCCTAGCATGTGGGAGGCCCTGTGTCCAATCCCAGCACCCCTGAAAAAAAAAAAAGAAAAAGAAGAAGGAACAAATAACAATGGGGGAAATGCCCTTCTGGCTGCTGTCAATCTTCTGAGTAGAGTGAGAAATGGGGTGGGCATTTCCCTGAGGGTAGCTACAAACTTGTTGTTATTTGATTATCAAACTATGCTAAACTACAGAAAAATGCAAGTGATTAGCCTCCTTGTGGTCACAAAAGTTTTCCCTTTTTGTTAATCTGTAGTGTTCATGATAACCAAAACAGGTTTTCAGTTTTTTGGGAGATGGAGGTATTAGGTATTGCTCTTTAAAGGCAGGAAAAACTGAAAATAACAAGTGCTGCTGCTTATCCTTAGATATATTTCCTTAGATATATATACCTGAGTGTAACTGAGTGATAGAGCCGTTGCCTAGCATGCACCAAGCCCTGCGTTCAATCTTAGCACTCTCATTCCCCACAAAATAGATAAGAGAGATGTATTTTCTGTAGAATATACATATACAAATATGTTGATGGACAATGATTTAGCAGCTGCAGTAATCTCTGTTATTTGTGGATTAACACTGGGAATGAGACTGGAGGTGTTGCTCACTATATCCGTCCTTTTGGCAAACATGAAGTTCTGAGATCTAGCATCTGGCAGTGAGATAATTGGGCAATGGGGGTTCTTGAAGAATATTACGCTGCTGAGAGAGGAACCACGTCAACAGGTGTGCTAACTGCAGGCGGGTAGTCCATTGGTCACCATCTGTGACATGTGTGGCTTAGGAGCCCAGGATGGAAGTGAAGCAAGCTGAGGCTCTATCTCCCCATCAAGGAAATGATCTGGCTCACGAGTGGGTGTGAGACAAGGGGGGGGGCAGCACAGAAGATGGATCTGGTTACAGAAGTTAGAGCTACCACTACCACTGAGGGGCAGGGTGGGGGATCTTTCCTTCATGCTTAATTTAGCAGATTGAAAATGGAGATTTTTTTTTCAAGAGACTCTCTTTTATGAAGTTTGTGTAAACATTTTACCCAGCCTAATGCAAGCCTAATGTGATAGGGGTGCCCTATTAGACAAACTCAGAGATCAGTGCACTTTATGGTCCCCAGATGGGTTGGTGCCAAAGCAGCACCAACTGTCTAACAGAAAGACAGTGCAGAGAGGAGAGGGAAGCCTGCTCCCTCTTTCTTTCTTTCTTTCTTCCTTCCTTCCTTTCTTTCTTCCTTCCTTCCTTTATTCCTTTTTTCCTTCCTTCTTTCCTTTCTTTCTTTCTTTCTTTTTTCTTCCTCTCTCTCTCTTTTTCTTTCTTTCCCTCTTTCAAGTATTTGCAGTTTATCAAGCCTTTCATGAAAATTTACACAATCATCACAGACAAGGTCATTGCAGAATCTTTACTCCTGCTTTTTGCCAGCACTGACATTGGCCTTTCCCCTTGACTTTCCTCATTACATTCTTGTATTCTTTTCACTGTTTCCTTGAGGTCTTTTTCTTCTCCTCAGCCCATGTCCTGTAAGTTCACATTTGGATTCATCTTTCTTTAATTAATCCAAGGCATCTTAAATCATTCCCAAGCCAGTTACCTTGTCACTACTAAAATGAATTCTTATCCAAATACAAGGATGACATCTGGAATGGTCTTGTACATTTGCGCTAGTTTTTCTAAAATTCCTTCCCCCCCCCCCCTTACCAGGGTTTGAGACAGGGTCTCACTAAGTTGCTTAGAACCTTGCTAAGTTGCTGAGACTGACTTGGAACTTTCGATCTTCCTGCCTCAGCCTCTTGAGTCTCTGGGGATTACAGGTGGTTGTCCTGAATTTCTGTCTTAGATGCTATCACCTTCCCAGGATGAAGGACATCGATGACCAGTTGTTTTCCCTGAAGTAGTTGGGTGGTCGTGAATGTCTTGGTGTGAATAGTTACTGTGTGTTCATTATGGTGGTCCTCAGGCATCTAGGAAGGAAAACAATTGCTGTTTCTTTTAACAAGACTTTCAGCTCTTAAAAATATATGGCAGTTAGGTAGGCTGGGGTTGTGGCTCAGCGACAGAGCATCGCCTAGCATGTGTGAGGCCCTGGGTTTGCACCACATAAAAATAAATAAAGATATTGAGTACAACTACAACTAAAAAATAAATATTTGTTTAAAAATGTATATGTCAATTAGGGCTGAGGATGTGGTTCAGTAGTAGAGCATTTACTTATCTTGTGTAAGGTCCTGGGTTTGATCCCCTGCACCACCAAAAAGAAAAAAGAAAGATATATCTTACAAATGCATATATTTAACAAAATTAAAGCTCCATTTAAAAAAGATATAAACATATCTGACATATATATATGTTTGATAGAATAAAAACTGCATTTAAAAAATTAGTAGATGGACTAAATAAAATGGACAACTGAAAATGGAATTAATGAGCTCACAAGATCAAGCCGAACGATTCTCTCAAACTCATAGCTAAAGTTCAAAGCAAAACAAAGCAAAAACAACCAGGTAAAGAAATGTTAAGCAACAGAGGATAAAGTTCCATAACATCCAATAGAGATTATGGAAGATAGAAAATATCTTTCTCCCTGTCACCCCCACCCCCAACCACCACCTTGGTGCTGGGGTTTTAACCCAGGGCCTTGTACATGCTAGACAAATGTGCTCTTCTACTGAACCACACTCCCAACCCAGAAAACAATCAATCCTATGAGAGAAGAAAGGTTCTGAGTTTGGGAAAGATTTAACTCTTCAGCATGAACCGACCTAAGACAGATTGCCAACCAGGATAGGACAAGAGGCCCCACTCCTAAATACATTCTTCAAGGGGAAAGAAGAAATCTTAAAATTCTTTTGTAGATAATCTACAAAGGAAGAAGGATCAGTTTGATATCAGATTTTTCTTTTCTTTTTCTCGGTACTGAGGAGTCAACCCAGGAATTTACTTATGCTAGGCAAGTTTTCTACATGAAAGCTACACCCCCAGACCCTAGATTTTTCTTTGATACCAATAATTCTAGTAGATAATGAATCTTAAAGGATGGTGTCAAAATCTTGAAAGATGGCCTAGTTTCCCTTAGAGCTCTCAAACATGGCATCTCCATAATTAGGTAGTAGAAAATACTATTGATGGGCTGGGGATGTGGCTCAAGCGGTAGCCCGCTCGCCTGGCATGCGTGTGGCCTGGGTTTGATCCTCAGCACCACATACAAACAGAGATGTTGTGTCCACCAAAAACTAAAAGAAATAAATATCTTAAAAAATTCTCTCTCTCTTTAAAAAAAAGAAAAGAAAATACTATTGATAGTGGTTGGCCATGGTTGGTTAAAAGTTTTATTACCAAGGGCTGGGTTGTAACTCAGTGGTAGAGCACTTGCCTAGCACGTGCGAGGCCCTGGGTTCAATCCTCAGCATTACTTGCACTGCATATAAATAAGTAAAATAAAGGTCCATTGACAACAATATATATAAAGTTTTATTACCAAATTTTTATTTTATTTAACTGTGATCAGAAAAAATAGCCAACTATAACATCTGGTTTAGAATAGACCAAGTACTCTTCCAAAAGTTTAACATATATTAAGTCATTTTATCCTCATAATTTAGTCCCTATAAGGAAGGCATAATCATCATCCCTATTCTAAAGATAAGTACAGGAGTGAGGCGAGGCCTCGCGGGGCCTCTGGCAGGAAGGCGAGCAACATGTGGGACCCCGGAGGGAGAAGCAGGTAGCATCTAAAGGAACTGATTTAAATCCTAATGCCAAAGTATGGCAAGAAATTCCTCCTGGAACTCCTGATGCCACTACTGTAGCTCATGGAACTGAAAGCTCATGGCATGAAACAGCAGCCACATCAGGGTCTCATCCTGAAGGAAATGCTGAGCTTTCAGAAGATATGTGTAAGGAATATGAAGTAATGTATTCTCCATCTTGTGAAACCACAAGAAACACTACAGGCATTGAAGAATCAACTGATAGAATGATATTAGGACCTGAAGAGCTGAGTTATCAAATATGTGATGTTTCTGGAGAAAGCAGTTCAACAATTTCTACAGAAGACCTAAAAGAATGTCTAAAGAAACAATTAGAATTCTGTTTTTCACGAGAAAACTTGTCAAAGGATCTTTATTTGATATCTCAGATGGATAGTAATCAGTTCGTCCCAATTTGGACAATTGCCAACATGGAAGAGATTAAAAAAAAATTGACCACAGATCCTGATCTAATTCTTGAAGTGTTGAGATCTTCTCCTATGGTACAAGTTGATGAGAAGGGCGAGAAGGTGAGACCAAGTCATAAACATTGTATTGTCATTCTCAGAGAGATTCCTGAAACTACACCAGTAGAGGAAGTGAAAACTGCCCCAAAGTGATAAGCTGTGAGTTTGCACATAATAGCAACTGGTATATCACTTTTCAGTCAGACACAGATGCACAGCAGGCTTTTATTTTTTTTTTTTAATTTATTTTTTTTAAATATTTATTTTTTACTTATAGGTGGGCACAATATCTTTATCTTATTATTTTATTTTTATGTGGTGCTGAGGATCGAACCCAGTGCCTCATGCATGCTAGGCAAGCACTCCACCACTGAGCCACAGCCCCAGCCCCGACACAGCAGGCTTTTAAATACTTAAGAGAAGAAGTTAAAACATTTCAGGGCAAGCCAATCATGGCAAGGATAAAAGCCATCAATACTTTTTTTGCTAAGAATGGTTATCGATTAATGGATTCTAGTATGTATAGTCAACCAATTCAAACTCAAGCACAGTATGCCTCACCAGTCTTTATGCAGCCTGTATATAATCCTCATCAACAGTACTCAGTCTATAGTATTGTGCCTCAGTCTTGGTCTCCAAGTCCTGCACCTTACTTTGAAACGCCACTGGCTCCCTTTCCCAATGGTAGTTTTGTGAATGGCTTTAATTCACCAGGATCTTATAAAACTAAAGATAAGTACATACAGAAAAAGATAAATGACTTTCTTAGAGTTACCAGCTTAAAAAATGACAGTGTTAGGGTTCAAACTCTATTCTTACTTTAGAATTTTGGGGTTTCTTTGACCTTACTGGGTATCAAATCCAGGGCCTTGCACATGTTGGGCAAAGTGCTCCACCACCAAGCTGTACCCCCAGTCCTATTTTAGAATTTAATGAGGTTTTCTTTGCAAATAAATATTTTGTCAGTTTTTATAAATATTCAGTAGGTGATTCAGTAAAATAATGGAATCTAGTCTATAACCATTAATTCTATATCATAAATAATATTCAGATTAGATCTATATTTTTTGGTCAGTTTTATTTATGCAAGACATAGCAGAGGCTGTTTAAAATTTATTTCTGCTTTATATTATAAAACAAAACAAAAAGTCACTCCTACCTATTAGTTGTTACATTTTCTAAGTTCTAGAAATTTTTTATGGTTCTATATATTATTGATGCTTACTCATCCTTGAAAGTTTAAAAAGCTTTGCTTTTGTCCCCTAACAGAATGAGCTAATTCTTTCTGGATCCCTGCCTAACTCTTTGGATGCTGCTGGAATCTTCCTCTCATATCTTAGGCTGCAGGGCTGATTACCTTCCAGAAGCCTGAAAGAATTGTTGAGAGGGCCAGCTGGCAAGGAATGTCACCTGTGTAAACTTTCTTTTTAATGCTTTGCAAAGTCACTGTCCCAGGGGGCCAAGGGTTATCTGGCCTCAAGCCTCAGCTCCTTCCTGGCCAGTGGTCAGACTGGATGTACCCTGGCTATTATCCTGAAATTGCCGAGAGTGTCAGAAGAGAGACTTGCCCCTCAGTAAAAATTCCCTCTCATTACCCGCTTTATGTCATTTCAATGAGTATTGGGAAGGGAGATTCAAAATTCTGGTTTAAAATCCCACTTTCAGGCTGGGGTTGTGGCTCAGCGGTAGAGTGCTCGTCTCGCATGCCCGGCACCCTGGGTTCGATCCTCAACACCATGTAAAAACTAATTGAGTGAAATAAAGGTATTGTGTCCTACTATAAAATAAATATTTAAAAAATAAAATAAAATCCCACTTTCATATGGAAGTGTCCTGGATATCTATTGCTCCAAGAAGTATTTGTGTTGTGAAACAAAGTCATTTACTATTTTTATCATTCTTCACAGTTTTGAGGATTGAACCCAGGGTGATAGAAAAGGGCTCTACCACTGAGCCACATCCCAGCCCAATAGTTTTTTGTTCTTCTTCTTTTTTAAAAAATTATTTATTTATTTATTTAGTTGTAAATGGACACAAAACCTTTATTTTATTATTTTATTTATTTATGTGGTGCTGAGGATCGAACCCAGTGCCCCACACATGCAAGGCAAGCACACTACCACTGAGCCACAACCCCAGCCCTAGTTTTTTGTTATTCTTATAACTTATGATCCTGGTGACAGACAGGGCTCAGCAAGATGGTTCTCACTGAGTGCGTCACCTGGATTCCATGAGGCAGGAAGCATGCTGAAAGCATTTTTAAGTCTTCCTCATTCTCATGTGCAGCATTGGGATTGGGATTGGGAAAACTCAAACTGCCGGGGGGCTGGAAGAGCCAGCATTCCTGAGTCACTCTTTGGCTGTCACCTGTCCACATGGTCACTGGAGCATGGTGGTTTCAGAGCAGCTGTATGTACGTGCTCCAAAGGCATGTGTGCTAAGCAAGAGAATTGGATGGAAGCTATGCTACCTTTTGAGCCCCAGCCTTGGAGGTCACAATACAGTACTTTTTTTTTTTTCTCAGCCATAGAAGGCTTTCCAATAAGATGACCCTGTCAATGGGAGAGGACTTCTGTTGATGGAGGAGGGCAGGGTTTTTAAGAGATGTGGGACTGAATATATTGTTTCAGCCAATTCTAAAAAAACCTGCCATAGGCAGTTTAATGCAGTATGGTTGAATTAATAAATGATTGTATACATTAATAGTAATGCTTATTGACACCTATGCAAGTATGTGCTTAGCAACTCAGCTCTGGTGAGGATTAACTAGTACTATATATGTAAAGCACTTAGAATGGTGACGGGCACACAGTTAGTGCTTAACTCTAAGTTAAGGAAAGCTAGACATCCATAGCTATAGTGTTAACTGATTGCCTTCCCACAATCCAATTTTCACTTGTTCACTCTGCTATTTGCCATTTTTTTCAAATCCTAAGGTTTAGGTCCTTGTTTTGATGGAACACACCATCTGAAAGTTTTTTGATGAAAAGTACACAGGAGGTAAATATTTTGAAATTGTGAATGTCTGAAACTGTCTTTACTCCCCTCAACTTGGCTGCTAGTTGGAATGGATATGGGAATCTATTTGGAAATTATTTTCTCTCAGAGTTATAAAAGCATGATTCCACTGTCTGTCAGTTTTTGTGCTGTTGTTGATAAATTTGGTGACATTTTTATTTTTGCAGTATTGGAAATTAAACCCAGGACCTTGCACATGCTAAGCAAGAGCTTTACCACTGAGCTACATCTCTAGTCCTTTTTATTTTATTTGAGACAGGGTTTTGCTAAGATGCCAAGGTTAGCCTTGAACTTGAGATCCTCCTGTCTCAGCCTCCCCAGTGGCTGGGATCACAGGTATGTACCACTATGCCAACTTCCCACTCGATTCTTCATCCCTTATATGAAACCTCCTTTTACCCTCTGGTTGCTTGTAAGCTCTCCTCTGAGCCCCCCTGTCTTCTAAAATTTTATTGTGATGTGCCTTGGTGTGGTTCTCATTTTATCTATTGTGCTGGGCTTAGCAAGTGCTTTCTTTTTTTAGTTATCGGCAGACACAACATCTTTGTATGTGGTGCTAAGGATCGAACCCGGGCCGCAAGCATGCCAGGCGAGCGCGCTACCGCTTGAGCCACATCCCCAGCCCCTAGCAAGTGCTTTCAATGTGGAAATTCACACCCTTTAGTTCTCAAAAAATATAATTGAATTATTTTATTGACTTCTTTCCCTTTGCCTCCTAGATTTCAGGACTAGCTTTCTAATTTTCTTATTATTTCCTACCTCTTTCTCTTCTGTTTGCCTTTTGTCTATGTAAGCAGCTCTCTGCATGTGTAAGTTCGATCAACCATGGATCATATACTATGCAGTTAAGCCTACAGCATGCACCTGAACTGAACATGCATAGACATTTCCTTGTCACTATTCCCTACACAATACAGTGTAACAACTATTTACATAACATTTGCATTGTATTAGATATTATAAGTAATCCAGAGATGTTTCAAAGTATATGGGAGGATGTGCAGAAGTTAAATGCAAATACTAGGCCATTTTATCTAAGGGATATCCAGAGATTTTGCTATTCACAGGAGTCCTGGAACCAATCCCAAAGGATACGGAGGAATGACTGTGCATTCTATTATTTTCTAACTTTATATTCTTACTACTCTGCTGAGGTTTTTTTTTTTTTTTTGCTATCATATTTATAATTTAAAAGACCTATGTTTTGTTCTCTAAGTACTAATTGTTAAAGAGTATCTATTCTGTTTTTTTTTTTTCTAAATTTATTTCTCAGAGGAGACCAATAGCAGATCATCACTTTTCTTTCCCCTTTCCATATAGTCTTTTTCTTCCAAGCTTCTTTCCTGTTATACTTTTGGGATTCTTTCTGTCATGTCAGATTCTTCCCTTAAATTCTGAGGATCTATGTTTGTTTGTTTGTTTGTTTGTTTTTTGTTGTTGTTGTTACCAGGGATTGAACCCAGAGGTGCTTAACCAGTGAGCCACATCCCCAGCCCTTTTTTATATTTTATTTAGAGACAGGGTCTCACTGAGTTGCTTAGGTCCTCCCTAAGTTGCTGAGGCTGGCTTTAACCTTGCAATCCTCCAGCCTCAGCCTCCTGAGCAAGTAGGATTACAGGCTTTTGCCATGCTCATCTGGCTATCTATTCTTTTTTTTTAATTTTAGTTGTAGATGTATATAATACCTTTATTTTATTTATTTATGTGGTGCTGAGGATCAAACCCAGTGCTTCAGGCATGCGAGGCAATTGCTGTACTACTGAACCACAACCCCAGTCTTGGCTATCCATTCTTAAGTGTGCCAAATTTAGCAAAAAACAAAACAAAAAACAAGACACCTAGTTAAACTTCAATTTTACATAAACAACAGATACCTTATAGGAAAAGTACATTCTGTGCAGTGTTTAAGCCATGTTATATATTTTATACTTCAATAAAAATTATTTGTTGTTTATCCAAAATTCATATTTAAGTGTCCTGTATTTTATCTACTAACCCTAAAAGTGCAATCAACAATACTTTCTGGACACCTTTGTGCGTACATGAGTGGTGAGGCTTGACAAGGATAAGTTTACTAACAGGTTGCTCAGTTTCATTAAGCAATTGAATACAGTGTCCTTAGATCTTTGTTCTTAGATTTCTCCAGAGAGAAATACTCCAAACTCTTAATGAATATAAACTCTTAATGAATATAATCCTGGCTGCCAGTTTCTAGCAGGAATCAAGTGGAGGAATAATATTGAACAGTTAGTTCAATATTCATTTTCTTAATTTTCATATGACTCTTCAATTTCAGTACAGAAGCCCTATCCATGTGTTCATTTAGTACCCAAGATTAAAGATGGCTGCAAAATCTTTGCACATACACATTCATTCCGGGATGGAGGCTAATTCTCCTTTCCTTGAAACTGGACTGGTCTCAGTGATTTGCATGATCTATAGAATACAATGGAAACAATGTTCAATAGTTTCCAAGCCTAGATAATAAGAAGCTTAGTAACTTCTGCTTGTATCTCTTGTATTATTTTTCTGGAAACCCTGACTCTCCACATACGAGATCTGACACCCTGAAACTGCCATGTGAAGAGAGAAGGTGTAAGTGTCCTGGGTAATAGTGCCAGCTGAGATCAGCCTTCCAGTTACTCTTGCTATGGTGTCAAATATAGAAGGAGTCTTCCAGCCTGGCTGAAAACCACCATGTAATTATACTTAGTGAACTTCGCTGATGCTTCATGGAACAGAATTCCCCAGCCAAGTCCTATCCAATTTCAGACCCACAAAATCATGAGGGACAACCAAATGGTGGAAAAATAGTCATTGTTTATGGCACCAAGTTTTGGGGTCGTTTAGGCAGCCTCAGATAACCAGAACACGGCAACAATATCTGGGTGTTCCCATTCCAGAGATCCTGTTCTTTATCCCTTCTGAGAAGGCACTTCAAGTCTTCCACGCACATTAAAGAGGGACAACAGCAGCTGTGCAGGAGGGGATGGGGGACACTAGCTTCTTCCTGTGCAGCTCACAACCAATCCTCCAGGTCTCCGGCTCACCTACATACCCTTTTTCAGAAGCACCTGATGCTGCAAACTCCCACATCCCCAGAGATCTACATTGTCATCTTGCTTCCTGGCTTTCCCTTCTCCTTATTCCTTAGTTCTCTCAGGTCTGCTAAGTCAATTATCCTATTTCTCTACTTTTCAGGCTCCAATTTTTTGTTATTATTTTTTTCTGTCTGGTTCCCTTGTTCTTGTGAGATTAAAAAAAAAAAACTTTTGCTTTACTTGAATTTTGAGAGGATCTGAGATAACTATAGGTATTCATTCTGCTATCTTTAATTTAAAGGCTCCTTTGAGCCTTTCATTTGGACAATTCTGATACTGAAAGGTCAGTCCTTGTCCTGGAACTGGATCCAATAACGAAGGTAAGGTTTTGAAAAAAAGGAAAAAGAAATTGTATTACTTTGCTAACAAAGGAGAAATAGAGGGGACTCCTACCCCAGAGGCTGTGATTCTAACTGCCAGAGGAAACAGAGGACTTTTTTTTTTTTTTTGTACCAAGGATTGAACCAAGAGGCACTTAAAACACTGAGCCTTCAAGTCTTCCATGCACATTAAAGAGGGACAGCAGCAGCCCCTTTTTATATTTTATTTAGACACAGGGTCTCGCTGAGCTGCTTAGGGCCTTGCTAAGTTGCTGAGAACAGCAGGCTTTTAAAGAAGGAATACAAAGGCTACATTCCAGCTGTGCTCTGTCAGGAGTCAATTCATCTGTAGCATTGAGAGATAGCTGTTTCTCAGATCCGCTGGTGCCAGCCCCGGGGCGTAGATTGCTTATTCCTGTAGGTCATGAGCCAAAGGACGAATAACTGGGCCTAGGATGGGAAGAAAGTTAATCTGGCTTCTTTCATGGTTAGGGAGGCAAAGAGGGAGAAGGAAAGAAAAAAACAAATATGTTAGTTTAAAAATAGACCATAGTGGCAGAGCAGCGAGGGTTGTATTCTTTTTTTTTTTTTTCTGGAGTAGGGGTACTAAGGATTGAACCCAGGGGCATTTAACCTTTGAGCCACATCCCCAGCCCTTTGTATTTTTTATTTTGAGACAGAGTGTCACTAAGATGCCTAGGGCCTCACTAAGTTGCTGAGGCGGAAGTGAGTGTTATATTCAAAGCATTAAGGGGACCCCTGTTACAATTCTATTAATTTTTAAAATACCCTGTCTTAGATCAGGTTACCTAGAAGCAGAGCTACACCTAGGGATTCTCCTGCAAGTATTTCAGTGAAAATATTCTCAGGAAACCCTGTAAGTGAAGGAAGTAGGATATGGCCTAGAGAGAAGCTAAGCGAAGATGTGATTCCTTTTGTAGTTAAAACTCAGGCTGACATTAGAGGAGTTTTGGCCAGATTTACTCCTGGCCTTTTGTACCTCATGAAAGCCCCTTTCTGTGGCTTCCCAACCTGTTCCAAATTCGCAATTTTGGGGAGGAGGCAGCTGCAGGGATCTGGGGTCTGGGTACAACTGTGGGATATAATAGTGTCTCTAATTTTTCTCAAGAGGGAATTATTATTGATTGTGTGTGTGTGTGTGTGTGTGTATGTAGGGGGAGTACTGGAATTAAATCTGGGAGTGCTTTACCACTGAACTATATTCCCAGCATGCTCCTTTCAAAATTTTGAGACAGGGTCTTACTATGTTGCCCAGGCTCCCAGGCTGACCTCAAACTTAGAATCTTCCTGCCTCAGCCTCCTAATTAGCTGGGATTACAGATGTGTGCCACTGTGATGGCCTTATTGCATTCTTTTTCTACTGTTGGCCTTGTTAATTTTGTTTCCTCAAGGTCAGTTCCTAAATAGAAACTCAGAAACTTTTAGGTTATCAAATATATATAAAGGACAGAACCAAGTCTGGATCCTAAAACTCATGCTCTGAACCACATTAAACCACCTCCTCTAGCTACATGTTTATGAAATAATTTAATGTTGCCTTTCCACCTTTAAAGATTTTAATAACCACTTGGATTTTGGTCCGTTGAATAGCAAACATTCCCCAAAGCTACCTATCCTTTGTCAAATAAAATAAAAATTTGCTGGTAGTTGCAACAGATTTCTCTCCAGCATTCACTGAGCACCTACGATGTGCCAGAAACAGAATCCTGCGCAGGCACAAAGACAACCTAGACCTAGTAAGTGACTTCAGGAGTGTTGTGTTCAGTGGGGGTAAGAAGATATGGACACACAAAAGTGTGTCCTGCGGACAGGCACCCAACGCTAGTGTTTACAGGTTTAAGAGAGAAAGATCAGCGCTGCTCCCAATTTTCTATTCCCGAAGTTTCTCTGACCTGCTAGGTGCAACAGGAGGGAGAATTTTTTTCCTCAAGGGAGATGTGGAACCGCTGGACACGTTTTGGAATGTATGTTTTATTGTGACAGAGGGAAATGAAAAGGGCCATTCAGACTTCACTTTCTACTTTTCCAGCCACAGGCTCCCCATGATCCTGCTGGAGTGAGAAAGTGCCTTTTTCCAGGGAGAAGGCTGGGATTCCAAGCGTGACTCGGGACAGGGCATTGAACTGGGCGCTGCCCACGCAGGGAGGGAGAGGGTGAGGTCGCCGGGCTTGGGTGACACCGGTGGGGACATCCGGACACCCGATAACTCGCGAACACACTGGTCCACTCTGCGGGGGCAGGAGCGGGGCTGGAGGTGCCAGGCCGGCTGGGCGATCTCGGCAGCGGGACGAGGCGCGGGAGTCGGGACCCCCGGGATCCGGGGACTGGTCGCCGCCTGGGGCTCGGGCACGTGCGGGAGCAGCCCACTCGGGGCCAGGCTGGCTTCTCGTGGGCGTCTGGGGCTCCAGGTGCGCTTTGTTTTGGGAGGGACTTTCCGGTTCCGTGGGCAGAGAGACAACCAGGAACTCGGGCTCAGTCTCCACCCCGAAGTGGGGCGGATCCGCACGGGATAAGACCCATTGCTGGGCCTGGACGCGGGTGTGACCTCCGCAGCCACAGAGGACTAGCGAAGCCGGGTCTCCGCACAAGAGGTAAAGGGATCATGACCCGGGGGTCCTGGGCTCCGGGAGAGGGGTGTGCCTCTCGGGGATGCCAGTCCCCAAGATGATCCCAGGAGAGGGTGCCCGACGCCGGCCTGCGGGCGGGNNNNGGGCGGGCCTGAGTGGCCCGCAGGGTGGAGCAGGGCCAGCCGGCTGGGACTCGCTCTGGGTGGGCCAGAGGGAAACATCACAGTCCCTACCCTCTGACACCATCCAGAAAGACACTCAGAGCAATGTGTAGAGCTCCGGATGCCAGTCGGAGACCTCAGCAGTTTATTGAGTCCATGTGCTGAGCTTGGGCACTAAAACCAAAGGATGGAGTTAATACTGCCTGGAGCTAACTCAGTCTAACACCTCTTACTTTTTAACTCTCTCTCTCCTTTTAAGAAACTTACTCCTTTCTCCTAGACTTTTGCCTCTTTATTCCCGTGTGTGTCTACTGATCTCAACACAGTGCCTGGCATGTAGGAATCTTATTTAAATATGAGCCCCATGTTGTGTGTGTCAGCGGCACAATTTCACTTTCCCCCTGTCTTTGATCAGCTGGGAGTCTTGGGGACCAAAGAGGATGGCTTTCCAACAGTCCACCAACTCATAGTGTTCTCCAAGTAGATGCAGGTCTCCTGTGAGCGTTTTAGAGAATTGTGGGTCCCGAGTCACTGGTATCTTTCATGAAAACTGGGCATCTGCTCTCTCCAGCAGATAGTGGGAGGATGGATAGGGCACCCTCCTTCAAATTGCCCATCCAGCTGACCATAAACTCCAGGACATAGCACCTGCCCCTTCCATGCAGGTGGCTACTCATAACCAAGCCCTACTCTTTGGTTACCAAAAGAATTCTCAGATGACAGACAGGTGGAAGAGCAAGTTGGAGAGGAAGGGGACAGGAATGAGAAAATGGGTAAGCACAGCCATCCAAAAGCGGCTGACTTCCCAGAGTTCTATATGGCCAAGATCAGATCAGGGACTTGATACATACACACACAGACATAAAAGCACTGGACCAAGGGATTCTATGAATTTCCTCCTCGACAATCTTGCTCTTGGTCAAATATAATTTTTCCTCCAGAGCATTTTTAGAGGGTAACATTCATCATCAGGCTGGACCCACCAACCCTCAGCATTTAAAGGGTGAACTTCCTTGATGTCCCCAGATTTGTGTCCTGAGGCAGGTTTCTTTGTGTACAGCTTTCATTTATTTTCCTGATCTTGCTAATCTGCTCCTAGACTAAGCCTGCTCTTCTCCAAGGGAGATCAAGGTTAGTGGTAGGCATGGGGGATAGTGGTCAGTGTGCCAGAGACTACTTGAAGCTACAGAATAATCAAGAAGGGATTTTCCTTGGGCATCAGTTTTACCCAATTATTTGAAGGTTTAAAACATTTTTTTATGCTGGGCATTGTCGTGCCCATATATAACACCAGCTACTCAGGAGGCTGAAGCAGGAAGATCACAAGTTCAAGACCCACCTGGGCAACTCAGTGTGAGTGAGACCCTGTCACAAAATGAAAAAAAAAAAAAATAGAGCGGGTGGGGGTGGAAATTGGGAATGTAACTCCGTGGTATAGCACTTTGCAAGCATGCGTGAGTCCCCAGGTTTGATCCCAGTACTGCAAAACAAAACAAAAATCCCCATGTCTTAAATGAAAACAATCACAAAAATTTTGAAGTAGAATCCAAAAATCATATGCATTTTAAATCTAAAACAAAAAGCTTCGGAAAAAGTATTGTTTGGCCTTTGGACTGCAATTTTGCCCCAATCTAGCCCCTGAGGGTTTGTTCTCCCTGCAGTTAGGGCTACTTGAGGAGGCAGTTTGGCAGGTACTTCCGTGTCTTCCCTGGAGCGACTTTGAGTAACAGTTATCCTAGGGTCTTCTCATTTAACCTTCACTTCAACCTATTGTGAGGTTACTAAGCTTGTTTTACACATCCCAATGCTCCAAATCATGGTCCGAGGTCAAAGTCAGACCCCTTGGGAACTGAGGCTTAAATCCACTGTGGACACCAAAACCTGTCATTTTATCCTCTCTGCTCTACTATGATTTGATTAGTGCCTGGTTCATAGTGATTTGGTATCTAGATTTATGGTATCCTGGCTTATTAACTAAATCTTGATCAACTGTTTTTCTTGACTTTCTTCTTCTCAGGGTGCCAAATGAAAATAGGAGTGAAAGAAGTACAGCTGTTTTGATTAGAAAGGGAAGGTTGTGGGGGCTGGAGTTGTGGCTCAGGGGTAAAGTGTTTGCCTAGCACATGTGAGGCCCTGGGTTTGATCCTCAGCACCGCATAAAAAAATAAAAATAAATAAAATAAATGTATTGTGTCCATCTATAACTAAAAAATAAATATTAAAAAAAAAGAAAGGGAAGATTGTTCTGGGTGTAGGGGCACACAGTGGCCACTCTAAAATCTGTTTTGTTTTGCAGTTCTGGGGATTGAGTCCAGAGGTGCTCTACTACTGAGCCACATTCCCAGCCCTTTTAATTTTTTGTTTTGAGACAGGATCTCCCTAAGTTGCCGAGGCTGGCCTCTAACTTGTGGCCCTCTTCCCTTAGTGTCCTTACTTTCTGGGATTACAGGTGTGTGTCACCACACTCGGTGTTGACCCTAAATTCTTGAGGGGCTTGGTGTGTAGAAGAGGGAATAAATTCAGTCTTTGTATTGTTGGGTAGAGTTTTGGAGGAGTCTTTCAAATGCTGCATTTGGTTGAATAAAAAGATGTCTTTTGAAACCTGTAGTCTGGGTGTTCTTGGAGTTGGTGACTCTTAGCAGGTAGATGTCTAGGTAGAGGTTTAGCAGTTTCTTCTTTACTTTTCTTTCCCTTTTTTCTTTCACTGGAAATTGAACCCAGGGCCTTGAGCATGCTAGGCAAGCACTCTACCCATGATCTACATGCCCAGCCCTTTATTTTATTCTACTTGTTTATTTTTGATACTGGGGATTGAACCTAGAATGCTTTATCACTGAGCTATATCTTCAGTTCTTTTTCTATTGAGACAAGTTCTCGCTAAATTGTTGAGGCTGGCCTTGAACTTGTGATCCTCTTGATTCAGCCTCTGTTGCTAGGATTAGTCATGTGTCACCTCGCCTTGCCATTTTTAGTTTTGGGGACAGGGTCTGACTAAGTTGCTGAGGCTGGTGTTGAACTTGTGACCCTTCTGCCAGGAGAGCAGGTATGTGACATGCATCTGGCATGGCAGTCCTTTTCTGGGGCTGTGAAGGGCAGAAGGTTAAGCTAAAGTGACTTCTAAAGCTTTAGTTCTCAAACTTCAGGGTGCATCACAGGATTGTAAAGACCCTAGGAAACTTGTATAATATGCAGATTCTTGCCTCACTCCCCAAAATTCTGATCCAACATCACAGGTTGGGATCCAGGAGTATTTAAAGGGCTCCCAGATTCAAGTGTTGTTAAGACCTCACTTTGAGAAACTATACTTTAGAAATACTTATATGAGCATGTGTGGTGGCACATAGCTCTAATCTCAGCGCCATTGGGAGGCTGAGGCAGGAGAATCACAAGTTCAAAGCCAGCCTCAGCAACTCAGTGAGGCCCTCGCAATTTAGTTAGACCCTGTCTCAAAATAAAAAGTAAAAAGGACTGGAGTTATGGCTCAGTGGTCAAGCACCCCTGGGTTCAATCACCAGTATAATTTGATTAACAGATTTTTTTTTTCTCCAAACTCAACTCTTAGTTTTACAGTGCTTAACACCTCTAGACCAAATGGCGTTCCAACTAAAGGTTTTTGATTGTTGTTGTTTCATATAATTGAAACTGAGATGGATCCATCTGTGAAGATTAATTTCCTTAGGAATTTAGCGTTTCTGTCTAAGGCCTGTTGGTTTTATTGGGAGTAATTTGTTCGTGTTTGAACTAGACTGAAGGATATTGCTGTGGAAACCTAATCCTCCACCTTGGAAGACTCCTTTTTAAAGGTTCAAGTAGTTTGAAGTCAGTAAACAGCCATAGTACTTACTTCTTGGTTCAGTGCTTGGTATAAAAACTAAAGTGAATGTTACATTCATAATTAGCAGCAGGGATAAATGGCAGCTAAAGGCCAGACTGTGAATACTATGTAAAAGACCTTTTGTATATATATCACCCCGCCCCATACACACACAGAATTAACCTTTTACAACCAGATGCAGAGCACAAGCTGTGTGACCTGTCACAGAATGGGAACACCCCCAAACTGCACCCCACCCTATTGCTCTGGAATCATTTCTCTGAGTCAAGGTGCTCAATCCCCTGAAGAAGTAGCAAATCAAATCATTACCAGAAGCTAACAGAGGGGCCCTGTGGTTACTGGGAACAAATTCTGATTTATGGGGAATTGAACTGCCCCCCTGCTGGAGAATGGAGCAGGGGTGAATATCAGCCCCCTGCATCTTCTCCCTCACTCCTCTTCAGGGAGCTGAGGCAGGTTTTCTCTGGATCCTACTTAGTGTCGACTTCTGCTATTCTTCTGTTTGCTATTGTGCAAAGACCTATTGACCCAATGGTTCTCATTCTCTGAGAGATACAAATTCCTATAAGGCTGTGATTAAAGCTATGGATCCTCTCTTAAGAAAAATAAATACATACTTCACGTTTTTTATACAGTTTCAAGGGGTTCACAAACACCATTTTAAACCCACTCATGGATATCTAGAAAGTTCTTAGATGTTGCGTTAAGAATTGCCCTGAAATTTGGCAATGTTTGTCAAAATGCATTTACCTTTGTTCTAACCATTTCAGTTCTAATTTATCCTAATGATACTTGGGCATGTATACAGAGGCATGTGTACAGGATGGATGCATTGCAGACTTGTTTTAGTAGCAAAAGATTGAGAAAGAACGAAATGTCAATCAGCATCAATCAGCGAAGTACTGGTTAAATTATGGAATATCCATGTAATGCAATACCTTGTAACATTGAAAAAGGATTCAGTTTGATAGGCAATGAATAGAATGATATTGAGGTATATTGTTTTTTTCTTTTTTTTAAAAAAAAGTAGAATACAGTTTAGCATAGTATGATACCATTTCTGTATATGAAAATGATGGGCAGTATATTCTTATGTACTTTCTAATGCACTAAATACTTCTGGAAGACACACAGGAAAATTATAACAGTGTGTGCCTTCAGAGGAGGGTGTGAAAGTTTTACAGACTTATACCTATGTACTTTTTTGTACCATATGAATTTTTATCATATTAATATATTACCTATTAATTTTTTAAAAAATAGAGAATTACAGATAGTACCTGCCCCTTACCATTGTTTATGAAGAGGGAGAATGAAGTAGAAATGAGGAATTTATAATTATCCAATTTTTCAACCTCAGAATTAACATAGGATCCTATAGTTCCTTATTTGTATACAAAGAACTAACATGGTCCAGTGTCTAATGAGATGCAGTAGCCGCTACTCATTCTTCCCATATGTTTTCATTGGGTTATTGATTCGTTTGGCTGTACTCCAGCTGATTCCAAAAAGAATATAAGATGCCTTGAATTTGATGGTGGGGAAAGCTGTTTTTAAACAATCTGGTGTTTTTAAATAATCCAGTGTTTCAGAAGCAAAGAGAGGAGGTAAATGGGATGTCAGGACCTATTGAATAGATGTAAGTGGCTTACAGTCTCCATTAGTTAGGATAGATGTTGTCTCTCTCTCCCTATCCGCTCCTCCCCCCATCACAGGATTGTATAGTGGTTTGATGCACTATGTACAGACTCTCATGGAATAACAGGAGGTATGCTTAGGTTCATCATGGATGGTCAGAGAAGGCTTCCAGGAGGGGTGGCCTTTACATTGAGGATGGGATAGGTGAAGAAGGCTTATGCATGTGCACAGGGTTCACAGAGCAAGGCCAAGGCATTGGACCAGAGCAGAGTAGTCCCAGAAAATGGAGCTGGAGGGTCTCAGAAACTGAAGTTCTTTGTAAGCTGTGGGAGATGGAACAGATTTTGGGTAACAGGTCCTAGATGGTTCAAGGATCCCATAGTAAGAACTGGCCTGGACTGTAAATCCTATTTTCTTTTACATCTGCTCCATCGTCTGACGCAGTTATGTTGTAAATGTTTTGGATAAAATTAAAAGTGCTGACCAGATACCAGGAAGGGAATGAAGGCAAAGATTCAAAACTCAGAGAAACACGACTGCTTCCCTGCGCTAAACCTGGCCGTGACCAGAATTCATCTTGGACATCGTCTTCTTCCCTGGTTGACTTCATCTGGGAAAGAGGCCTGTCATGTGTGCTCCTGTGTCTCTCTATGATTTCCCTCTGCAAGGATGTTCAGATGTCATTATGTCTGGTCACATGCCTGTCTCTGCTACTCATCAGATCCTGAGCCCATCTGAGGGCAGAGACCATGCAGCCTCTATCCTCCATCCTAGCACTATGCTGAGCACCTAGTAGGTGCTCCCTGCTAGAGATGTGCTGGGTGAATGGATGATTTCCCATGACCTGGAAAAGGTCATCCAGCCTCCAAGCCTGGCCTGCCACAAAATGATTCAGTTTTGAAAACTGCTTTTGTAGTCTTTGTGCCTGTTGACCTCTTCATAGTGTCCCTACACTCTAGGCCAACTCCAAACTAAATACTCTTTTTCCAAATAAATCTTATGATTTGTAGCCATAGCTGAAGCTTCGTTTTTATGGTCTTTCCTGACTGGAAAACTCTTTCCCTATTGAAATGCATTATTGTTCAAAGCCCATTCAAATAAGAGCTCTTTAAATCTCTCAGGGGACGTTTTACTCTATCTCCTGCCACTCTCTAACTGCAACCACAGTTCTTACAGGCTGCTCTATCATTAGATTAGCTCTACACCTGTTGTTTCTCTGACTATTACCTGCTCCTTGAGAGCAAGATGGTGTCTCTTCCATCTTTGTTTCTCCCTCAATGACTAGTACACAATAGGGGCAAAATAAATATTTAAGTACCTGTACATACAGCGAATGATAGTTCTGGAACTAGGATCTGAAGGCCACCTGCATAAGAGTCAGACTGGACTATGTAGGAGGAGAATAACCATGAATACTTACTTAAGCTTAATTAATAAGGCCTCTGGGTCCCACCCAAGATTTACTGACTTAAGTTTTAGAGTTCAGGGTGTCATCCCCCCTCCAATTTATATTTCTAAATGCACCCAGGTAACATTTGCACACTTTGAGACTTCCCCCAGATACCATGCTAAGTGGCTTACCGTCTCCATTAGTTAGAATCCATAACTGCAAATATCATAGCTGACAATATCCAAGACCAGAAGAAAGGGGAAGTTGGGAGACCAACTTTTCTTTTTTAGACTGGAGAAATTTCTTTCCTGGAAGACTCTAAGAAGGTTTATCCTTATTTCTCACTGTCTGGAAGTGGGTCACAGGGCCACACTTAAGTGATTCATGGCAGTTGGAATGGGGCTGCCTTGGCCCAATTATTATATCCTCCTGGGACCAGCCCCACCTTCCTGGTTTGCCAAGACTAATTCCTAAACAGAAAGAAGGTTATCTTAAGGAGGAAGGAAGGTGTAATAAAGGTTGATGATATTGCCTATTCTTTTTTTTATATTGATGGAACTTTATTTTATTCATTTATTTATAAATCGTGCTGAGAATTGAACCCAGTGCTTCACACTTGCTAGGCAAACACTCTACCACCGAGCCACAACCCCAGCCCAATATTGCGTGTTCTTGAAGAAATCCTGCACAATAGCCTCTACCATCCCAGTTTTATGCCAGAATAAGTCAGTTTTCAGATGTGGGTTAAATCCAGAAGACAGAGCAGGAACTGGAACTCAGCTTTTTTTGGATTATCCGCCTGCTCCCTGTTACAGTCTATACCAATAACCATGTGTGTGAAGAAAATTGAACTTGGAGTTTCACAGACACTGTAAAACAGATTAGGCCAATTAGGAGTAATGCATATTTCAGTGGATGTTTTGAGAATTTTAATATTTACATAATCTTTGGAAAACACAATTTTTATGGACTTCATGTTTATTCATTACCTTTATTAATATAATCTCTTCCCTTATATTTGATGTAAGATCATGAATGATAGTCCATACCTATGAAATGCCCACAGGGTATTTTGTGGACCTTTTCAGGCATCTATAGAACCAAAATTCTCAAACTCAAGAATGCATCAGAATCATCTGGAAAAGCATCCTAAAACCCAAACTGCTGGGTCCCACCTTCAGAGTTTTAGATTCTTTATGTCTGGGGTTAGGCCTGAGAGTTTGTACTTTTTAAAAAATATTTTTTTGGTTGTAGAGGGATGCAATACCTTTATTTTATTTATTAATTTTCATGTGGTGCTTAGGATTGAACCCAATGCCTCAAATATGCTAAGCAAGCACTCTACCACTGAGCTACAACTCCAGCCCAAGAATTTGTACTTTGAATAAGGTCCCACGTGCTGGTCGCAAGGCACTGTGAATAGACTTAATGCCACTGAATTGCTAATGATAAACTTTGTGTCATACCACTGTTGAAATTGTACTTTCATTAGTATTTGTCTCTCAGTGGTGTGTTGCAGTATTCTTATACCAGCCTATTGAGAGGTAATGATTAGATATTTAGATCAGAATGTGGCTCAGTGGTAAAGCACTTGCTTAGCATACACAAGGCCTTGGCTTCAGGCCCCAACATTGGTGGTGGGGGGGAATTAAGGGTTTTGCAACTTGATTGTTAACTATAGCCATTATTTAAAATTAAAGCATATGAACTTATGATTCACTAAATTATATTAAAATATAAATATCTGTAGATATGTTATATTTTGGACAACTCATTCCCTAATTCTTTATTACTTTTTTTTTTGTGTGTGTGTGTGGTGCTGGGGATTGAACCCAGCACTCTACCAAAGAGCTATATCCCTAGGCCCTCTTTATTATCTTTTACTGAGATCTGTTATCTATTACATGCATACGGTAGAAATAGCATGAAAGAGTATGCTATTGCCCTTCTATTCCCGATTTTGAGTTTAGGGACATTGCATTAGTCTTGAAATCCTTCAGGTTGGAAGAAATTACACCAAAGAAATGGCTACAATTCAGAGTTCTTTCCTTGGAGAGTTGTCTGCTAGGCTGATCAGCACACCCCCAGCCCTACCATTTCTAGTGGGTGGGGTTGCGGAAGGTTTGTGGGACCTACCAGCTCAACTTTCCTTAACTGAGCTCTGCCCTTTTCAAATAGCCATGCCTTTGGGTATTTTTGCTGTGTCTAAAAAAGAAGAGGTTGTGACTAAGTTTATTCATTGGGGAGGGGAACAAGATGACTCACACAGTAAGCAAGTTGATTTAACCTTATGGGCAAGAGTTTCCTCAACTCTAAAATGAAGGGGATGAGAGAGAGAAACTAGTAGGAATAAAACAGAATGATTATTTTAGCAATTGGGTAAGATTTTTTTTAAGTTTTATTATGGGAAATTTCCAATATATACCTAAATAGAGAACAGCAAAATGAACCCCACGTAACTATTCATCATCCAAACTAAACAATTATCAACATTTCACCAAAAACGAGACTTTTTAAACCATTGAACTAATAAAAGAGAGGAATACAAAAAAAGGAAAAGATGGACAGGCCTGATTTAAAATTTTTCTCCTATGTTTTGACTGTATAAAACTATAAGGAAGATATTACATTGGAAAATATTTATGATTAATTTTAGGTATAAGATATTAAATTCTGTAATATATTTACAACTTATATAACTGTTAGCAAAGCACCAAAATCCTAAAAATGAGCAA
Source organism: Marmota marmota marmota (assembly GCF_001458135.2). Classification (NCBI taxonomy): domain Eukaryota; kingdom Metazoa; phylum Chordata; class Mammalia; order Rodentia; family Sciuridae; genus Marmota; species Marmota marmota. The sequence goes on along the minus strand of NW_025999977.1, from coordinate 3,641,277 downwards.
AAAATGCTAACTGATAATTCACAAGAAGAAATATAAGTAGGTAAAAAAGAGAAAGATTTAATGTTCCTACTACTAATTGGAAAAGGCAAATTAATAAAAAGTTTTAATATAACATTTAAGTATTAAATTGTAAATAAATAAGCAAGAAAGCAAGCTGGCAGATGGCTGGCTGGGCTTTGCACATCATTATAAATTTGGAGGACAACTGGAAATATTCATAATTATACATCACAAATAATGGGTCAAAAGAAGAAGAAAATATCCATAAAGCTAATTATAAAGATTGTTGTTATGGTATCAAAAAAGAAAAAAAAAAAACCTGTGGTGCATACTTGTAATTCCAGTGACTCAGAAGGCTGAGGCAGGAGGATCACAAGTTCAAGACCTAGTCTCAAAAAATAAATAAAAGGACTGAGGGTATAGCTCATGTTAATGTGCCCCCAGGTTCAATCCCCAGTTCCCCTCCAAAAATGTTGAGCAACTAATAATATGGACATTGAGTAAATTATATCAATGATGGATGAATAAAAATTCTGTAAAATGATAAATTTGAGTCAGGTGAGCATGCTGCTTGAGAGGCCGAGGCAGGAGGATCATGAATTCCAGGCCAGCCTCAGCAACTTATTGAGACCCTGTCTCAAAATAAAATAAAAAGGGCTGACAATGTAGCTCACTGGTAGAACACTCCTGTATTCAATCCCCAGTACCACCACCACCACCAAAAAAAAAAAAAAAAAAAAGGGAATATAAATATGGTGATAGTGTAGACTGTGGAAAGTTAACTGGAAAGAGTAGACACAAAACTCATATACATACTGTGATTACTACTATGCTAAAACACTAAAGCAACCAGAAAAATAAAAGTAGATGGTATGTTTACATTGTTTTAAGATGTTCTTTTCTGTGTTTAAAGCTGATTTAATAATTTATGAAATAAAATGAAAGGGAAAATAGATTGCTAAAGACCTTCCAGTCTCTCAAATTCCATGAAAGTTAATCTTTTCCATTTGTAGACATGGAAGATCAATTATTTTCAACCTTGCAGTGGAAAATTCTGCCTCTCCCCATTCTTTGGAGTTTGGGAAAGGAGTTTATCAGATCACACAGGCAACTTAAATAATAACAGGGGGGAAGGTGAGGTTATAGTGACAAAGTTAGTGCTAACAGTCTGTGATCCATACTTCATTGTTACTACTGTCCAATCTTGAGGTTGCTAAAACAGAAATAAAGCCAAATAATTCATTCTGTCATGTACATACATTATTTTTTAAATTCAAAATAAATAAAGGTTGAACTGGGTATGGTGTTGCACACCTGTAATCCCAGCAGCTTGGGAGGCTGAGACGGGAGAATTGTGAGTTCAAAACCAGCCTTAGCAAGTGCAAGGCACTAAGCAACTGAGTGAGACCCTGTCTGTGAATAAACTACAAAAAAAATAGAGCTGGGGATGTAGTGCCTCTGAGTTGAATCCCTGGTACCAAAAATAAATAAATAAACAAATAAACAAATAAATAAAATTTAAAAAATAAATAAATAAAGGTTGTTTGTAAAAAGTGAACTAATATTTGTTTTATCTTTTCTGTGACTTCTTAAGGTGTTAGATTAAATTTTCTATGACCTCTGTAAAGGGTCTTTGTTTCTTTTAGAAAGATTCTATTTTTATGTAAAAACAATTTAGTGGAAACCAAGCAGTAGGGGGAAAAATGATATTTAGATATGATTTGGTAAGCCCTGTTAGATATACACATTTTTTTTGTAGATGGCCAGAATGCCTTTATTTAATTTATTTATTTTTATGTAGTGCTGAGGATGGAACCTAGTGCCTTACACATGCTAGGCAAGTGCTCTACCACTGAGCTACAACCCCAGCCCTCACATATGTTTTTAAAATCAAAAATTTCTTTTCACTTGATTAAACTGGAAGAAAAGAAGGATCCTAGAAAATTAATCTTGACCTTGATGTCCTAAGTATGGGATATTTAAACCAGAATCATTCATCTTAAAGGATTTGTTATTGTGCTAGTCATTTTTCATCTCCTGTTTAGAATATTATGTTATTCTCAAACCTAAGGAAATAAGTATGTTCACACAAACAATTATTTAGAATAAATTATGACATGTCAGGCACTTTGCTGGCCAATGAGGGTAGAGTAGTAAATAAGATAAATTTAGAACTCATCCTCTATCCAGCAGGCTTCTCAGAGCCAAGAAGAAATTTCTACATATATATTTGGGTGTATCTTTTTTCTTTCCTATGAAAACTTAGCTAATCTGAGACTTCAACTACCTGTGCTGAGTGTCTTCAAAATCTTTATTTTGCCTTAGACCTTTCTTCTCAGCTTGTTTTTTCTATTTATTTATTTTTAGGAGGCATATTTTTCCCTTCCTTTTAAAAATTTATTTTTAACATAAAAAAATAAAAATTAAACTTATCAATGGGATATCATATAATGTGTCAATACATGTATACATTGTGTCATGTTTAAATCAAAGTAAATTTCACCTCAAACATATATCATTTCTTTCTAATGAAAACTTTCAAGATCCTTGTAGTTTTTTGAAATGTACAGTGTATTATTGATATCGATAGTCACCTTACTGTGCAAAAGCACTCCAGAACTTCTTGCTGTTTTCTAATTGTAATTTAGTACTCATTGATCAACTTTTCTCCATACTACTCCCCCAAGGCTCAGGTAACTACCATTCTACTCTGGACTTCCATGAAATTAACTTTTTTAGTTTCCACATGTGAGTGAGACCATATGGTACTTGTCTTTCTGTGCCTGACTTACTTTGCTTAACATAATGGTCTCTGGTTCCATCCATATTGCCTCAAATGCAGAATTTCAGTCTTTTTCATGATAGAATTCCATTGTGTAAATGGTCTATATTTTCTGTATCCATTCATCAGTTGATAGACACTTGGATCGTGTCCATTTTGGGCTATTGTGCATACCGTTGTAGTGAACATGGGCATGCAGACATCTCTTTGACGTATGGATTTCATTTCCTTTGAACCTATATGCTGTGGTAGGATTACTGAGTCACATGGTAGTTCTATTTTAATTGAGGAACCTCCATACCGTTTTTCCATAATGGCTGTACTAATTTACATTCCCACTATCCTGATTCTCCACACCCTCACCAGCACTTCTCATCTTTAATCTTTTTGATAATAGCTATTCTTGTTGGAGCAAGGTTTTGATTTGCATTTCCCTGATGGTTCATGATGCTGCACAATTTTTGTGTACTTGTCTTCTTTTGAGAAATGTCTAGTTAAATCTATTGCCTAAATTCATTAAGGGTTTTTTTTTTTTTAATTTATTTGTTTTTGATGTTGGGGACTGAACCCAGGGCCTTGCATATACTCTACCACTGACCTACACCCTTAGCCCTCTTCTCAACTCTGGAGTCCCACTGGAGATCCATTCCGATGTTGTAAAGTTAGCTGGAACTCAGCATATCCAAGAACGAATGGATGGGATGCCAATACCCAGTTGTCCAAACAAGAAGTAGGTTCCATGTTTGACACTCTACCTTCACTAACAAAACTGGGACAAAGTTCTGTCTGCTCTCTCTTTAACATTTCTCAAATTTGTCCCTTCATTTCCATCCTTGTTACTGTTCTTGTTCAGGCCCTTGTTACTTCTTACCAAAGCCAGCATATTCTTAACCTGTGCCAGGGTGGCAATAATTTAAAACTCTTACTGTTCTTGCTACTGTCACTCTTCAGCCTAACCCCAAATTTCCTAAAGGTGCCCAATTGCCTAGGATAAATTAAAACTGCTTAGTTGTGACTAGTTTCTGCCTACCACCAAACACATACATAAGCAGATACTTGGTTCAGCTATTTGTTCTGCTTGGAATGAATTAGTTTTCTTCTGTGTCCAGGTAGCAGTTACCCATCCTTTAAAACTCATCCTCTCCAAGATATGCCTCCCATCTGCTCCCATGAACAGATTTGGGCTAAATGTCTCCATAGACCTTGGTACTTGAATGATCAATGAAAACTTACATGAACATATGAATGGCAAAAGAATGTTTTATTATTGTTAATGTTATTCTGTCAAACATTGAGGGTGCCCAATAGTATTCTGAGGGTTTTTTTCCTGAATGATTAAATTGTTTTTTTTTTTTCCAGAATAGGCTTATCCTTTAAATATTCTGAGGTTTTGATCCTTTTGCCCTGTCATGAGGCCATGTTTTATCTGCCTGCCTCCCTTCCTTCCTTCCCTCTTTCCTTCCTTCCTTTTAGAAAAATGGGGAAATGAAGACACTAAGAAGATAAATAAACTTTTTTTTTTGGTGAGATTTAAAGAGATAATAACCATGCATGTGAGTTATTAAAGACAGGATCTGACTGTGATGGGTTTTTGGTCAGCATTAGCTGTCATAGTTATTGAAGAAGGAAACAAGTCTTCATTTAAAAAATTGTAATGTCTACACTTATTTTTTAAACTAGAAAAGAACTTAATTATACTATACTTATTAAAGTAGTAAGAAAAAAGAAAATGGAATTATGACAATTTACATAGTTACCCCTGTAACTTATGCTGCCTGCAAATCATATTCAAATAAATACATTAAAATATCACGTCAGTGCCTAGGAAAAACATCCAAAGCAAAGAAAGATGCTGGCACCAAATAGATTAGTGGTTACGTGTAATACTAGAGAGATGCCATGTGCCTATTGGGTACACTGCCCAGGCAAGGGTTAAAATGAAATGTCGCCCTATGGAAGCAATGAAGTTGTGTGTAATGGGAAAACATGCTTCATCAATTTTTAAATTTAATTAATTATAATGATATAAAATTTAAAATGTGGTTTCTCCATTGCTCTAACCACATATCAGTTGCTCAGTAACCACAGGTGACTTGTGCCACTGTGTTGTACAATGCAGGTATGGAGGCTGCTTATCAAAAAGACAGGTGAACAGCCAGGCATGGTGGCGCACGCCTGTAATCCCAGCAGCTCGGGAGGCTGAGGCAGGAAGATTGCAGGTTCAAAGCCAGCCGCAGCAAGTGCGAGGCACTAAGCAACTCAGTGAGACCCCATCTCTAAATAAAATACAAAAGAGGGCTGGGGATGTGGCTTAATGGTTGAGTGCCCCTGAGTTCAATCCCCAGTGCCAAAACAAAAACAACAACAAAAAACAACAGGTAAACAAAACACTGCCCTGGGTACCTTTTGGTGTTGGCATCAGCTTTACGGCAGGAAAGAAATTGTTTGTACAGTACTGGTCTGATTCCCAGTTTTTACTGGGTTTTTTTTTTTCCCTCTGTTAATGGTTGGTTGTCTGAGGAAAAAAAAATACCAAACACACACATAAAGTGTACACACAGTGTATAAAATATACCTCCCAACATGCATTTCTCCTAGGGTTCTTCTCACTGAACACATCTCCCTGCATCTATTCTGCCATCATGGTTGCCACACCAACACCCCTTGGCAGGTATGGGAGAAAATGGCACCAGTAATTGGCCTATGTCATAACTTTTCACTTCAGAGGCAGTAGGGTGAGGTGGGGTAGAGTTTTCTAGATAGATCCCCATATTTGACAGAGCTGGTAGAAAACTATCTTACAGGGCTGGGGTTGTGGCTCAGCCCCGCCTAGCACATGTGAGGTCCTGGGTTCTATCCTCAGCACCACATATAAGTAAATAAATAAAGATATTGTGTCCAACTACAGCTAAAAAATAAATATTTAAAAAGAAAACTATCTTACACGCACACACACACACACACACACGTTATCCAGCATCATCTGCCTTAAGTTATTTTCAATTCCTCCCAGCTTCAGACATGATCTCACATCAGTCCTAGTCTTCTGAGTTTTGTCATGAGAGTCTTCCTTCTCTCTGTGCCTTCACAAGGCTTTCAATGAGAAATTGATAGGAGCTTCATCAGAAATAGCAAATTTCCTATGTGAATCAGAAATCCACTATGGAAGAAATTTAACAGTTCTGTTTTTGTGTTCTTCTGCCAAAGTCAGCGTGGATTCTGGAAAGATTTGGGGACAGAACCCAGCCCTGGCCCAGTGAGGGTGTGGCTTGTCCAGGGGGAGGAGGAGCTAGCTGCCCGCAGAGCTGGGAGGGGATCATTGGCAGGACACAGAGGCCTCGGAATAAAGCCAGACGTTGGAGAGAGAAGTGTTTACCCTCTGCTGGCTTCCTATGTAAATCTGGGAAGGAAAACTAAGCTGCTATTAACAACAGATGTGGTGATGGGGTGCTTGTACAGCCAGAAAGAAAGGACTGGGCTGCACACATGTATATGCCCACCTACAGGCAAGAAAACCTAGCAAGATGACTGGAAGCCTGGCCACATGACTGAGGTACCACCAATACCTTCCCCACTGTAATTTACTTTTTAAATTTTTTATTTTTCAAATTTTGAATGGACAGATGATAGTTGTATATATCTATGGGGTACAAAGTGATAGTATGACTTATGAATAAAATCCAGAAAAAATAAATCATATTAACATATCCATCACCTCAAATACTATTTTTTGGTGGCGAGAACTTTGAAATTTACTCTTAATGAATTTGAAATGCATAATACTTTATTATTTACTGTATTAACCACATTATAGGGTAAACAAGTCAAACTCCCAGATTGCTCTGGTGTAATTAGGGCTTTTGTATCCTTTGGCCATGGTCTTCCTATTCCCCCTACCTTCCCAACCTCTAATGGTAATATCTATCTAACTATCTATCTATCTATCTTTGTAGATGGACAGAATAACTTGATTTTATTTATTTATTTTTTATGCTGAGGATCAAACCCAGTGCCTCACACGTGCTAGGCAAGTGCTCTACCACTGAGCTACAACCCCAGGCCTCTAAAGGTAACTTCTGCTTTGGGGGTTAGAGTGTTTTCGATTCCACATGTAAGAGGTTCTGTCTTTCTGTCCTTGCCTTACTTAACTTGGCTTAATGTTCTCTGCTTCAACTCATATTATTGTAAATGACAAAAAATTTTAAAACTAAATTGAGGGGTGCAGTGATCCACACCTGTAATGCCAGCAACTCAGAAGCCTGAGGCAGGAAGATCACAAGTTCCAGGTCAGCCTCAGCAACTTAGTGAGGCCTTCAACTACTTAGAAATACCTTGTCTAAAAAGTAAAAAATAAAAAGGAATTGGGATGTGTGTCAGTGGTAAAGCACCACTGGGTTCAATTCACTGTACCACAAAATACCTAAAAAGTATTCCATTGTATGTATACCACAGTTTCTTTGTCTATACATTTAGGTTGATTCCATAACTTGGCTACTGTGAATAATGCCACAATGAACTTGGAGGTGCAGATATCTCATTAACATACTGATTTCAAACCTTTGTAAATATCCAGAAGTAAGGCTGTTAGATCATACAGTAATTTTGCTTTTAGTTTTTTTTTTTTTTTTTCTTTTTTGTGGTGGTCGTGGTAGTGATGTTCCCAGGATTGAAGGCCTCAGTCAAACATGCTAGGCAAGTGCTCTACCACTGGGCTACACCCCCAGCCCTGTTTTTAGATTTGTGAGGAAGTTCCGTACTGTTTTCCATAATGGCTGTACTAATATTCCCACCAACAATGTACAGTTTCCCTTTTCTTCACAACCCTTGATCTTATTTGGATCCAACCTATTCTGTTCCCTTCCTGCATTATCAGGATTTCGTCAAGAAACACGGATTAGATTTCAGTTTCTCTGGAAAACATTGTAAGAGAAAGGCCATGTACTAGAATCTGGGTTCTTACTTTTATTCTGATGAGGGACACTTGCTTTATCCCTAAGACTTATGGTATTTCGGAAGGAGGAAAATGGAATTAAGTGACTTTCCTCATGTTTTCTTGTGAGATTTTGATTTTAAAATAATTCTGATAACAACCAGGAAGTATGATGTAACCCTGTTGCAGAACCTAACATGCTTGTCAGATTTTCTCTTTAGATAATTATTAAACCTGAAGAGACGTGATTTTAACCACGATGCTATGCAAAAGCCGTGGATTTTTGGATTTCACTCAGTTGTATTTTGCCTTGCCTCCAAGGATAATCAGGATTTTGTCAAGAAACACGGAGTAGATTTTAATTTCTCTGGAAAACATTCTAAGAGAAAGGGTAACAGTAGATGCTTCCTGTGAGAGGTGATCATAAGCTCACAAGGCTGAGCCCTTGACTTCAGGTTGTGTGTGTGTGTGTGTGTGTATATATATATATATATATATATATATATATATATATATATATATATATATTACTTGATTGAGGTAAAATATGCATACCACAAAATGCACAGATCCTAAGAAGTTAGAGGTGTTTTTTTGTTTTTGTTTTTAGGAGCTCACATGTAAGATATTTTTTGATTATAGTAAAATACACACAAGATAATATTTAGTATCTTAACTTTTTAAAGTGTACAGTGCAGTGGCATTAGGTACATTACATTGTGTTGCAGCCATCACCATCCATAGAACTTTTTTCATCATATAAAACTGAAACCCTGTACCTATTTAACTGTAAAGAGCTCACTAAACAGGTAATCTAGAATATGTAGATGTAGTGAATAAAGTTTACTTGGACAGAATAGTGTATGGATTTAGCCTGACGTGATTGCAGCCATCTTGAGTCCTAACTGCCATGATTGCTCCTGAGTAATCCTGATGATTTTCCCTGCATACTTTCCCAGCTTATCACAAATAGGCACAAACCATTTCAGTATTCTGTGGAGATGGTCATCTGGACCCTAATGCCAAGAACAGGCCCGACTCTTTGATATTAGCTTGAGAGAAATTAGGTCTGTTCTTGCTTGGGTGAAGTCCCTTTTGTCCTAGCCACTTTATAAGGCCCTGTCTTTTTGGCCCAAATCATGAGAATCACCTTACCTTGCTGCCACACTTAATCAGTAAGTCCTCCATTGCGCTCTGTGCAATCCTGGATCTGTCTTTTTTCAGTCTCATGGCACATTGGAGCCTGTTCTCGTACACTGGGTCCAGGTTGTCCTGGAGCAAATAGTAATACAAAAAGAGTAGCTAGAATTTATTGAGTAAATATGTGTTTGTGATCCCATGTACTTTATGTGATTAATCTTTGTAACAACATTATAAAGGAACTATTGTCATAAATTCCACATAAGCAAGGAGTAAGGCACAAGAGACTTCATTTTGGTTCAAATCACATAGTTAGAAAGTGTGACTACAAGGATTGTAAATCCAAGGGGTTCTGCCCCAGGGCTCCAGGTACTTTTTTATGGAGGGAGAATGGTGTGGTCCTTGTAGAAGAAGATTCTGCTCCTCTGAAAGACTAAGCTGGGAAATTGCCTGCGCTATTAGATCTGGACCTTTCCATTGCCGATTCTCATTGGTAGGATGGCATGGATTCTCTGGTCCTAGGGTGTACCTGTATTGCCCATGATGTCAGCATCTTTCAGACATTGAGTCAGCTGAGAACCCAACATATTTTGACCCTGCATATTACCCAGAAGAGGGACCCATCACTTATCTGTAGACAGAAGTGTTTCTTACCCACAGAATGAAGGTGTGGGCTGGGCACTCTCCAAAGTCTTCTTTACCCTGACAAATCCAACCACCATGGAGGAAATGCACTCTTTCTGGGAACAAATATCCACACACCCTCCCCCATTTCCACTTCTGCTTTCTTTGGGTGCTCACATTTCATCCTTGGAATTGCTCTCTCAGCTGCGGCTTGCTTAACAGTATGATCTGAAGCAGGGGAAAATCAACTCTGAGTGAGCAAAAAAAGAGCTGTGTTTTAAGTTTGGGGGAGCACAACCCCTACTAGCATGAGCAGCTGCCATGGAGGTCTTGGAAAAACATGTCAGAGCTGTGTCAACCTCATGTTAAGCTTTGAATGAAAGTCCATAGTGTTTTCCATTCATCACAAAAGCTAAAAGAGTTAGTTCTGGCCTTCCTTTCTCTCCTTATTGTTATAGACTAGATAGGCTTAACATTGCTGCACTCAGACAGACATAACCAAACGGAGCCATTACGTTTAACCTCCTCTGACACTGAATTGAGAGGAACCCAAGGGCAGGATGCATGTCTATATTGTGGTCAGATGAGTCATGACCTCCCCACCTGCATTCCCAGGATGCTGGGCCCTGTTCTGTTCTAAAGCAGGGCACAGAATGTGCCTGGTTGGAAGCCTTCTGCCCTCTCAGCTGTAGATGGCATGACTCTGACCATGTGTCTGCTCGAAGGGACATTACCACAGAGCTGGGTCAAGTTGTTCTCTACCAGAAAGGCTGGGAGACCCTGTCAAAAGGTGAATCTGGGAAAAGAGTGTTTTTATAATTGTTGTTTTGTGTTTCTCATGTACCATATTAAGGGTATTGAAGAACAAAAAAGCATCTAGCTCAGCAAGAACCAGACACTTTAAAGTTTTTATTGCATTATTATTTGAAAAGCTTCTAAAATTGTCATCTGCCTTAATACTTTTTTTTTTTTTTTTTTGGTCCTGGGGATTAAACCCAGGGGCGCTTAACCACTGAGTCACATTCTCAACGCATTTTTATATTTTATTTAGAGACAGGGTCTCACCAAGTTGCTTAGGGCCTCCCTAAGTTGCTGAGGCTGGCTTTGAACTCATGATCCTCCTGCCTTAGCCTCCAGAGCCACTGGGATTACAGGCTTGCACCACTGTGCCTAGCTTATACTTAATTATATGTACAAGTACACACACCTGTATTTGATGTGATACAATATAAAGGTCTATAGAGTCAGACCTGTGAAAACACCTTTTCTTATCATCTATTATTTGATTGGCCTGGAACCCCAGGTGTAACGCCTCTAAAATGTAAATTATCCTTTTGGGTTCACTAGATAATGAGAGAGCAAAAATGACATAGTATTTATAAAACACCTGAACATTCAATACAAATAAAGTCTCTCTAGCTCCAGAGGACAGAACAAGGAATGTTAAGGCCAGCTTTCCTGCTGCTGAGAGCCACTGAGCAGTGGCAAAGCTACTATGGAGGAGTAAGCCCCATGACCAGAGAGACAGATGATGACAAGAAGCTGGGAAGGTGACCAGAGAGAAAGGTTGCAGGGAGAGTCCTCACACTGGGGAAGAAGTGTAACCAAGTCTTTGTCAATGGTCTCCAGGATTTTTGTTTTAATGTTTTTTTTGTTTTGTTTTTGTACTAGGGATTGAACCCAGCAGCGTTTTACCATGAAGCCACATCCGCAGTCCTTTTTATTTTTTTTTATTTTAAGACAGTGTCTTGCTAAGTTGCTTAGGGCCTCACTAAATTGCTGAGGCTGGTCTTGAACTTTTGATCCTCATGCCTCAGCCTCCCGAGCCCTTGGGATTACAGGCATGTGCCACCACACCCAGCAATGTCGGGCTGTTCTTAAACATAGGGGATAATAATTTGTAATAAAGAGAATAGAGGTGGAAATTAAAGTACGCCGTGTAACACCTAGAACAGTACCTGGCGTGGAGCAGGCTGCAGATAATACTGGTTGTATGAATGAATGAATGAATATGAGACAACAGTGAAACTATTCTATCAGTCCCATGAGGGTGAGCAATAATCACTGTTGCCTGTACATCAACTTCATATTTCTATGGTCAGTGGCCTAAGACAGGAGGAATCCAATTTGCCTGTAATTGAGAGAGAACAGTTTTTCAATTGTTACCAAAAAAAAAAAAAAATTCAGCCAATCAGATTCCAAAGGTCCCTAGTCTATATGTGGTGCTGAGAGCTACTCAGATAACCAAATAAAAGGAAGAATAATGACCAAAGACAACCTGAAGCACTAGATGATGCAAGCTGAATACAGCACCCAGAGACACAAAGGAGATCAGCTGCACGTTTATAAAGTTTATTATAAGAGGCTCTAATTTTCTGTCCTACTTGAAACCGTGCCTGGGAAAATGAGACAAGACATTTAACAAGGCAAGGATTAAATAGAACATGCAGGATCCAAACAGTTCTCATTTAGGCTACATTGGATCTTTTTTTATTTTTATAAAACTTAGATATTTAAACGTACCTCTTAAAACAATGTAGAACTAAACCACAGCCAGTTTTTGTTGTATCGTCCAGCTGGCTTTCACAATGGACAAACTGAGTGTTTTGTCCCAGCACTGCAATGTGCTAACCATATGACCTCAGCACATTACAAAACCTTTCTAATGCCTCACTTTTAGCTTACAAAATGGAGATAATAACCAGGACTCCAGAGGTTACTGGGTAGATTGTTAAAGATAACATAGAAAAGTATTTAACGTATGTTCCTTGCCTCCTTGCCCTGCCTTTTAGATAAAGGAATTATTGGGAAAGAGTTGAAACTTTAAGATTTTGGCTTGATGTGGAAAGATTGCAGGAGTGGAGTGGAGATGTTTTAAATTATATGGGAAGTACACGTTTTTGAACTTAAAAGTTGAAATTGTTATTGTGTTTCAACACAATGTTGAAAATAAGTACTAAATTTGGACAAAAGATTGTCACCTGCTGAGTTGGAGTAGATTCTTACCTAGGTTTGCTTAACAGGCTGGTGTTAAAAATGAAATTTCAAGCTGGGCATGGTAGTGCCTGTAATCCCAGCGGCTTGGGAGACTGAGGCAGGAGGATCATGAGTTCAAAGCCAGCCTCAGGAAAAGTGAGATGCTAAGCAACTCAGTGAGACCCTGTCTCTAAAATACAAAATAGGGCTGGGGATGTGGCCCAGTGGTCGAGTGCCCCTGAGTTCAATCCCTGGTACCCCCCCCAAAAAAAAAATTCTTTCAAGAAATTACAAAATTGAACTGGCTTTTTTTTTTTTAATTGATTCATGAATCAGGCAGTATCCTGTCTATAAAACAGAGGGAGCTCCATTGAGGATGACCGGACAGTTGGCTTTTATGATAGCTCAAACAGGCACAGGGAACAGCATAATACAAAAAAATAAAAAATAAAAAAGTAGATCAGTTACTTCAGTTACTTTCCTTGTAAGCATTAGAGCAGAGATTACTTCCTTATGCAGAGTCAGAGCCAGTGGCCCTTTTCTCCAGTCAGTTATTGTGAATCTCCATTGTTTGTTGTTGTTGTTGTGTTGTTTTCTGTTTGTTTATTTGTTTTTAAAGTGGCCTGTTTGGAGATTTTCCTGTTTTTTTTTTTTTTAAGTTTCAGTTTGATTGCATGGCACTTAGCATGAGTGACTCCATTTTTAAAAAAATACTTTTTTAGTCGTTGATGGACTTGTATTTTATTTATTTATATGTGGTGCTGAGAATCGAACTCAGTGCCTTACACATGCTAGGCAAGCGCTCTACCCACTGAGCTCCTGCCCCAGCCCTGAGTGACTCCATTTTGATTTGGTCAGTTGGAACCTAGTACAGGAGCTCAATTCAAAATAATGATCTTACATAAATTTTATTTAATACAGGTTTCCAATTTTGCATTATTTAGCTTACACATGATGCCTGGTGAATAAAATTTTGAAAATGTTTGTGTCCTGTGACTCAAACCCCATCCCTGTAACAAAACCTCTTAAACTTTAGAAGGATCTAAGTTCCAAGAAAAAAGAAAAAAGATAAAGAGTTGCCCTACTTCATAGGCAGTTTTGAAAGTCTTTAGTGCTTGGGTGGGGCCCAGTCACACCCTCCACAAATCCACAGAGCAGAAGTTTAAATTTGTCCTCCTTGTGGGATGTAAAATGAAACTGTACCAAAGAGAAATGGTGAGTGACTCACTCACATGTGCTCTTCCAGGGAAGTGAGCATGTGCCAGAGTATGAATGTGTCATGGACAGCAAATCCCTTCATGATGAAGGCTTGGGTTGCCTGTCCTGGGAGGTGGTGGGAGGCCACCAAGTTTAAGTTGGAGCCTCAAGGATGGTATTTGTCCTGGATGAATTCACTACAGTGCAACATCCAGTAGACATAGAGAAATTGTGTTTATCAGCTCACCAAGAAGGGGTTCAGCCCTCAGGAACAGGCACACACACACACACACACACACACAGCTGATTTGTGTATTTCCAGGTGTAGTGGTGCACACCTGTAATCCTATCAAGTCAGGAGGCTGAGGCAGGAACATGGCAAGTTCAAGGTCAGCCTCAGCAATTTAGCAAGAACTTGTCTCAAAATAAAAAATATAAAGGGCTGGGGATGTAGCCCAGAGATACTGGGTTTGATCACCAATACCAAAAAAAAAAAAAAAAGATTGTTACTTAGAAAAAAATCCTCTTGCTCCAGGTTTATAGAAGAAGCCAAACCTTAGTCCAAAGGTTGGGGGTCACGTACATCCACCTGAGTTCTCCATCTCTCTGTGGGTGCCAACCGGGTGTCCTTGGCAACCATGGAATCAGAACAGAATATTAATGAATAAAATCACAGTAGGGACATATCTGGCCCCTGTACTGCTGGATCCCCCATTTCCTATAGGGCAGGACTTGGATGAATATTTCAGAGTAAGTTTCTATGATGGTGTGTGTATAGATAGATAGATGATAGATAGATAGATAGATAGACAGATAGTAGATGGACACAATATCTTTATTACTTAAAGTGGTGCTGAGGATCAAACCCAGGCCCTCACACCTGTGAGGCAAGCGCTCTATCACTGAGCTACAGCCCTAGCCCCTCCTCTATGGTGGTTTTGAGTGGCACTTGTATTGCTGGTGGACACAGTTCTTCTTTAAATATGCTAATGCCTTTCCAGCAAACCTGCTTCAGCCCAGGAGATTTTCTTTCTCACTGAGATGAGTTTGCATATCTTTGTTTTGATGAGTATTTGCTGATTTTACTATTCTAATGCTCAGGGAAAAATCTACTTTGCCTGTTTCCAAATTCTCCGTCAGATGGGGGGAAGCCCCATACTGCTGCCTCTACATATGGTCTACCAAATAGTGCTTGAAATCAGAGGTCCTTTCTCCCACATACCCGCAATTTGCCAAAAGGATGTAAGGAACTTTGGACTTGAGTCAGCACACCTGGCTTGTTGCAGTGGTGCCCTACACTGACAGTGTGGTACAACAGGGTGATTTATGGGACAGTGTACAATTATCCTGTACATCACTCTGAAAAACAATACAGATGTTTTATCAACATACCTGATTTTTCTTTATGAATCCATTGTGAATTATTTCTGACTTTATGTAACCTTGCCTGAAATAGGCTGAATTTATTTACAACTTTTTTCCTGTATATAACTGCTATTGGCATAGGTCTCAGATGTTTATTTCCCAGCTTGTTTTCCATTGTTCTTAAACTATGTCTTGAAAACTTCCCTATCCCAAAACCTAGTAGTAGAATTCCCTTATTAAGAAGTTGCAGTCCCAGGGCTGGTAGTGGTGGTGCACGCCTGTAATTCTAGCAGCTCCGCAGGCTGAGGCAGGAGGATCACCAGTTCAAAGCCATGCTCAGCAACTTAGCAAGGCCCTAAGCAACTCTGTGTGACCCTGTCTCTAAATAAAATATAAAAAGGGCCGGAGATGTGGCTCAGTGGTTAAATGCTCCTGGTTTAATCCCCAGTACCGAAAAGAAGAAGTTGTGGTCCCCCACATACTGTATAATTTGGTTTTTTTAAGACATCTCTACTAAAATGTGTCACCTTCGGGCTTCCATCTTGGAGTGTCCTGATGTGTTTAGGGTCATTTGAATCACTCCTGAAATGAGAGTGTGTTTCCATTTTACAGATATAAAACTGAGGCATGGTTGCTCATTATTTTGCCTCTCTATGAAATCAAAGCTTTTAAAATCCCAACCCAAAGTCTTGAGTCATTGTGAACCTGGTCATATGGTTCAGTTTATGGAATTGTAGGAAGGCCCTCAGAGAGAGAGAAGAAAGGAATCCAGGAAGCTGAGGTAGCTGAGCTTCTTGCAAAGGATCTGCAAAGAGCTTGACACTACAGGGCAGGTAGGAAATGCTGGAGGGCTTTTGTAGGTGAAGCTTCTGGAAGCAGGACCTTTTATCCATTCAGGGCAGATCGTTTTATGTAGCAAGGAGGCCTTCTGTGCTGGGGAGGGCAGTTCTTTCCTTCCCTCGTTGCTCCTCTTCCCTTGCCAAGAGTCATTATGCCTTACTAGGAGCCTGACACTACTAGAAAGCAGTTGGGTGGACTAACTTGTGTTATCTGATGTGTAATGAAAGAACCAAGGAGTACCACTTTCTGCATTCATTTCTATAAGCTAGTTAGAATCTCCTTTGGTGCTAGTAGGACTTAAATAAATACACAACAGCTGCCTCTGTATAAATAGACTTAAGCTGTGTGCTGTCCACATTTCAAAATAAACTGTCTGGCTAAAAGCACCTGTTGTTCAAGTATGATACAGTCTTTTCCCTTTGGTAGAATATTTCTAGCTCATTGAATAATGACCCTCAGTATTTCCAGCAGGCTTTGCTCAAGCCAGCTTTCCACTTCTTAGTGGAGTAAAAAGGAGTAGGAATGTTCATATTAAAGGTTGCTTTTGCGGGTGGGACCTCTTCCCTGCCTCTTCACTTGTCATTTATTCCAAAGCTTGAAGCACAAGGAGGGCGCTGGTTCCTAAAACCTGTAGCTGCCAGAGTTTTTCAGTCAGTCAGCAGCAACTCAATTCAACTCACGCAGAAATTATACTGAAAGCCTAGTGGGGTGGCGCCAACCCTATAATCCCAGTTGCTCCAGAGGCTGAGGCAGGAGGTTTGTGAGTTCAAAGCCAGACTCAGCAATTTAGTGAGGCCCTAGGCAACTCAGTGAGACCCTGTCTCTAAATAAAATACAAAAAGGGCTGGGGATGTGGCTCAGTGGTTAAGTACCTCTGGGCTCCATCCCCAATACCAGAAGGAAAAAAAAAGGAAGGAAGGAATAAATTAATTATACTGTTAAACTTAAAGAGGGAGATGGGTGTCCATTCACATGATATAGAGCAGTGCCTCTACACAAACCTGTGGCTCAAGACTATAAAAGTCTCAAAGACCTCTCTCTGCTCATGACTGTTTTTTTTCTGTTTGGCTTCTGTCATTATTTGTCTCATTCACCTTATCGGGGTTTTTTTTGTGTGTGTGTGTGTGGTATTGGGAAATTGAACCCAGGGGTGCTCTGTCACTGAGCTACACCCTCTGCCTTTTATTATTTTTATCTTCAGACCAACTGACCAAGTTACCCAGCCTGGCCTTGAACTGTGATCCTCCCTCCTCAGCCTCCTGAGGTGCTGGGATTACAGGTGTGTGCCACCTCATCCAGCTCATTCACCTTATTTTTTTTAGTAATCATTTAAGATTTTCCAAACATCTAAAAGCAGTCTCTGAGCTCTGTGTCTTTTTTTAATTCTCTTGTTAATTAATCACAGCATTTGCCATAATCCGGGTCATTGGTGTACTCGGCAGGTGAAATCCTCCTTATCATAAAGCCAGGCCCACGCAGCTTTTATAAGGAGCATATGCTCCTCTGCAGTGCTTCACTTGGCATTTATATGGGGAGAGGCACAGTCTCCTTTTTCAGAGTAATCAGACCTCACATTAGCTTTCATTCAGTTCACCACTCTAGTGTTCCCTCAGGAGTGTCTGGTGTGTGTGTGTGTGTGTGTGTGTGTGTGTGTGTGTTGGGGGGTCACGTACATCCACCTGAGTTCTCCATCTCTCTGTGGGTGCCAACCGGGTGTCCTGCACTTTAACTCAATTCCCTAGTGAGCTGTGGGTCTTGCAGCAACCCAGACACATTCTTCTCTTCTGCAGCATTCAAAACCAAAGATTCTACCCCTAAATTAGTTACTGTCTTGAGTCATTTTAGTGAGGGCTCCTCGAGAAACTGGTGATACCCATCTACCAAAGGAAACAGTTCCTGCACACTCTTCTCCCTGGTTCTAGCAGTGTCTCATTCTGGCCCTCCTCCCGTGTGACCAGAGTTCTTAGCAGTACTTTCTATAGTCTCTGTATAATTTTTCCTGAAGGGTTGTCTCTGAAGTTAGTGATCAGAGCTCAGACTCACTGAAATTTGAGCTTGGTCTGGCACCCAGGGCCAACTCAGTGCTCTCTTCTTATTTCCTTTTAGCTCTTACAGATAATGATAATCAGGAGATTTCCATTTCATGTTTTTTGTTGGTTTGTAATTCCTTATGCTTTCAGTGAGCCAACTGGTCCATGAGGCCACTCAGGAATGGAAGATTGTCATCCTTTCTCTTCCCAAATCTTTTCTGTGGGCAGCCATGTTAGCAAGTCTCATTTCTGACACCAGCTAAGTAGAGAAAAACACCTTTTCACTGATTCTGCATTCATGAATTCAGCTAACTGAACATAGAAAATTTTTGGAAAAAAAAATCCTTGCATCTATCTTGAATGTGTTATAGACTTTTTCTTGTCATTATTCCTTAAGCAATACAGTGTAACAACATTTACATAATATTTATATTGTGTTAGATATCACAAGTAATCTACAAATGACTTAAAATATATATGGGAGAATATGTATAGGTTGTATGCAAAATACTACACCTTTTTACTTAATGGAATGTAGAATCCAGGGATTTTGGTATCTGGGTCCTGCAATGAATTCCCTTTGGGAACTGAAGCACAGTTGTGCTCTCAATACTTTATTTCTGGCACTGCATGGGCGGAAAGGTGTGGTGCCTTTCCTCATACATCTTAAAGTTCATAGTTAACACTCCTATAACAAAAAAGACAAGTTAACAAGGGAAAGGCATTAAAAAATGTATCTAATCAAGGTTCTACATGATGCAGGAGACTTCAGAATGAATACCCGCCAAGACACAAGGAAAAGTCTGTGTCTATGCTTAGGTTTAATGAAGCTTGGACAGCCGTGGAGAAATGTGATTGGACAGGAGAATATGATCTAATGGTAATCGACTGAGTGTGGAAATCCAGAAATACCCATCTGTTCAGATTCTTCTTGAACTCTGAATAGCATTCCTTTCTTTTGGAGGCAGAGCAACTGCGGAATGAGTACCTTATGATCTACTATCAGAATAGGTCAGAGAATTTCTTTATGGCCATTTCCTACACAGGAGGATGGGGGAAGGTTAGAGTAATGTTTCTGAGCCTTATGATTTGCTTTGGGGCAGGGGTTCTAGTTTCTATGATCCACCTTGAAGAAAAGGAATTCTAGTTTCTGGAATTGCCTTTGGGAGAGTCAAAGAGGGCTGAGAGACAGGAAAGCAGAACAAGGTCAAAGTTCTTGGTTTTGAGACTGCTTCCAAGACCTTCCAGTCTGCTTTGGTTCGAAGAACTCAACATGCCAAAGCACCATACTTTGGGGTATTGTGATCTGAGCTCCAGCAATCAGATATATGTGGGAGGTTCCCACATCAAGCAATTCTGCAAGTATCCAACTCCCAGTGCACACCAACTGGGCATCCTACAATTTAACTCAATTCTGATATTACCTGGAATTACAGATGAGGACTTAGTCCTATGGGACTGTCCCCACCTCTGATGCCAATCCCCAGTCCAGGTTTTGCTTCTGACCAACTAGCCATAAATCAGAGGCTCCCACAATCCCTGCACTCATTCTTTTCAATTGTTTGCTGGAATGGCTCTCAAAACTCAGGAAAACAGTTGCCCTACCAGGTTATCAGGTTTCTATAAAAGGGTACAACTCAGAACAGGCAGAACAAGCTCCGAGGGGGCATGGAGCTTTGGTGGACGCTTTCTTATGGTGGATTAAATCATCGGCCATTGGTGATTTAAATCAATCTTCAGATCCTTTCTCCTGTGAAAGTTGCAGCCCTCAAATCACATGGTTAGGTCTCCTGGCAACCAGTTCCCCATGCTGTAGTCATCTAGGACTTTTCCAAAAGTCACCCCCTTATGCAAACTCAGATGAGGTTGAGAGGGGCTTGTTCTGAATAACATAGATGTTTCTTTTACCATTTAGGAAATTCCAAGAGTTTTTGGAATTCTGGGTGGGCAACAAGATGAAGACCAAATGTATATTTCTTATTGTAAGTCACAAAATCATGTAACCCTACTCCATCTTCATCTTCTGCCACTCTTGCACTTGTTCAGGAGACTTTTGTTCCTCCCTCAAACACAATAAGCTTTTTCTGCCTCAGGGCCTTTGCACTCTGCTCATTGTGCATAAAAGTGATCACTTTCATGAATGGTAATTCAGCCCAGATATTATCTCTTCAAAGACACCTTCCAGATCCCCATCCTGGCTGGCTCCTGGCTGGTAACTTATCTTGTGATCCTCCATATCATAGTAAATATTTTCATCTTTGTGAACCCTATGATGATCTCTGTTACAACTACTCTTGTAGCATAAAAGTGGCTATAGACTAAATGGCTGTGGTTATGAGGCATAAGTCTCTTTATAGAAACTGTTAAAAGATTAAATTATAAATCTGGTTTTGCAGATCTTAATTGGCTTTTTTTTTTTTTTGTGATTCCAGAATCAGGTTAGCCTAAATCCAAAATGGTTCAGCATGCTCACTCTATAACATGGGCAGGTTTTATTTATAGACAGAGAAAAGAAAGTGATTTGCAGAAAACAAAATGAGGCCAGGTGCCGGGATGCACACCTGTAATCCCTGTGGCTTGAGAGGCTGAGGCAGGAGGATTGAAAGTTCAAAGCCAGCATCAGCAACTAGCAAGGCCCTAAGCAACTAAGTGAGGCCTTATGTCAAAATAAAAAATAAAAAGGGATGGGGATATGGCTCAGGGGTTAAGTGCTCCTGGATTTCAATCCCTGGTAACAAGAAAAAAAAACACCAAACTGAGGTACAGAGACAGCCCTAATGGTTTTTAGTCCTCCTCTTATTTGAAGATGGGTTGAATTGTTGAAAGTTAGTCATCTATGATTGGCTAAGACTCAGCTACCTGTTATAGGAGTAGGTTACCGTCTGTTTGCTCTTTAAGTTAGGTTACAATTCACTGTGTGGATAAACTTGAAAGCCAAACTTAGGATGCATTGGGAGCAGCTTTAGAACAAACTTAATAGCACTGAAGTTTGAATTTCATGACGATTTCACATATCATGAAGTATTCCTCTTTTTTGGTCAACTATTTGATAATGTGAAAATCATCATTAGCTTGTAGGTTACAAAAGCAGGATTTGACCCATGAATGATTGTGCTTTACTGCTCCCTGCTCTATACCATTATCCTTATGTTATGTTTTTGCTGCGCCCCTCCCCTGACTCAGGCAATGGCAAGGCCCTACTGAGGTGGATGGCGCAAGGCGTCCATCCTCTGGAGGAGCGCAGTATGTTTCTGGGAATGGGCTGGTTTGTTTTTGTATTCCTTTAATAAGTATAGTTGCGATTTCTCATATGACCATTAAGTATGAAGGAAAAAACATGACTTTCCCAATTAATGCAACTACTTCTAAAGAATAGATCTGTTTGCTCTAAATGCAATAATTCAGCTGTGGAGCGTAAATTGTTAATGTCTAATGAAAAACTCCCTGTATTCCTGTCAAGGAAGTTTTTGAGAAATTAAATTAAAATCTAGAGAAGAAAAATTAATGTTAAGAAGACAGATTAGTGCTTAGTACTGGGCAACTTGTTCTTGTTCCTGTGCACAGTGGTTTGTGCTCTTACTCTTGTTTGATTAAAATTAATAACAAGTCAACCACTTGCCGTAACCATGGCACCGGTTCCAGTCAGTAAGTCAAGAAAGAATAGTCAAGGTATAGGCCAATAGTTTGGGACATTTCTAACTATTATTAAAAATTAACTAAGCAGAAACAGCTCAAAGCAAAACTCGAACTGAAAGTACAAATGCTTGCTTATGCATAAGCCAAGATACATTCTTCTATTCTAATTGTAGATACGTAATATTTTGTTTCTTTGAATAATGATTCTTGTTTTGTAACCACAAAGTACTGTGAGCCTGCCAAAATGAAAAGTATATATGATCAACTTCACAAGTAAAGATTGGGATCAACACCTTCACTTTGGTGTCTGTGTTGTTTCTCCACCCCCCTTTCGCCGACTCCTCACCATCCGTTCGTCTCCTGAGACCCCCTGTTGGAGCTGGTCTCGACATGTTTTTATTTTTCCTAGTGTCTGACATTATCTTATGTATTCATTTGTTTGTTTTTCTCTCCCTCTTCTGGTAGACTGTAAGCTCCCTGAAAGCAGGTTATTTGATGTATCCACTACATTATTTCTATTGACTGAAGCTGTGCCTGGAACATAAGAGATGGTCTATGAATATTTGGTGATTTAAAGAATATATTGTGGGAGACTGCCACGTCATGTGACCAGTGTTCTTCTTCTCCTGATTGGTTGAGGCTCTGTCAGTCACTTCCAGTGATCTGGCCACTCTTAAGTAGCTAAAGATGGTAGCCCCGATCTTGAGATTAGACGTAATGCAAGCAAATGTGTCTTCATGCGTGGGCATGCCTTCCTACATCCCCAGGGATTGAGCTACGCTCACCTGTTCTTTTGAGATATTACCCCTTACCCTGTTTGGGATAGAATGTTCCTTGGAAACGCCCTTTGTATGTCCCCTTCTCTTTCTCTGCCTTTGGGTGTGGCCTTCCTAAATGTCAGTCAACCTGCTGACAGCAGACATCATGAAGCTAGACTCAACCCCCTGAACCTGACCCCTTGCCTCATTTGAATAGCTTCTCCTCAATAAAGGGGTTCAGCATGCCCTCCTCTCTCTCTTTCTGTGGACCCTTAAGGTCAGAGGAGCCATCACAGGAACCCAAAGAAAAAGGTATCTCTGTCTCTTGTGTGGTTATTTGGTGCAGCCCAGTTCCCCTGGAGTAACCCCTGAGTGTTTTAGTCGCGAGCAATGTGGCATTATATAGTTCATGAGTCACTATATCTAATAAGGTCTCACCTCTAAGCATCTCATGTATATCATATTACAGGTGACACACCCTATCCAGGTCTTCCCCTCTCCCTGGCTGTTCCTATAGTCATCTCTCAAGCCTTCCTGACCTCTTGTCCCTCATTCCAGTCTCTCTCACTTGTGTTATATACCCTGATAAAGTGTTTCTTTTATCATTGCCTTTCTCAGAAAATAACAGCTTATCACTGTCTTTCCCATACCAAGCCCACCCCCCTCCTTTGGGCATTCAAGGCCCTTACCAATCAATTCCCCTGCTTTGCCAACCTGTCCCTGGGCCTACTCTATAAGGAGCCTTCTGCTCCTGCAGCCTCATTGTCACAGAATCTACTGCTCTTTCCGGCTCAGCTCTTTGCTCAGGAAGTTCATCAGAACCAGTTGGCTTTCCCTGTAGGAAGGAACTGGACCCCTTTAGAATGTGAGGTCAGTGTGCAGCAAGTGGTGGGGAAACCAGGAAGCGAGGCACTGGGCCTGAGGAAAGCTGGAGGATGGTAAGTAATCAGGACCAAACATGGCAGAAGAGTTAATAAGTGAGTTAGGAGGGTCTTAGTTATCATTGAAAAGCGCTGCTTGGTTGGGTTGACCAGGCCAATTATTATTATTATTTTTTCAACCCACTGTGCAGACAAACATGTGGAGAATCTTGTTAAAATGAAGATTCGGGAAGTAGGTCTTGGGTGGAGGCCTGAGGCTCTCCATTTTTAATAAGCTCCCAGGATGCCCAAACTTCTGGTTCTGAGATGATTCTTTGAATGTTGAGGGTCTAATTAAATGCTCAGAAAAAGTGCTTTGTCCACGTGACTTACAGGAACAGAAGGCAGTCGGCCTACCCCTCCAGGGCCTGCCCATATGTCATGAGAACCCCACAAAGGAGTGAGCCCACAGCAAAGACGTTTCTTACATTCTAAATGACTGAAAGAAATGTAGGATGACTCAAGTCTCCTTGATGATGAAGGGGATGCTGGAAACAGAGGACAAAGCTGAATGTGTGAGGCGGCAAGAAAGGGAAGCAGCATCTTTAATCCTGAGATGGCAGTAAAAATAGCCGCTGTGAAAAAACAGATTCTAATGTTGGCTGGCTGGCTGGCCTGCACACACACACACACACACACACTGTAGGCTGAAATGCTATACTTCTTTTTTTTTTTTTTTTTCCTGGTACAGATGGATTGTCTCTACAGAGAAGAGAGATAATCCATCTGATCATCTTCTGATCTACCATAGAATACAGTTCAGAATCCATTTCTGGCTTGAAGACTAGTCATGGTACTTTACCCTATCAAAACAGCTTGGGTTGTTTCTGTCATGTGCATCTCCAAACAGAAGAGTATTTTGTTGGTACAATAAACGTGACTCTGATATCAGTTCCTCTTTAACGATTAGCCTGGTCCTTGTATCTTTGGCTAATCATTAGCTGTTCTTTTGATGAATTTATATGTCCTTTCCGCTTGGCCTTTGTCAAACCATAAGGTATCCTGACTCGTAATTATTTTTAAGGCCACTTTCCTCATCACAGTGATCTCACCTTCCTTTTTTTTTTTTTTCTAGAGGAACTTCTACTCGCGTGACTGGACTCTGATCTTGGCATAGAACCGTGGCAATGGTAAGTTGTGGAGTGTCTCACCCTACCTAGTGCCAGGTACAGTCAGGTACAGGATGTGTATTCAAGGGACTGTTGATTTAAGCAAAGTGTTGTTTGCTCAATAAAGAGGAAGTAGGAGGGCAGTTCCTTTCTTTTTTTCTTTTATTTGAACACCATTTTAATTTTTTTCAGGGGTAGTGAGTAACTTGACCCTGAAAATTAATTCAAAAACAGAATCCTTTGAATTCTTTTGAATATAGAAATGAGAACATAGACATGAGTTAAAGTTTTCTCTCTGCAGAAGCACTACGTGATCAATTTAGGCAAAAGAAAAAGGAAAAGTAAGAGATGACTACTGTGATCATTTTGATGTGGCCCCATCGGGTCAGGCTAATCCCAAGGGGTGCTTCTTAGTAATGTGTGCTGGTCGTCTGCCTCCTGCTTTCAATTAGGATCAGGCTCCTTGGTTATCTGATCTATGGGACAGGCATGAAATTGGATCCCTTTGAGAGTTCTGTGAAGTTCAGTGCTGATGTGGAAGGGGAGCCTTTTGGCTACAAATGTGGCTGTACCTAAGGTTGGCCATCTGTTCTTCTCCCATCCAAAGTAGGTTTCTGAATAGACAGGGGATTTCGATCCCTGGTCTTCTGGGAAGAAATACTAGAAGAAGCAACTTATACCTGGAGAACAACTAAAGATCCTGACAGCTCTGGATGACTTCTTTTAGGAAGATGGATATGTAAACTATCCTGAACACATGCGAATATACTTTTTAATTATTATTATTATTATTATTATTAGTTGTAGATGGACATGATGCCTTCATTTTGTTTATTTATTTTTATGTGGTGCTGAGGGTTGAACCCAGTGCCTCACACATGCTGAGCAAGCACTCCACCACTGAGCCACAACCCAGCCTCGGAATATACTCTTAAAAAATGTTTTTTGCATTTGACATTCCAGAATTTTCTTCATGATCCCTGACACTCAAAGGCTTATTCATGTTTACCCCAAATCTCTTACGCTTTAATTTAAAATCCACTTCTTGTTGCTTGATTCTCTCTGGACACAAGAACATTTATTCAGAATGTTTATGGTGTCCTTTCTGTGTTCTGGGTGTAGTACTAGGATCAGGGGACTCAACATTAATGGATACTATTCCTATCTTCAGCAAGCTCACAGCTTTCCTCTACATAAAGACTGTAATCCAATGATTTTTTGGTGTGCTCTAAAGAATCACCTCAGTTGTTTCCCTCTTTTGTTTAGAACCTGTCTTTCCATCATGACTGTCATTTCACTGGACAGAGAAAGGTCATTTTTAAATGAAAAGAAAATCACAAGATACAGCTACAATGTTGAAATTCCCCACTATTTAACATCATTTTACTTTAGACATTACTCTCATGTAAAATGATTTTTTAAATTTTTTTAGTTATAGATGGACACAATATCTTTCTTTATTCATTTATTTTTTATGTGGTGTTGAGGATCGAACCCAGTGCCTCACATGTGTGATACAAGCGCTCTACCATTGAGCTGCAGCTCCAGCCTTGTAAAAATTATTTTTAAACAGTAGTAATAAGAGGGTAAATAATATTTTTGGATTCTGGGTTTTTTTTCCACTTAATATAAGAAAATGTTCAAAATAAAATGATAAATGAACTAGGATACAGAAATTATGTATTCACTCTAATCTTATGCTTTCTCTAATCTCTTTGTTAACTTTTATTTATATTACATTTTATAGCATATTAAAATTGTTTACTCTAATACTAAAATTATTTACTATAAACTATGAGTGTTTAGTTTTCTTTTTTTATTGGTTGTTCAAAACATTACAAAGCTCTTGACATATCATATTTCATACATTAGATTCAAGTTTTCTTAATTCTTTAGTTTGTTTTGAATTTTCTGATTCTCTACGATGACCATATGTGCTCTGGGGCTTTTATTTTGATTTTTTTGCAGTACTGGCTATTGAACCCAGGGGTGCTCTACCACTGAGCTACATGCCCAGCCTTTTCAATGTTTAATTTGAGGCAAGGTCTTGCTAAGTTGTCCAGGCTGGCCTTGAACTTGCCATCCTCCTGCTTCTGCCTCCTGGCTGGCTGACCATACATTTTAAAAGCCATTGTATTCAAGTATTTTAAATGATTTTTATGAGTTGTAAGTTGCTTTTAGTGAGATGCATAGACTTTAAGGTTGCTGGTAGAGTATTGACCAGAGTCTCTACCCAGGCAGCACACTCCTCCATCAAGACAGTACCTTTTATCCCTCCAAGAAGCTCCTCCATGCCCTCCCAGGTCAGCCCCTCTCTGCTCTCCACTCCATCCCAGAAACACAACCACTGTTATGACTGTCATCTCCATAGATGAGGTTTGTCTTTTCTAGAACATCCCACAAGTGGAATTAAAGCACGTGACTCTTTTCTCTGAGCATTATACTTTTTGTAACTCATTCATGTATCTGTATGAATTGTTGTTTCTTCCACCTTTCCTTTTTATTGCTCATTAGTATACCACTGTATTGTACTCAAATCTTTCTGATGTTTATTGTTTTTCTTATTAATATAATAACAATAATACTTCATTGATTATGGTATAGCACCTATTTCTTCTTGCCAGTCCCCCAACCCTAGTACTGGGGATTGAATCCAAGGGTGCTCTACCATTGAGCTCCATCCCCAGCCTTTTTTATTTTTTTGAAACAAGATCTCACTAAGTTGCTGAGGCTGACCTTGAACTTGCAATCCTCCTGCCTTAGCCTCTCAAGAAGCTGGGATTGCAGGTGTGCACCGCTGCTCCTGGCTGGCATAGCACCTATTTCTAGCTATTCACTTCCATCATTCTTTTCTACATGCTCTCGGTTTCCTTTGCCTACTATTACAATAAGCCTTCCTGGGATGGATGAAAACCCCATCTTGCCTGAAGGTTAATGGTACATTGTGCCCTAGAATTTAATTAATACAGGTACTTAAAGGACTAACAAAGAATAAATTTTTTTGCCTTATTCCTGGGCGGGGGGGGGGGCTGTGAGAATCACTTAGAATGCAAATAGATAAACTAAACCACCCTTGTAAGTCCCTCTATCAATTTATCTTGTTAGATATTAATTTTAATCCCATAATAGTCCCTCAGCAATGCAGTTTGCTTTACACTTGAATACAATGTCTGAGTACCACCTAAAAATTTTTCAATACTGGAGCTGAAAAAGAACATTGTGAAATGTTACTCAGAAAGCTGCTTCAGGGCTGGAGATATAGCTCAGTGATAGAGCTTTTGCCTAGCATGTGAGAGGCCCTGGGTTCAATCCCCAGCACCATAGACACACATTCACCCACACACAATCTCATGGAGGGGCAAAGACTAAGTTAGGCCATAGGAATTTTGATAGCAAATCGTCAATTTGCTTATTATTAAGGATATACAGTAGAGGGAAAAGAAGTAAGGTGCCTGTATTAGGTTCAGAGAGCTGCTGTAACAAAGTATCCACAAAATGGGTGGCTTAAAATCATAGAAATTTATTGCCTCACAGTGTTGGAAACCACAACTCCAAAATCAAGGTGTCAGCCTGGCCCCTGCTCTCTCTGAGACCTATACGGAAGACCTTCCTCACCTCTTCTGAGCTTATGGTGGTTTCCTGGTGGTCTTAGGTGTTCCCTGACTGTCAGCTGTGGAACTCCAGTCTGTGCCTTTGCCATTATACTGCAGTCACACTGTATCTGTCTCCATGTGTCTGTCTTCTTATAGGATGGCATCTTAACTATGTTGCAACAACCTATTTCCAAATAAAATCACAGTCTGGAGTACTGGGGGTTAGGACCCCAACATGTCTTCTCAGGGATACAATTGAACTGACCACAGTGCCCGAGGAGGCTGGTGTCATGGACCTCTACTTTCCTCTGGTCAGTTGTATAGCGGGTAATGAGTGAGTTTTGGACATTGACCATATCCAGGACACGAAAGCCTGGTGTTTCAACAGAGGCCCATGCCCTGTGGTACCTGAGGCCTTGGATGGGCTCAATGTGCCCACAATCGGCCAGAGCAGTCCAGGCCAAGACAGTCTAGCATATACAATTCAAATTTGATTTGCTGGAGAACTACTCCAAGGATATGAAAATCTTGCATTCCTTTAAACTTGTAGCATGTCCTTAGATCAAATTAATTTATTAGAAAGCTTTAGCTCTGTTCTACACTGTTTTACCACTTTGTAACAATGCTCCGCCTTGTTTCTGCTTTGGCATTGAGGAATACTATAAGAAAAAGACAAAAGAACTTCATTATTATATTTATTATGGCAATGTGGTTAGAACCATCTTAAGTGATGATGATGATGATGATGATGATGATGATAATGATGGCAGTGATGATAGCCATCTAATTTCTTTTTGTTTTAGTATTTGCTTTTTTGGGGGGGAGGGTTCTGTGCTAGCTAAGTGCTTTCCTTAATTATCCTATTGCATTATTATAACAACCCTGTAAGTTGATATGCCCTGTGAGTTGATATATTCCCAATATACAGGTGAGAAAAATGAAGGCCACACAGAGAGAAAGGATTGGTGACACGATTCAGGCCCAGGTCTATCCCACACCAGTGCCTGTGCTTCTTTCCACTGGGCTTCTCACTGCAGCAGGGGCTGACCACTCCCTCTATCTTTAGCCTCTGGACAATGTACTCTCCTGGGTTTCCTTTTATCTCCAGGGCTGCTCCTTCTCAGTCATTCTTGATGGGTTTCCCTCTGCTGGACCTGTAGTGTCCTAGGTCTTGTCCTTATCCTCTGCTTTCTCCCTGGGTCATCTCATCATATACTGTCCACTTGCTGAGGCAACCTAAGTATATTACTTTAGACTTGCCTTTCAGGACTTGTATAACCAACTGTCCTTTTGACAACTCCACTTGGATGCCTAATGGACATCCCAAACTTCACATGTTGAAAATAGAACTTTCAAATCCCACCCCCCCCACTACCACCCCAAATCTGATAGTCCTCCTCCAGTTTTCCCCATCTGAGGGTGAGTGATAGCACTCTTCACCCAGATGCTCAAAGAAAATGATGGAGAGTTATACTTAATTCTTTTCTTTCTTCACCTCCCACATCAGCCCATCAGCAAGTTCTGTCGCCTTTGCTCCAAAACATGTGCTGAATCTGCCTGTTTATTTCCATCTGAGCTATTTCATTCTAGTCTAGCAACACTTCCCACTCCCAATCTTGGCCCAGACTCTCAACTGGTCTCTGCATCTCCCTACAGCAGCCCGAGTGATCTTTTTAATGTGCAGATCAGATTCCCATGGCCCCATCTCCTTCCTTAAAACCTGGTGGTGGCTTCCTCCTTCCCTTAGAATAAAATGGAAACTTCTTATCCAGCTCAGAAGGGCTGCCTTGCCCAGACCCCAACCTGTGTCTCTAATTTTCTTTGCTTTTTTCTATCTTTAATTTTTATTATGGAAAAGTTTGAACATATGCAAAAGTAAACAAGTTATTATAAGGACACTTTGGCACACCTATCGGTAATTATTAACTCATCGTCAATATTATTTCTTCTTTACTTACTTCCTCCTATCTGTGTTCTTTGATAATGTATTTCTAATATCATTTCATCTGGAAGTTATTTCAATTCTATCAGAGTAAACGTCTTAACAATTAAAATATAACCATAGTGCCATTATCATATCTAAAAATCTCAAGATGCCTTAATGTCGTTAAATATCAACTCAGTGTTCAAGTATCCAATTGTCTCATAAACCTCTATTTTTTTCTTTCTTATTGTTTGATTCAGGATTCAAATAAGGTTTACACAATCATGATTACTGATATGTCTTTTTAATCTCTTAAACTACAGTCCCCCTCCATCTGTCTCTCTCTCTCTCTCTCTTTTAATACCCTTTGCAATTTATTGAAGCAACTAAGTCTTTTTTTTTTTTTTCCTGTACTGGGAATCCAAGCCAGGGCCTTGCACATGCTAGGAAAGTACTCTACCTCTGAGATATATGCACATCCCTTAAATCATTTGTTAAATAGTGTTTCTTAGTCTGGATTTTGCTGATTGCAATCTTTTGGTATGTTTTAACATTTTCCTCTTCTATTTGCTATATATATATATATATATATATATATATATATATATATATATATATAT
>NW_025999977.1:3586485-3610822 GCF_001458135.2 Marmota marmota marmota | reverse complement strand
TATATATATATATATGTATTTTTTTTTTTTTTGCTCTGGAGGCTTGATTGGATTCAGATTTGATTTTTCTTTCCTTTTTTGAAGGTATGAGACTACTTTGTAGTTAATGGTATAACTTCTTGTACCACTCACCTCCATCCCACCAACTCAGCCACAGTGACCTCTGGTTCTTTCTAGAAGCTACTTGCAGCCTCAGAACCTTTGCAGTAACTGTTTCCTCTGCCTGTAACACTTTCCCTCCATCTTTGCATGGTCAGCTGCTTCATGTCATTCAGCTCTCAGCCTAAGTGTCACTCATTTGAACAGCCCATCCAGGCCCTCTCTATCTGCTTTGTAGCACTTCTCACCACCAGGCATTTTGTGTAGGTGCTGGGGATTGAACCCAGAGCCTCATGCATGCTAGCAAGTACTCCACTAACTACATTCCCCAGCCCACCACCAGGCACTTCATAGAATATTTATTTGTTGGCTTGTTTATACTCTGCCTCCCCTTGAACCAGAACATCAACTCCACAAGGGCAAGAGCCTCATTCACAGTCACTGCTGTATCCTCAACGTACGGTCTGAGCCACCGTAGTTACTCAGCAACTATATGCTGAATGAGCTGCCTCTGTGTTGGTGAGATGCTGCTTCTCAGTCACCTCACTCTCTCTGTTCTCAGGCAACCAAAGGAGGTACCATCAAAGCTGCATCAGGATTCAATGCTGTTGAGGATGCCCAGACCCTGCGGAAGGCCATGAAAGGGCTGGGTAAGTGTCCTGCAGGAGGTGAATCCTCCCTTGTGTGTTTATAGGAGAATCACATGGGAGGATGCCATTTGCACTGGCAACTGGGAATAGGTTTCCCCTTAGGAAAACACAGTGAGGCCTGGGATGTAGCTCAGTGGTAGAGCACTTGCCTAACATGTGCAAGGCCCTAAGTTCCATTCCCAGAACCACAGAAGTAAAAAAGAAAGAAAGACCACGGGAACAAGTTGGCTTTGTAAGACAAATCGGACGGTAGGGCATTAAAAAATTCTCCACTTAATACAGAATTTTAAATTTAATGCACTCATAATGGATTTCTCCAGTTGCTTAAAGCTGCTGTTTGAATTATACCATAAACCTCTGTATAAAACTTTATGTATTTGTTTTCCAATAAGTGCTGGTCTGTGTATAGTGCCATAGCTTTACCAAGCACTGCCACAAACGTTATCCCATTGGATAGATACAACAAACCTGTGACTTAGTGCAAATGGCTATTGTCATTTTAGCCCGATTTTACAGATAGAAAACAGACCCAGAGAAGCCTAATAACTCTCACCAAGTCACATAATAGGTGCAACTGAGCTTTGGCTGGCTTGCTAGAGGTGGTTCCCAGCCTCCAGCTCAGGCCTGCCAATTCTAAGTCCCTTGAGTTCCTCTGCTTGGAACTGGGGTGAATGGCATAGCCACAGCACCACCAGCATGAATACAAGGAATTTTAGGTAAGAAGGCTGGTCGTGTCTTCCATGACACCGTCCTTCATTTATCTCCACCACCCCCAGAGCCACAGGCCTTGCCCTGAATGAGCAGAGTCAGGTGGAGAGCACTGTAGCTACCCTGGCCTAGTTCCTGCTGCTAAGACCTTGTCAGGGCACACTTTGGGTCGGAGAAGTGTCCCTTGGTTCTTAGCTATTATTTAGAATCTCTTTGAGATTTGGGTGAAATCCCTCAACCATGGTATCTAATTTCTCAATCTTTCTATCCAAAAAAGAGTTTATTTGACTTAACTTCGATGCTACTAATATTAACAGCAGCACTAACAAGAACAGCAAATTAGGCTGTACCATGAGTGGGGCATAAACATAGATGTTTTATGTGGATTATTTCCTTTTAACCCTGAGAGCAGTTCACTTCACTTATGAGAGAGAGGCTGAGGTGTAGGGAGATTAGCTGACTTTCCCAAGGTCTCAGAACTAATATGTGATATAGTCAGGATTCCAGGAAATTCCAGGTAGGCAGTCTCAGGCCATCTGACTTCATAGCTGGAGTCTAGGCCCCTGTGCTCTCCTGCTGACCCCCTCTGAGCAGAACATTGCTCTGAGTCTATGTGTTCTTCTCAGTTTCTTTTTTCTTTCTTTTTTTTTTCCTCTTCTTGCTCTTTTTTCTCTTCTTCCTCCAAGTGAAATAGAAAACATACTGGACTCACCTATTGTTTTCAGGTTCATCTTAATTATTTGGTGTATAACATGAATATAATTTAGAGAAAATATTATATAGCACTTGGGATTCTCAAAACAAGAGTGGAGACATTTGGCAAAAATCAACCCTTTTCAGTGGTTGCCTTGTGTGTGCCAATGAGAGCTTGGACTGTTGAAGGAGGAAGGATTATAACACCTAGTCATGATGGTCAATTAGTGCATGGACATCACTGAGCTAGGCACAAAAAGATCTATGTGGGGATGCTACTTAGAAAGAGCCACCTGTACATTAGCATCCACATACCAGAGAGAACATTCCACCTTTTGTTTTGGGGGATTACCTTATTTTGCTTAGCGTGATATTTTCCAGCTCTATCCACTTACCTGCAAATGCCATCATTTTATCCTTCTTTATGGCTGAGTAATATTCCATTGTACATATCTTTCTTTTACATTTTCTTTATCCAAATACACTCTACTGTCATGTATATTTAAAAAGAAAAAGTTAAAAAGTCACTTCAAAAAAAAATACAATAAAAAAATAAATACCAAAAAAGAAAAGAAAAAGAAAGAAAGCCACAGACATGGCAGGTAACAACCAATTCCAGAGTCATGACCCTAAGTGCAAAGGGCGAGGGAGACATCTAAACTGACAGGAAGCTGGGAGAATAGGGTGCGGTATGGGTAGGTGGAGTACAATAATCCAAGAGCTAAATCTGTGAATGCAGCTGTGCCTGGTGTCCTTTCCTTTGGGAAAGGAGAATGAATGAAAGATTGAGGAGAGCCTCCAAGGCCAGCCACAACCCTATGGGAAATCCAGCCACCAGGGGGAGCCATTGTGTATTTCCAAGCAGGTGAGGAACATGGTGAGCTTTTCCTTTTAGTAAAAAGAATCTGGCACGACTCTGATAAGACTAATTAGAAGGTAAAAATATTGGTTAGCATTTTACAGTTGTCTAGGAAGAAATCCTGAAGCCCTTAATTGGAGTGGTAGTGCTAAGAGTCAAAAAGAGATCATGGATGCAAAAAAAAAGGTTGTATTTTTTTTGCATGACTTGGCAGGAAATTTAAATATGGAGGTGGATTTAAAAAAAAAATCAAAGCTATTTTGAGAATACAAACTTGGCCAACTGGAGGAAGGGTGGTGTCTTTCACAGAAATAGGAGATGAGAAAAAGGTAAGGAAACTTCTTCCTAGCTGAGAGTTCTGAAAGAGAAAAAGATGGTTGTGTCTTTTTTTTTTTCTCTTTTTTTAACACCAACAGAAAGTAGGCCCCTATCTTATGTGAACTTAAATTTCTCTAGCTTTACTCCCCATACCTCACATTTTTCCAGATCTCTAATCTTGCAAAGAATAACTATGGTAAACCTATATGTTTTTCATTTCATTCCAAAATAGATCAATAGAAACACTTTTATAAATACCATCACAACTTTCCATAAGGCATAAACAATGAGGAAGCAGAAAAGTTACTAAATGTTCAGCTGTTAAAAAGATGAGGGGCCAGTTTGAAAATTAGCATAAAGTCCCCTTATAAAAAGCAAAACTTGGAACATTTCTAATGTTAAGGTTGGTTAAGATATTGTATCATGGGAACTTGTCTTTAGTTTTAAAAAGGGAACCATTGAAGATGGAGAAAGATAGCTCGAATGAAATGACAAACACAATCACTGTTTTAAATCACATTGAATACCGTGTCAGCCAGTTTAAACTCTGAGAAACACTCCATCTGAGAAATTAAATACAAGTTTGAATTTCTTCAAAAGGCATAGGAAAAACAGAAGAGGCAAAACCCTAGAAGACAGCAGATCTGAAAGACAAGAAGAGAATCCCAGAGAAGAATTTTCCTAGTTGATGTTTATTGGATATTGAGTAGGTGCTGGGCTTTGTGCTAAGTTCTTCGCTTTAGCCTTTGCAGTAACTCGGTGAGGGAAGTCCTGTAATCATTCACGTTTATAGATAAGGAAACTAATGCTTAGAGAGGTTAGCTATTCTGCTAATTAAAGAAGCTAAGACTTAAACTTCCATCTGTATTCCAATAAAATAGACAAACGCTCAGAACAAGGACTTTTTTTCCGAGTAAGCTGTCTTACTACTGTTGGGGTAACTCCAGTGTCTGTAGAGGAACCCATTTTCCAATTTCATTCTCAAATCAGTCACTAATTGTCACAATCTTATCCCCAGGCACCGATGAAGACGCCATCATTGGAGTCCTCGCCTACCGCAACACGGCCCAGCGCCAGGAAATCAGAACAGCCTACAAGAGCAACATTGGCAGGGTAGGTGCAGCCTCTCTGCTCTATTCCTGTGACAGGGGACTTGTCAGGCAGCAGGGAAGCAGGACCTCTCCCAGAGGCACATGTCTGAAGGACCCTTTGTTTTAAAAGATGGATCCTTCATCTTGTTTAAAGATGTTCTTGTGATGGGCGCAGTGGCACATGCCTGTATTCCCAGCGGCTTGGGAGGCTGAGGCAGGAGGATCGCCAGTTCAAAGCCAGCCTCAGCAACTTAGCGAGATCCTGTCTCTAAATAAAATATTAAAAAGGGCTGGGGATGTGGCTCAGTGGTTAAGTGCCCCTGGGTGTAATCCCTGGTACTGAAAAAAAAAAAAAAAGATGTTCTTGAAGACAGTGGTTACTGGAGTCTGGGAAGTCTGTGATGAAGGCAGAGATGAAGGCAGGATGGGTACCTGGAAAGAGCTGGAGAGGAGGGATAAATTTTAACGTTCTGTAGCACAGAAGGATAACTATGGTTATTAATTAATTGAATATTTCAAAATAACTAGTCAAGAATATTTTGAATGTTCCAAACACAAAGAAATAATAAATATCCGAGGTGATAGGCCAGTTATACTGATTTGGTCATTACACATTATCTACATGAATTGAAATGTCACACTGTACCCCATATATATTCATAATTACTAAACATCAATTAAAAACACTTAATATTGCCTGGGTGCTCATGTCTGCAATCTCATCTACTCAGGAGGCTGAGACAGGAGGATGGCAAATTGGAGGATTGCCTTGGTAACTTAGTGAGACTGTCTTGAAGTAAAAAATAAAATGAGTTGAGGATGTAGCTCAGTGGTAGAGCACTCCTGGGTTTAATTTCTAGCACTGGAAAAAAAAAAGTGTTTTCAAAAAATTTTTTTAAAAAGATATTCTTGGTAAGATGGTGATGACATAGACATCATTACCCTAGGTATATGGGGTGTGGTACTATATCGTGTACAACCAGAGAAATGAAAAGCTGTGCTGCAATTGTGTACAATGAATCAAAATGCATTCTGCTATTATATATACCTAATTAAAATAAATAAATTTAAAAAATAAAATATAGACATTTATCATATCATTTGCTCAATAAATGATTGGAAAATAAAATACCAAAACAAAACAAAACAAAAAGATATTCTTGGTATTCTCTACCATGCTCATCAAGAAGTGACTTTAGGGTTGAGTCAGACCTCAAGGCCAATCTTGATCCTTTTAAACAAAGTCCTCGACACAGGGCCTGGGTCTATGGCCTCAATCACTGCCCTTCAGAGCATTAGGCAAGGCTGAGCTTCCAGAGATGGTTTCTTGGCCCTGCAGATGAAGACTTGCCAAACTGACTAAAATATTCAAACTGGGGTGTTTTAAATAGTCTCTTCTAGGACGTAGTATCCTGACTCTTCCACCTAAATCTATTTGCAGAATATGTTCATTCCTTCAATGAGACTCAGTTGAGGGACACCCTCTTAAATTCTAAAACAGGGATGTATGTGTGTTCACATATGTAAATGTATGTATGTGTTGTAGCTGATGGATTGGGAGAGTGTTCACTCCCCACATTTTCTCCTTTTGATTTGAATCCCACATCTCTCAGGAACTCTCTAGTCTTTGTTTTCATTGACTCATTCACCAGAATCTTTTCCATCGAGTCTCGCCATCACTTTGGAACACCCATGAGTATGGTTATTGAGGAAACCACATCAATGAGTGTCTCCAGACCTCAGAGTAGAGAGACTCTATGGCAAGTTTGCCTGTCCTTGAGAGATTTCACAGCCAGGCAAACTGAGGCTCCTTCTCAAAGAAAGGCACCTCCCTGTTGGGTAGGGCTGTGCTGGCCTAGCTGCTCCCCACAGCATCTGCTTGCAAACTCTGGGTATCCCTGTAGGAATGGGGCATCCATGATCAGAGTGGCTCTATATTCTGGACATTTTAAGCTCTTCTCCTTTTCCAAAGAAATTGAATGAGCACTAATAGGCATGAATGTGCACACGACAAGTGAACTTGAGACCAAAGTGGTGTTGCCACACACATTCAGGGGTGACAGCCAACCTGACGGTAAATTTGTTAAGATGGCCAACATTAACAGATCAACCAAGCACTAATTTATTTATTCATTTATTCAGTGTGTTTGGATGTAGGGTAAAAATACCCGCAAGAGACTGGCATAAAATATAGTGGGACTGGGTTTGTGAGAATCAGATAGCTGGATTTGAATAGCAACTCAGTTTTCATTGTCAGTTGATCTGAAACAGGTTCTTAAACTCCCTGACCTGTTCTAGAAGGAAATGATTTTAATGTCTTTAGAATTTGGTTCTCTGTCCAAATAATTACACTTCTTTTTAGAAAGCAAGCCTTAATAATCACAGATGATCACAAAGATACAACTCAGTATCTTCCGTATATAACAGTGGAAAAATATGAACTTGGAACGTAGTGCATGTGTAGGAACCTCTGCAGCTGTTAAAAATGCCATAGGCAAATACTGACTTGGAAATATATTCCTGATTTATCATTAAGTAAACAATGCATTTCGGTTAGTGTCTGAGAATATTTCCATCTCAGAGCCTCCTCACACCCTTCAATTATTGAGTCCTTTTTAAATTTGTGTGAGTTATATCTATTGGCCATGTCAGAAATTTTAAAAAAAAAATGACATTTTAAGATATACAGCTAACTTATTGAAAATAGTGAATATATTACTTACTACTCTAACATTTTTATGAGAAATAACTATTCAAGAAATGTGGTGAGAAGATTGGCATTATTTAACATTTTGTAAATCTCCTTAATGTCCAGCTCCATGAGAGGCCTGGATTCTCATATCTGCTTGAGGTATATGAAGAAAAATCTGCTTGTGTGGACAGGCAGTTCTAGGCAGTGGGGAGTACTTGAATAGCCTTTGACATAACTGTAGATTTATAGATTTGTAATCTTTTTCCTTTTTTGTGGTGCTGGGGATCGAACCCCGGGCCTTGTGCATGCGAGGTGAGCACTCTATCAACTGAGCTATATCCCCTGCCCCTAGATAGTAATCTTAAGAAAACTCCATTGTACACTCCTGAGAGAATGACAATTAAAAGGCAAATAACGTCTTAGTGTGATTGTGAAGATGGTTTTGACCTTGCTTGCCTCCTGGAAGGATGTTGGAGACCCCAAACATCCGGGTCCACCCTTGGAGAATGGCTGATTTTTTTTACTGCTGCAGCTAAGCAGGGCTGCTTTCTCTCACTGCAGGACCTGATGGATGACTTGAAGTCAGAACTGAGCGGCAAGTTTGAGCAGGTCATCATTGGCATGATGACACCCACCGTGCTGTACGATGTGCAGGAGCTGCAAAAGGCCATGAAGGTTCGTGCTTCTCCCCTTGTGCCCTCAGAGCTGTTGGTACCAACACGGACCGGTATCTCAAGAAACTGCGGCCGAGCCCTTCTGAGAGTGGGAGGATAAAGTATAGGAGAAAGGTTTTCCCTCATTATGACAACTTAAAAATGTTTCAGCAATTTTAATTTTAAAATTGTTTTTCTAAAATGTTAGACAATCAGCCGGGCATGGAGGCACACACCTGTAATCCCAGCAACTTGGGAGGTGGAGGCAGGAGAAGCACAAGTTTGAGGCCAGCTTCAACAACTTAGCAAGGCCCTAAGTAACTTTGTGCCTGTCTTAAAAAAAAAAAAAAAAAAAATATATAAATANACATCCCTAGGTTATATGTCCAATACAAAAAAAAAAAAAAAGTGGGGGGGATCATTTGATCCTTCCTGTGACCTAGTAGGAGTGATTTTAACTGCCTGTTTATCTGCAGTGGTGGGATTTAGCCCAGGGCCTCGTGGAGGCTAAGCATGTACTTGTACCAGAAG
Organism: Marmota marmota marmota; assembly: GCF_001458135.2. Classification (NCBI taxonomy): domain Eukaryota; kingdom Metazoa; phylum Chordata; class Mammalia; order Rodentia; family Sciuridae; genus Marmota; species Marmota marmota. Next base: position 3,602,528 of record NW_025999977.1, on the reverse strand, counting down.
GCTGTGTTCCACCCCCAACAGATATTTGTGCTTTTGGTGCAGTTCTAGAAACTTTATTGTTGTGCTAGGTACTTTTGAGGCATGGAACTTTGTGACAGTTCTCTGCTTAGAACTGACAAAAGAATTCTTGGCCTCCTTACAAGACCAGTCAATCTACTGCAGCCTAGCCCAGGACTACACAGATTTTCAGCGACTCAAGTATGAAAATACACTTGACCCTCTGCAGCCATCTCAATAAACACTTGGCCTTGTGGAAGGCTCAGGGTGAGGCTCTGGGAAAGCAAAAATGGTAACAAAGTCTTTGCCAGAAGATTCTGCCTTCAGGGAAGAAAATAAAAGAGGTAAAGGAAAGATTAAGCCCGCAGAGGGCAGAAATAGTATCTATCCTGACACAGTAACCAACATATGGTAAACATTCTATAAATATTTGTTATTACTGATAATGATCTGGTAAAAACATTGGGTTTGGGGTATTTAAAAGATAACAAATCCTGTTGCTAGAACCCACGGGTTTGTATTTATCCTCTGCAGGTTCATAGCTGTATTCCTTCTGTGTTTGGGACACAATTTTTAATTTTTATTTTGCAGATAGACATGCAGTTAAAATCACTCATACTGGGTCACAGGAAGGACCAAATGATTCCCTTCTTTTTTAAAAATATATATTGGAGATATAACCCAGGGTTGTTTTAACTGATACATAAAAATATAAATATAAAATATAAAAATATAAAATATAAATATTAAAATATTAAAAAAATATACTTCAGCCTTGTAAACTGGCTCATACTTCCCTCTCCTCTGGTTTTCATATTTAGGGAGCCGGCACAGATGAAGGATGCCTGATTGAGATCCTGGCCTCCCGGACCCCAGAGGAGATCCGTCGCATCAACCAGGTTTACCAGCAGCGTATGTAACATCCTCAATGGCCCTGGCTAATGTTTTGCCCTGATTTAAGAAAGAGATTAGCAGCAAGTGGTTATCCAGTGATTACACTCCTCTCTTGGACACACTGATCATGAGGAATCCAAACTCTCTTTTGAAGCAGACCCCTGTCTACGCAAATGACTAGCTATTGGCATCATTAAGACTTTTTAGGGAAGGACGCCACTCTGCTTAGGCTACCCCAGTGCAGTGTTTTTTTTACCCTAAACGTTGGAAAGTTGTTCTTTATAACCAAGCAAAGAACCAAAGGTGGTTGTTCAAAATGCTGGCACCAGTTAGGCGTGTGGTAGTAGATTATAATCCCAGTGACTCAGGAGGCTGAGGCAGGAGGAACGCCAATTTATGGCCAACCTCAGCAAATTAGTGAGGTCCTAAGCAACTTAGTGAGACTCTGACTCAAAAAATAAAAAGAGCTGGGGACATGACTCAGTGGTAAAGTGCCTCTGGGTTCAATCACTAGTTCAAAAAAAAAAAAAAATGCTGATACCAGTGATTCCTAGCATTTTAAGCAATGGCCTAGAGGCACTCACTGGCCCAATTTCTGACCTCCAGCCTGGACTATATTTCCTCTATCCATCTCAGAATACTGGCCACTTATTCCCCTCTTAGAAACTTCCAGAAGGCAATGTGTAGGAAAATTCTTTAAAAAAGTACTTGCCTCCCTCTTGATAGATTTATGTTTACGTTGGTGACATGCATTTGCCAAGATTCATGGAACTATGCACTTAAAATTTTTACATATCACTACATACATATTTTACCTCAACAATATGTAAAAACAAAGTGCCTGAGCATTTTCTTATTTTTTTTACTCTAAATAAATAAATTTACATTAAAAATTGTATGCCAGTTGGCCCTAAAAATAGGAAAAAAAAAATTCACAAAGGATTAGATTCTGTTTATTCAGTATTTTTTTAAATATTTTTTTTTAGTTGTAGTTGGACACAATACCTTTATTTTATTTACTTATTTTTATGTGGTGCTGAGGATTGAACCCAGTGCCTCGCGTGTGCTAGGCGAGTGTTCTACTGCTGAGCCACAACCCCAGTCCCTATTCAGTATTTTTTATATTAGCTAAACATGTCCAGTTGTTGTAGATTGCACCAGTTGTAGTAGATTGGCTAAACAATATAGGGTACACTTACACAACGGATAGCATATCAATAAATCTTATATTGAAAAATTATTAGATCATATTAAGTGATGTGGTATACAGGTAAGTGAAAAAAGACAAGTCAAAAAATAATATGCTATGATACCATTTTTAAGAAAAGAAAATAATGCGTGTATGTAGGAGGAAAATTATAAAATATTTTTATCAAAAATGTGATCAGTGATTATGATTTCTGGGTGATTAGATTATGGTAGAGTTTCCTCCCCTCTGTTTTATTTTTTTTTTTCCCCTAAATTCTCTCCAATCAACATGTATAACTTTTGTAGAAAGAAAACAGCACAGTAAGAGCTTGTGGAAATTCTAAACCTTGGGAGTTTGGAATTAGCACCCTGATCCCCGCTCTGCCCTGCGGAGGGTTGGAGCCCCTCGGGGGAGACCTCCCAGAACCTGTCCCCAAAAGGCTGCTCTGGATGCTTCCCTCTGTGATGTGGAGGCCATTCGCAGCAGCCAGTCAACCACTTTCTAAACAGAGCCCTGGACACTAGGAACCAGAGAAGGGTTTTGGCCCCCTCCTCAACTCCCCTCTTTTAAGGAACACAGATATCTCCTTTCTACTATAATAACTCTATCTTGATCATTTTACCAGAGTTTAGCTTTTAAAAACCTGTGTACAGGGGAGAAACCTTGACATGAGCTGCTTGGTAAATAAGCTATTCTTGGAAGGACAGACCTCCCTGGAAGGTGACACAAGGTGGGACAGGACACTTTATTCTTATGTAGCTAATCCTACTCTCTTGCTAGAATATGGGCGGAGCCTTGAAGATGACATTTGCTCGGACACATCCTTCATGTTCCAGCGAGTGCTGGTGTCTCTGTCAGCTGTAAGTCTCCACCTCTGTCTTTGACTTCTGATGGGGGACAGGTTTCGTTGACATGTTCACTCTCCTTTCCCTTTGCCAGGCTTTATTCTCAGGCCTCTTTGTTATTTCTCTTCCAGAGACCCTGGCTAGTCCTGTGTGCCCTTTTGTTCTACTGTATTTATATTTATGTTATCATAAAGGGATATGTCAGGTACACAAGTTGTTATAAGGCAAGAAAAAATTAAATACCAAAGAAGAGGCACATAGCAAGAGGAAGACTCAAGGAGACATTCTGGATGCAGAAACAGAGAAAAGCCTTCACAGCAGGGATGCTGGTTCAAAGATTTATAGGATCAGGGACTTCCAAGAGGCGGAGTCGTGGGTGGGTGCATTCCAGGAAGGAAGAACAGCAAGAACAACAAAAACAAGTCAAGGAGACAGGAAATACTGTGTGTTTACGGGGTGATTGGCTGAATAGTCAGGCTGGCGGTTCTAGAAGGGAGCTGGAAGGATGGACTGTGAGTCCTACACTGGGAGGAGTGTTTTCCTTTGTCTGGAGAGTAGTAGGGAGTAGGTTTGGGAAAAGCAGCTGATGTGATGCTGATGGTGATGGGAGAGGGATGTGATTAGAATTGTGTTTTCTAAAAGAGGAATGTCATCGTAGCGTGTGGGATCAACAGGGGCAAAGAACTTGAGGCTGGGAGACCAGGTGGAAAGTTACATCTGTGTTCCGGATGAGACCTAAAGCAGGACTGGGCTAGGGTGGGAGCAGGGCGGCCAACAAGAGAAGACAAAGCTCTAGATACCTCACATGACCCCCAGCTTTGTCCCTGCCCTCCTTCCTGAGTATGAGGCTTGTGTTTTCCAGTGCTTTTTAGATGCTTCCTCTTGGGTATTCGACTATCACTTCAAATTGCTCCTAAACTAAACCCAAGCCAGGCATGATGGTGCATGCCTGTAATCCCAGCGGCTTGGGAGGCTGAGATAGGAGGATCACAGTTCAAAGCCAGCCTCAGCAACTGAGCAAAAGGCCCTAAGCAACTTAGTGACACCCCGTCTCTAAATAAAATATATTAAAAGAGCTGGGAATGTGGCTTAGTGGTTGAGTGCCCCTGGGTTCAATTCCCAATATCAAAAAACAAAACAAAAAACCTAAACCCAAAATAATTTTCTCTCCAAACTAACTCTTTCTCCTCACTCACTTGCCCCATTCTATTCATGCAACACCCTGAGCAGAACCCTAGAGATCATCTCCACCTTCCATTTCACCCTTGTCTCTGATATTTTACTTCCACAATATTTGCCTGTTTCTCTTATGTCCTTCCCATATTTTCCTTTCCTCCCATATTTGCCATCCTGAGGAACCATACTTAGACCACAGAATATTGAGGAAGCCCAGCACTAAAAAATAGTCTAAAAAACTTGAAGAGAGCAGCCTATTCTGTTGCTCTTTGGCATTCCTGGAGGCCTCCCCTCTGCCTCCCATGAGCTGGGGTTGTTGGTGTGAGTGTGTGAGATGTTTCCTGTGCTCCTCCAATCCCACCACAGGTTCCAGATTCTCTTGACTCTCCTCTGTTCCAACCCCTTTTTCACCAAAGTTGATCGGAATAGATTGAACAAGTTAGGCAGCGAATCAGCTGGGAAGACAGATGCAGTGGGAGGAGCTAGGGGAGGGAGGGGAGAGTAGAGGGAGCTGTCATTCTCTCATTGGCGCAGCATGGGGGCCACAATGGGGTACCTGATAACGCTGGCAACATTCTTTACACACAGATCAGAGCCACGGTAGCAGCGCAGGCATATTCAGAGGACATCTGTCCTGCCTCCCTAGTCCCGAAGTTGCAGCCTTGTAGTTACATTACTGTGTCCTTGGCTTCCTGAGCCTTCTATCTTCATTTTCCAGAATCTTCATGAATGCTCTCTCATTCTCTTTGGTTTGTTTTTCTCATCCTCAGGGTGGCAGGGATGAGGGGAATTTCCTGGATGATGCTCTCATGAAACAGGATGCCCAGGTGGGTAGAACTGCAGCTTCCTTCTCCCAGTTTTCGTCTCTGCCAGTAAGACAATTCTGAGTTGGTGGACACCCTCTTCTGTTTCAGAGTATATTAGCCAGGCTAGGATAGATGATGAAAAAAAAAAAGTGCCACAGATGACCTTTAATAACAGAGGTTTTGTGCAGAAGTACTTGGGACTTGGGGGTGATACTGGACTTCATTATACCTGAGCTCCTGGATCCTAGACTTCTTGACACTGGGTCATTGTGTGTCAAGCCCAGAGAATCACTGGGTATCTTCTGAATCACTTGAAGCTGGAAGGACCCACCTTTGTCTATTTACTTTGTATTTCTATTTCCCCAAAGAGGACATTCAGTAGGACTTGTGTAAAACAGTTTGGCACAGCATATATCCTGAGGGATAAAATTAATACCAAACCCCAAAAGGCAGATGATTCATTCCCTGGTACCAACCACCAAGACCAGATAACACTAAAAATAATAGCTCATAAAAGTGGCTTCTTCCCAGGTCCTTACACTGCCCTAGGATTTAACATTAAATATATCATCAAATCCTTGCAATGCCCTGGCAGTTGAGCATTGCAATCCTCATTTTATAGACAAGGAATTTGAGGCGCAGAGAAAAGATCCTATACTCTTTTTCTTTTCTTTTTTTTTTTTTTTAGAGAGAGAGAGGGGAGGGAGGGAGGGAGAGAGAGAGAGAGAGAGAGAGAGAGAGAAATTTTTAATATTTATTTTTTCAGTTTTCGGTGGGCACAACATCTTTATTTTATTTTTATGTGGTGCTGAGGATCGAACCCAGCACCCGCACATGTCAGGCGAGTGCGTTACCGCTTGAGCCACATCCCCAGCCCTAGATCTTATACTCTTAACCAATACACAACCATAGTAAGAAATTGGTTCTACTCCAATGTGGTATGAACCACTATGGTTTATGCAGAAGAGAACCCGTTGCTTTCATTAGAGAGAGGGGGGTATGTGTGTGGCTTGGGCTTCTCAAAGTGTGGCTGCTGGGTTTCAAGAAGGGGCACCCCAAAAGCAATCATTCCCATAGAACCAGTAGAAGCTTCGTTATTATTTATACTTCAGCCTCAGAAATCAGTGTCACTTCCACTGTACTTTATTAATTGAAGTCGTGTATTAGGGATTTCCAAGAAACAGAACCAATAAGGTGCATAGGTACATGTGTGTGTGTGTGAATATACACATATTTATAGGTTTACATACATCCATATATTCCTTAATTCACAAGGGGATTGTGTCCCAGTGAACCTATTGCAAGTTGAAAATAAATTTTAAGTTGAAAATGCATTCAATACACCAAACCTACCAAACACCCTAGCTTAGCAACACATTCCACTATAGCGTATTGGTTGTTTATACTAATGATTTTGTGGCTGTCTGGGAGAGTTACTGCTGCAGCTGCTCAACTGCAGTAAAGTATACTGCTTATGGCCCAGGGGAGGATCAAAATTCAAAGTATAGTTTCTACTGAACACGTATCACTTTTGCACCATTTTAAAGTTGGAAAATCATAAGGCAAACCATTGTAAGCCAGGAACCCTCTATTAACAGAGAGAAAGGGAGGGGAGTGTGTGTGTGTGTGTGTGTTCCCTCTCCAACCAACAAAATTAAACAGCCAGATCAACTCTTTGAAGTTCTTGAAATATTTGCACATGTCCTGAAATGTCTTCTTTGGTGTTTCAAATTTGTGCTTTGTTTGGCTTCAGGACCTGTATGAGGCTGGAGAGCAGAGATGGGGGACAGATGAGGTGAAATTTCTATCTGTTCTCTGTTCCCGGAATCGAAATCATCTGTTGCATGGTAGGCACTTATCTCACTTCCCAAAGAAACTCTTTGAAAGACGGTGAAAACTGGCCCATAAATAATTGATAACCTTTTTCCCTTTGTTTGATGCAAAAAAAACACAAGTGTACTGAACCATCTCAGGTTCTTACCTTGGAAATGTTATGAGTCCAATGACATGAATGAGGGCTAATTTCTGAAAAAAATAATTATGAACAACTAATACATATGCAATGTATTTATAGAAATTTGGCATTCCTGTTCCTAGGAAAACAATCATCACAGCCATCCCTTTCTCTGAAGCAGCCCCAAGACTTCCATTTTTATTGAGTTATATAAGAAAATAATCTTTGTACATCAGGAAGAAATAAAATAGAAGTGTTCATTTATATTTATTCCTGTTTAACATCCATGCTGGGTACCTAAAAGAAGTGATTTCTCTAGAGGTTATGTTGCATAAGATGAAGAGTGGATAATTTCAAATTTTATTTCCTATGTGTGATGTTTCTAATTTGTTTCTGATAATTCTGAACTTCATAATGAGCTTTTAATGTCTGCAGGGGAAAGATTATAAAACTGTGGAGCATTTGTTGTCAGGGTTTTATATCCTTCTTGTAAACAGAAATAAGGATTTAATAGGATATTTCATCTTTTATGTAAACTTTTTGAGTCTTTACGTACATCATAATTTTACAAACCCACATACCCTTATCACACACACAGATTTACAAAACTTGTGGGGTTTGAGAGGAATGAGTTTGCTAAATTGAAAACAGAGTAATTGAAAAGTATAACACAGTTGTACTTTTTTTTTTTTTTAAATATTTATTTATTTATTTATTTAAGTTCTCGGCAGACACAACATCTTTGTTTGTATGTGGTGCTGAGGATCGAACCCGGGCCGCACGCATGCCAGGCGAGCGTGCTACCGCTTGAGCCACATCCCCAGCCCCCAGTTGTACTTTTTGAAGTTGTAATTATTACAGCTATTCTTCAGTGACAAAAAAAAATAAGCAATTACTTCTCTTAATAAACATCATGGGCTACCATGAGATGCACCAACTCGTGGCTCAGCTACTCATTTCATTGCCTTCCATAGTCTGATTACAAATAACACAAATCTCCCCCTGGTGGTATTTTTCCAAAACTGCAGTTTCCTCTAAAGTTGATGTAGTGCATTTGTAAAAAATTTCCCTTCCAGGCACACAAGTCAATAGTTGGACAGTTATAAAATAACTGCTTGTAAGTCACTAAAAATGCTTGGGTTTTTTTTTTTTTGGTGGTACTAGGGATTGAACCCAGGATCTTGTGCATGCTAGGCAAGCACTCTACCAATTGAGCTATATCCCCAGCCCCCTAGAGAAAATACTTTAAGCACTATTTGGATAAAGAAAGCATCAGAAATTGCTTACCAACCAACAGTAATGGCATGCATACCTGTAATCCCAGCAGCTCAGGAGGCTGAGGCAGAAGGATCTGGAATTCGAAACTAGCCTCAGCAAAACTGAGGCGCTAAACAACTCAGTGAGACCCTCTCTAAATAAAACACACAGCTCAGTGGTTGAATATTCCTAAATTCAATCCCCAGTACCCGCCCTCACTGCCACCCCATAAAAAGTGTGTCAATTAGATTATTTGATTCCAAGCAACATATACTGACTCCAATTAAATAATATGGATTGGGGCCAGAAGGAAAATAGAAAATAATACAGGTGGCTCACAAAATTGAAGGGAGAGTTGAACAACTTGATGAAGAACAGAAATGAAGGCAGTTCTGGGAACCTCCCTAGAAATTAGTCATGGCTTTTATTTTTAAGGCACGATTTGCCAATGCATTAAAAAATGATGATTTTTGAACCCCTACTCAGATTGTATGAGTTGGAATCTCTGAGAGTGACACTCAAAAATTTGACAGGTTTGAGAAGTGATTCTTATGTTCTTTGAGGGTAAGATGACTTAGTGCTTTTGGCCATCCCCTTGATATGCTCAATTTAAAAATTCCCAGGAGGGCAAGTCTGATGGAGCTGACCAGATGAACTGCTCCCTTGTTTGGTTTTGGTTGAGGTTATGGTGTATGTTGTTGGGTATGGGTGTCCTTTCACTGACAGCCCATAAGAATCATATCCATAGGGGCAAGACAGCAAGCCAAAGAAGGTGATGTTAAGAGATCTGCTCTAAGAAGGCTCCAGAAGAAGACAGCAGGAGAGAAAGACATGTTTATCACATTCAAAAATACTTGGCAAAAAAGCAAGAAAAAAAGTTTTTAATTATGCTAAAATCTATTAAAAGATGCAACCGGCTGTTATCAACTGTGACTCAGTTTTGAAGAGGCTGAAGTGCTCTAGTTTTGATGAGCCAAAAGGAAGATGAACACACAGGTGATTGCCAAAGTCAGAATTACAAAGAGACACATTCTGCATATTAAGGAAGCACTGAGGAAAGAAAGCAAACATCTCCAGAGGTTGTCTCCATTTTAAATGTAAGGCAACAGGGTCCCAGAAAAGGAAAGGCACTTGCCTGATGTCCTCCAAGAATCATGGTGCTCTTTCCTCCTTGCCTTCAGCCATTCCACTGGGCCATCTCCCTACTGAATTCTCACCCACATTGTTAATTAGCTTCCCCTTGAAATATGCCAAAGAATAAATAGTGTAAACTAATTAAAAGATGCTCATTCTCTCCACAAGGTTTAGTTTCCTCTATTCTTTTTTATTGTTGATAATGTCATTTTGTTGTTGCTTGTAGTGTTTGATGAATACAAAAGGATATCACAGAAGGATATTGAAGAGAGTATTAAATCTGAGACATCTGGTCATTTTGAAGATGCTCTGCTGGCTATAGGTAAGCTGGTAGGGAGTGGGGAGAGGAGACACAAATGTCTATAGACTTTTCCTCTTGTTGCCAGTTTCTTGGGGATATAGAATTTTATTTTTCAGAAATTAAAGTTGTTTAAATCAATCATGGGGTGTTCCAGATTTTACCGGAATATTATATACAACCTGATTGCTATTGTTTTATGTGGTTTATATTTTTGATATCTTCTTTGATAGCTTTTATAATTCATTATGTGAAAGATAATTTTATACTAGGTGCATCTTGCATGTCTGTGAATGGCTGGAACTAATAATTGTCTCATATTGTAAAGATCATAATCATTTTTGAAACTACATGCCACCTTTTGCTTTTGTGGCCTTTACTAATTACTTCTCTAGGATCTTAATGGTAAATTGAGAATGTTTGCCATCCCAGGAAATGCCTAGAGTGTAGCCTGTGTTCTTGAAACGTTAGGCTAGAAATTTCTCCATCAAAGTAATCAAGAGCTGTTTCTTGATACTTTGTAGAAACTGAGGGAACTAGCGTCCGTTTCTTTCTCTTAGGTCATATATATATAATCATTTCATTTCTTTTTGTTTTTCTCTTGACAGTAAAATGCATGAGGAATAAATCTGCATATTTTGCTGAAAGGCTTTATAAATCTATGAAGGTAAATGGCCTTATTTTTTAACATCTCAATGATTTGGGCACATCTTGTGTCACCTTAGGTTTACTTATATTCCCCCAAATTTTAGCCTGAAATATTCAATTTGTATATACTTCACTGAGTGGTGCTACTAATAATACCAAGTGGTATTTATTGAGTAAATAACATCTCCAGAGGTTGTCTCCATTTTAAATGTGTGGATCACTGTCATTCCCCAGCCCCCACCCCACCTTCAGGTCCTGGGAATGAACCCAGGGCTTTGTGCTCTAGTAGTATGTAGCAGGCAAGAGCTTTACCACACTCCCAGCCCCCAATCACTGTTCTTTTTTTATGCTTATGTTAGTACATTATAGTTATACATAATAGTTGTGTTCATTTTGACATAATCCTACATGAATGAAATTTAATTTGCCCCATTTGAGTCCCTGGTGCCTCTTCTTTTCCTCTCCCCTCCTCATTCCTCTTTCTCTACCGATCTTCCTTCTATTTATTTCAAAATCACTATTCTTTTTTTAAAATTTTTTTTAGTTGAAGATAGACACAATATCTTTATTTTTATTTATTTGTTTTTTTATGTGGTGCTGAGGATCGAACCTGGGCCTCACATGTTTGAGGCAAACACTCTACCACTGAGCTACAACCCCAGCCCTCAAATCAGTATTCTTTTTTTTTTTTTTTTAGTTGTAGTTGGACACAATACCTTTATTTTATTATGTGGTGCTGAGAATCGAACACAGGGCCCCACATGTGCTAGGTGAGCATTTTACCTCTGAGCCACAACCCCAGCCCCAGTATTCTTAATTCTTTATATGTACGGATTAATTTTATTTCCACAACTTTAGGGGGAAGGTACTATTATCAAAACCCCCCATTTTACAGATGAGGAAACTGAGGCACAGAGAGAATATGCAATTTGCCCAAGGTCCTCAGTGAGGAAGTAGTGAAGCAAGGATGCAAACTCTGCCAGTCTAGCTCCAGGGCCCATGCTCTTAACCCATGGATGCACCCATGCTGGGGTCCATGAGAGGTGCAGGAGAGATCAAAATGTAGCCCTTGCTCTCAAAGAACATCTGGCCTTATAGGGAGGCAAGTATGTGAAAAACATCAATAACACAGAACGAAAGAGAGCAGTCGAAGGTCCAAATATTATAGGAACAGGGAGGAAAGGGTGGGATTTGTTTTTCAATATTTGTTTTTGTGGGGGAGGGGAGGATACAAAAAGAAAATATAAATAAATTGGGGACTGAGGGTAGAGCTCAGTGGTACAGCATATGACTCAGGTCCTCCTGCATTCCATTCCCAGCACCAAAAAAATAAAGTGGTGTATTTGAGCAGGACCTTTAGGAAAGTTTACATGGGAGAAAAGAGGACTCATGGAAGGTAAAGCAGACAGGCTGGGTCAGGACAGCACAGCATATGTCTCTAGAAGGCAAAGAGTAACTTTGGGTTTGAATATAGAGTATTGGAAAAGTAAATTGGGAGGTCCTTGAATCCCATGGTGAAGGCCCTCAAGACTGTGAAGCAAAGGACACCAAAGGAAAGTTACCCATCCCTTGCCTTGCCAGACAGGAGAAGAGCACTCTGAAAACCAGCTGGCCTTTCCTACTGAGGGATCTGTTTTCTTCCTTAGGGCTTGGGCACTGATGATGACACCCTCATCAGGGTGATGGTTTCTCGAGCAGAGATTGACATGCTGGACATCCGGGCAAATTTCAAGAGGCTCTATGGAAAGTCTCTGTACTCTTTTATCAAGGTGGGTCACAGCAGCCTTGCCTTGGCCCAGGGGAAAGTGCCGTAGAAGGAATGGGGCCTCTGATCTCAGCATTTAGAACTCCAGGTCCCCTTTTTCTTGGCATCTGTCATTTCCCATACAAATGGGCCTCCACTTGAGATATTTCCAGACTCTCTTCTTTCACACACATCTTTAAACCTTTGCCAGGTTATAAGCTGGTAATTTTTGCCTTGTAAATCAGTAATGAGTTCACATTGACCCCAGAGAAAAGAAGTTTACATTTTATTGAATACCTTTAAGAGCATGATTTCCATGTCTTCCTAATAAATGATAAGAGAAGCAACTGAATCCAGAATCCTGTGCAGGGTTAGCTGAAGTCTGCTGGTAATATGGGGAAACATAAGTTTTCCTAGATTGCTATTATTTACCTGATACCAGACATCTAGGAGTCCTAAGATGACATGGGAGTGATGAGTAAATGATTCACATCCCTCAAAACCCCTCATTAGTGGGTTTTGCTTCTTGAGGAAGCCAGAAGAATCTCGTAAACACAAAGCTAAGACTCGTTTTCCTGGAAGCTGTGGTTGCTTAACAAACTTCACATCAGGATTTGATCTGTGAATTAAACATTCTGAAAAATAAAGGATACATTGCCCACTGGGTAACAGCTTGTCAAAAGAAGCAGAGTAGCATATGTAAATAATAGAAAAAATGACCACAGATAAAAATGTAAGTTATAATAATAAAAATAAACTCTCAGGTTAAGTAAAAACATGAACTCCAATTTCATGTTGCTTATAAGGAATAGCTAAAATACAGGGGTATGTAAAAAAGTTTATGGAACATGGCCAGGGAAAAGAACATTTGACAAATACAAAAAAAGAAAGCAGGTTCACAGTACTATCGAAGAGAATAATTGATATTTTTAAATTTGGAACTATATAGGTAGAGATTATATTTGTTTCCATGTCTATGAAGGACAAACACAAATTTATTGGGTCAGGGGGTGTAGTTCAGTGTATGTACAAGGCCCTGGAGTCAGTCCTCAATACCATCCCCCCACACACACACACAATGCAGGATACAAAAGAATACTACTATCCCATCACAAAGGTATCTTATATGCATAGAAAAAAAGACAGGAAACATATTCACACATCAAAATGTTAACATTAGTAATCTATAGATGGTAGAACTGTGGGTGATTTTTATGTTGTTCTTCTATGTCTTTATTCTCTACATTGAACAGGTATTACTTTTGTAACTAAGAAAAAAAATCTTTTAAGAGCTGAGAAAAATCCAACCAAGCTTGAAGTTAACTTAGATGACCGTGATCTGTGTATTCTACTTAAAAACCCACTTATCTGACTGTAACTTTGCTTCCTTGGCCCCCAGGGTGACACATCCGGAGACTACAGGAAAGTACTGCTCATTCTCTGTGGAGGAGATGATTAAAATAAAGTCCCAGGAGGATTTTTTTCTCAACACTGAAAAATTTTTTTAAGTTCATTTTTCTACACTGCTATTAGCATTAACTCAGAATGCTTATTTCCAATTAAGACGCCTACAGTTGCCTCCTAGGATATAAACTGTCTGTATTATTATCATCTATAATTAGTCATTATGATGCATTAAAGCTGTACTTGTAGTTCAAAGCTTGTAAGTTCTAAATGGAGATTTAAAATTAGAAATTAAAATGTGCTCTGTGTTTCTAACAGATTTATGTTTCACAGAAATTGAATACATTAAATTATTTCATATTTTCTTTTCAGTAAAAACTTTTAAAATGGGATACTGGAAGACCATTCTAAAATCACTTTCTTCCCTAATCCTACTTTTAAAGAGGATGGTAATTTCTTCATTTGAAATTGTGAGCGTCTAGCTAGTAAAATCCATCCAGTTTTCTATTTTGTGTGGTCATCAATGGAAAGCACCCATAAATCTCCTTTTTTGGGTTTTGTTTGTAGCATTTGTTGATCTTTACTATTTGTCATAGGGGGCTTCCTTCATCTCATGTTGAGAACACTTTTCAAGGTTGAAGTGCACCAAATCACCAACTCATTTAAATAAACTAAAATCCAAGTGTGATTGTACAGGTCATATATGTCTGGTTACCAAAGATAAATGCTGAACATTCCACAATATAATAGTTAAGGTCTTCATCTAGATTAAAAGTGAATGGAGAAAAAAAAGCAAGCTTCAAATAAGGTAATTCTGGTAAGGGTGTAATGCTCTGAATTTTGTTTGACTTAAAGAAATCTGTTTGTGCTGAAAATAAATTCTTAAATCTTTTTTGATTTTGTTAATCCATAGCAATTTACATGTGCATTGTGCTTTTTCAGCCCTATAATCATTCTGAAAGTGTGCTTGGACTTAACTAAAAAGTTCAGTTTGTATACAACATGGAAAGATAATTTTAATAAAAAATGATGACTTTAAAATGAGGTATATTCTTTCTCTGCTGAACTTTTCCACTTCTGAGATTTTTCATGCTGGACTATGAAAGGAGTTATTTTTGAAGGAGTTGTGATACTTAGTTCCTATTAGGGATTACAATTTAGGGGAAAAATAACATATTTAATCTTATATTTGCCTACTGCTATAAAACTAATGCTTACATATGCCAAACACTACCGAATGATATTAAACTTACAAACTTATTCTCTGGAAATGAACATGTTCTTGTTCTACTAAGTAAAACATTTATATTAAATGTTATATTGGGTGGACTGGAGGTGGAGCTCAATAGTATAGGGTTTGCCCACCATATGCGAGGCCCTGGGTTCAATCCCCAGTCCTACCAAAAAAAAAAAAAAAATCCTTGACTGGGCGCAGTGGCACATGCCTGAATCCCAGCGTTTGGGAGGCTGAGATAAAGTTCAAAGTCAGCCTTGGCACCTTAGGCCCTAAGCAACTCAGCAAGATCCTGTCTCTAAATAAAAAAGACCTGGGGATATGGCTTAGTGGTTAAGTGCCCCTGGGTTTAATCCCTGGTACCACAAAAAAAAAAAAAAAAAGAAAGAAAAATCCTTATCTTAAATTTTATATAGGGGCTATGGGTGTAGCTCAGTTGTGTAGCATGTGCCAGACTCTGGGTTCAATCCCCAGCAACAACCAAAAGCTTACAGATGTATGAGGAACACTTATATTCTTATTATGATAAGAATATATGCCTTCTTTTCCATTCTATTTATTGATGGATTGGGGTAAAATATTAAGGATTTGCCTTTCAGTTTAGTGCTACTTATCTATTATAAGTGCTGGGGCTATTGTTGAAAGCTACTTATGTGAGTACTTAGTCATTCCAGTTAACTATAGGAAATAATACTTCCATGTCAATACCTACCCAGAAGACCATGGAATTTCCAAATCAAACTTATTTCACTTTGGAAGCATTGTGAGGGTTTTTTTTTTTGTTTTTGTTTTTGTTGTTGTTGTTGTTTATTTTGGTAGAATTTTAATCTTTAAATGATACATGGCTTAGCCAGAATTTTTTAACAAATTGCATTTATTGACCAGAATCTTTCTAGAAGGCAAGATAAAGCCACCCTGGAGGAATGGTTATTTGTTATAGTGAAGAAGCATGACTTTGAGATATAATTATGAAGCAAATTTGTTTCTCTTTCCTGCTTGTGCATTTTCATTTATTCAATGAGCCTAGTTCTTCTCTTGTCTTTAGATGTCAGTTCTGATAGAAGATAGGGTCATGACTTTTCTGCTCACTCTTAGGTTTTAAATAATCTGTGTAGTCCCTTAAGGTAACAAAAAGTATCATTTCAGTAATTAATATATCTAGTCAAAATTCCAAACTTGATTTACAGTTGGCTTCTTCCCTCATTCACTTCTGGCCTACTGCCAGTGAGATGCCACCTTTTGGGGGAAGGGGAGAGGGTAGAGTTCTTTCTCCACCAAGGCTTCCTTACATTTTTCCCCTTTTCCACCAGCCTACCTTTCCTGAGTTTTAGCAGCAGGGAGTAACTGGAGCAAGAAAGTAAGAAGTTACTTACCTGGCTGTTTGTGGCATGGTAAAAGAGAATCAGCCTTGTGTAATCTTGGCAGATGTTCAAAGTTGATTCTTAAAAAAAAAAAAAAAAAAA
>NW_025999977.1:3546389-3586278 GCF_001458135.2 Marmota marmota marmota | reverse complement strand
TATATATATATATATATATATATATATATATATATATTAGTTGTAGTTGGACACAATACCTTTATTTTATTTATTCATTTTTATGAGGTGCTGAACCCAAGGCCTCGCACATGCTAGGCCAGCGCTCTACCACTGAGCCACAACCCAGCACCTCAAAGCTGATTCTTGTGGGTTCCCTTGTCAAACCTATCACCACAGAAACCACCCTGGGGTTCCTCTAGGAAGGTAAATGCAGTTCTTTTTCAGCCTTTCTGAATTTGGTGATGACTTTAGGTTTTTTGGGATGAAGTTAATTTGCCTTTGCATCCAGGTCTCTTGGAAGGGATATACGATGACACCATAGTGGCTGTCTCATGATGGCCCACATCTGTTCCATAGGAAACACTTGCACATTTATGCTAACAAATTTATGCTAACAAATTCTGTGCGTTCAAGCTGGTACTATTGCAGCCATCATTCTCTGCCTCCCACTTCCATCCCAAGCTGCCTCAGCTAGGTTCTCCAGTTCAGATTTCTCAGGAATGAATCAGATACCAGTCCACTGGGACCCCCAAACTACACGTGCTGCCAAGGGGAATATAAATTGGTGCATTGGTGCAATCAATTGAGAGCAACTTCAACAATAGCTGGTAGAGTTGAAGACTTCCCAGCAAACCCCCTGTTGGGAGATCTACATGATGAATCTCTTGCACATAATGTTCATTTTTGCTCTGTTAGAGAATTAGAAATAATCTGAGTCACTAAGAGAGTGGATAAACAAATTATGGGTCAGTCTTACAATGAGCAGAGAAAAATGATCTAGAGATTTAATCAAAAGTATCATTTTGAGAGAGGAGAAAGGTGCAGAATGATGGGTATTATATGATTTCCTTTAATTATATGTCTAAATGTGCAAAATACATTGTTTATGGTGTGCATGCAAGGATATGCATGGGAGTAATGATATTACACCATTCTCATGACAGTGATCACCACTGGGAATGGAAATGGAGATGGAAAGTGGGTACACAGGGAACTTCATATTTTTATTGTCCTATTTTAAAAGAACAAATCATCAGTTATATATCAATAAAGCTGGGTGGAGGGTTAGAATAAATCAACTACCACAAAAAAAATTTCAAGTCAGTGGCGGGGCGGGGGTGGGGGGTGTCCACAGGTGTTCACATTACTCTATTAGATTTCATTATAAATATTTTACTTAAAAAGTAGCAGAAGTTGCCAGGCACGACGGCCCACACCTGGAATCCCAGTGACTTGGGAGGCCGAGGCAGGAGGATTGCAGGTTTGAGGCCAGTCTGGATAACAAAGTTGGGCTACCTGCTAAGTAAAAAGTCTGGGGATGTATCCCAGTGGCAAAGCACCCTTGGATTCAGCCCCCAATACAAAAAGGGCAAAGGGTGGGGTTGGGGTGGCAGAAAGAGAGGCAGCAACCAAAAGCTAGCTGTCCAATCTATTGCAAAAAGTGCTATCCCACGCAGACACCTGTTAATTTTGCTAGGGCCTCCTGAAGGTATTTTTAAATTCTGACAAAGTTTCAGACGTCCCACTGGTGCTGGGAGTAAAGGAAAAGAGTGCAGAGGGCTGGGAATGTAGCTCCAAGGTAGAGTGAGTGCGTAGCATCTATGAGGCCCTGGGTTTAAAGGGCAAGGAGGAGAGGGGAGTGCAGGAAATGTTTGCCACAACCCAGGGCTGAAGAAACTCGGGCGATCCACGTAGTTCCTCCTTCAAAGTGCTCTTCTCACAGGAAATCATGCCCCAAACCTGCAGGGTCGGACCCCAGGAAGTGAGAGCTCCTTCGAGAAGCCTGAACAGAAGGTGTTCTTGCTTCTCGTCTTGCACAAGGCCCAGTAATTATCTGCAGCCCAAAGGAGTTTGTAGAAAGAATGAATGACTTCTGATGCAAAAGACGTTTGTGAACTACAGCGAACAACGACACAGCCCTACAGTGCACGTTAGCAAAAACACCAGGTCAACCGCAGGCTAGGAAGCCATCCGCCGTACCCGCGCGCTCCGTCCTGCGCAGGCTCCCGCAGCCACGCACTCGCGGTTCCCCGCCCCTTCCGGAGGCTCGTCGCGCGCTTGCGCCGAACGGTCCGCGCTTTGTTGCGATAGGCGGAGGCGGGGGAGGGGGCGAGGTTCTGCGGTCTCGGCGCGCGGCGCGGCTGGACGCGGCGGGCGGGGCCGAGGATGGAGGCGGTAGCGTCCTCTTCAACCGTTGGGGCTGCGCGTGAGAAGGTGGCTGTGTAGGCAGCTGGGCTGGGAGGAGGCCGGCAGCGGCCGGGCCATGGCGGGAGACCCTCTCCTCTGGGTGTCCTGAAGCGTGCTCCCTGAAGGACCAGGGAGCGCTATCCCATGGGCTCGCTTAGCAGCCGAGTGCTGCGCCACCCTGGGCGAGCCCGAGCTCCACAGGAGCCCGTTCCCGGAGTGGGGGGCTCTGCCCGGAGGCCGGAGACTGGCGGCAACGCGGCTGGCCACAGCTTCTGTTACTGCCCGGGTAGCCGCAAACGCAAGCGGAGTAGCGGGGCCTTCTGCTACTGTCACCCTGACTCCGAGACAGACGAGGATGAGGATGAAGGCGACGAGCAGCAGAGGCTCCTCAACACTCCTCGAAGGTACGTGGAGGGGCGCTCCCCAGCTGACCCACACCCGCACCTGCACCTGTTGGGCCTGGGGTGGAGCCGGCGTCCAGTGTCCTGGCTGGATGCGGCGTCCCCCCGCCAGTAAAGAGTGGATGTGCCCTTGACCGAGTAAATGAACGAGCCCTGCTACAAGGCAGATCCGGGAGACGCCTGATGTTCTGCCTTGTAAACCACTGACGCTGCCGGGGTGTTGTTTCAGCCTCAGGATGAGACCGAGGAACGCCAGCTAGAGCTTGCCTCTCTTTCAACCCTGGAGAACGACCGACCGACTGGCTGGCCTTCCGTAGTACACCTCTGAGCGGTTACCGCAGAATAAATTGTTTTGCATCCGGTTGCCAAAATAGTATACAGGCGTAAATTTGATGCCCAAGATGGGCACCTTTATTGTCGCTCACTCAGTAAAGAGGAAGTAATTGCGCCCAGTTCTCCTTATGTATAAACCTGAAGTTTATCAAATAGTGTGCCTTTATTCCTAATAGGGAACAAAGTCTTTCAAAGTCTGTAGTAGACGAAATCATTGACCGCGGATCTGTCAAGCTGTGTGCTGCAGAGAGCGTGCTTACCTTTTTTTTTGGAAAAGTTGGAAAACAAAATATTTGCTTGTGAACTAGAATGTAATTTATAAGTAGAATATTTCTTCACGTAACAATTTTTAAGGTCATTGGCGGAATCAATAGATGTATTTTTTTAAATGAACTTTAAAAATGATTCAAAATTTTTTGCTACAGAAGTGTTACATATTGTAAAAAAGTGTCATGACGGTAGTGTAACAGATCAATGATAGAGGTAAGTATCATGGGTAAAAGCTGTTTAATAGTTTAATTTATAAAACTTTTTATATGGTTTTATGTTAATTTGTATTTATTTACCAAAAAAATTGACCCCTACTCCCCCCCATATTTTTTATTGGTTCATCATAATTATGCATAATTGTTGAATTTATTGTTCCATATTTGTACAAGCACAGGATATTTTGGTCAATATTGTTTCCCAGTATTTTCCTTTTCCTCCTCTGCTCCCTCCTTCAGTAACCTTTCTAAAGAGTCACTGTAGCACAGTTTTTATTTTATTTTTTTGTTACTGGGGATTGAACCCAAACACTGAGCCACATCCCCAAACCTTTTTTATTTTTTATTTTGAGACAGAGTCTGGCTGAGTTGCTTAGGCTGGCTTTCAACTTGTGATCCTCCTGCCTCAACCTCCCTAGCTGCTGGGATTACTTGGACATGTGCCATAGTACTCACTGTAGCAGTTTTAAGCACTTAGATTCTAAGTTCATGTCTGTATTCTGTACTTCAAATTCTTCATATGTAAAATATAGATATTAAAACCACTTCATAGTTAACACAAATTTGAGAATGAACATGGTGCACAGTGTCTGGCATATACCCACTCAGGATTAAATGGTCCTTTTATTATTATAAAATATTCATTCCTCTTTGTCACTGGCAATATAGCCACTACCACTTTCTTTATTTTTTTTTTAATTTTTTCTCTTTCCACATTTTTTATTGGTGCATCATAGTTATACATAATGATGGAATTTGTTGTTAAATATTCATACATGCACAACATAACAAAATAATTTGGCCATCATCACTTTCCAGCACTTCTCCCCTTCCCTCATTCCTCCTTACCTCCCACCTCCTGGTCCCTTAATCTCCCTTTGATCTTCATGAGATCCTGCCCCCTCTCTACCTTCCACATATGAGAGAAAACATTTGACCCTTGACCTTCTGAGTTTGGCTTATTTGCTTGGCCTAATGGTCTCTAGTTCCATCCATTTTTCTGCAAATGACATGATTTTATGAATAAAACTCCGTTGTGTATATATACCACATTTTTTTTTTTTATCCATTCATCTGGTGATGGAAACATAGGCTAGTCCCTTAGTTTGTCTATTGTGCATTGTGCTGCTATAGACATGGTTATGCATTTATCACTGAAGTATGATGTCTTTAATTCTTTAGGATAAATACCAAGGAGTGGTACAGCTGGCTATATAGTGGTTCTGTACCTAGTCTTTGGAGGAACCTCCATACTTATAGTGGTTGTACTAATTTACCAACATCGTTCCATAGTGATTTCCATAGTGGTTATACTAATTTGCCAACAGTGTAAAAGTGTTCCTTTTTCTCCACATCCTCTCCAGCATTTATTATTGTTTGTATTCTTGATGACTGCCATTCTGACTGATGTGAGATAAAATGTAGTTTTGATTGCAAACGATGTTGAACATTTTTTCATATATTTGTTGGCCATTTGTATTTCTTCTTTTAAGAAGTGTCTGTTTAATTCATTTGCCCATTTATTAATTGGGTTATTTGACCACTTTCTTTGATAATTGTTATATGTATTTATTTATTTATTTTATCCTTTCACTTTTTACCTATGTCTTTATATTTAAAGTAGATATCATAGAGACAGCATTTAGTTGAGTCTTGCCTTTTTTTTAATCCAATAGAGCAATCTCTGCCTTATAGTTATTATTTAGACCACATATTTTTAATATAATTATTGAAATGTATGTCAGTGCCCATTTGAAAGAAACCACACAGTAATTTGAACAGGGATAATTTAAATATAAACATTAACAGAAACAGGGAATTAACTGCTAAGGGCAAATATTAAGGTAAAGAGATCTCTTAAAAATATAGGGATAGAAAATACAGGAAATAGTCACTTTTTGTAAGGCTGAGGCAGAATATCCAAGGAAAGAACAAATTTGAAATAGATCCCTCCCTCCCCAAGCTAAAATTTGCCATCCACTGAACATATATGTTTAGTGGATGGTGAAAAAGTTTGCTAAGTGTGATAGGCTGGGACTGGCAAGTAGAGAACTTTCCATGGGAGTACCTCCAAAATTGCTGGGCCAAAGCTGAAGATTTTTATCATCTAGACCATTACAGAAAAATGTGCCAATTCCTGGACTACATGGTCAGACTATAAGGGAAAGTCTTTGAAGTAAGCTTTACTAGAAAATGCTTATCAGAATGTATGTTTTCATGGAAAATAAGAAAATATTGAGACCTACAATTGTATGTGTTGGCGTTTATACACTTCTCAAGGTTGTTTATTGTGCTTTCCTGCCTAACAAACTACCTCAGAAGAAATTTTATCTTCTAGGCCTACTTTCTACCTCATACCTTTGGTTAAGTGCTTGTCTTACTTTTTCATTAACAGGACTATTAAAATCCACACTGTTCTCCAACCAGTGCTTTGTCCATAGTTTGTGCCTAAAAATTGAAATCTAGTAAACAGTATTTATTGTTATAACTATGTAAAGATTGCTGCAGAGTCAAGTAGTGTGCTAGAATTATAAATCATACTTGGTGAGTCCAATGTCACAACCCTCTGTTCAAAGGGAGAAATTTTTGAACTTCATTGTTAAGTGGAATCTTAAAGTTGGGCTGTTTTTGTTTGTATCTTATTTGGACAGTGCCTTTTTGGATTGCTTTTTGTTGTCTCAGAGTTTCTGGCTGCCTTGTTGACAAAAGAATAATATCTTCAGATTTTTCTACCTTCTGAAACACAGTTGCATGGAATTCATCTCCTCTAAATCCTAGACTTCCCTCCAGGGTTCCTCCATCCTTCTTTTCCAATCTGGACTTGTCTACTCCTATTCTGGGACTTATTTCACCTCATTTTAGGATTGGATTAGAGCCACTGTTTTCTGTGGCCTGTATTTTTTTTTTCCTTTTTTTTCGTTCTTTTAGTGATCTAAATCTTCCAAGTATTTTCTCATGAAAGAGCACAAAATAGGATAATTTATGCATATCTAAATACAAATTTTATCTCTCTTTCTTTATTCATACTTTGGATCTGAAACTCTATAATAACTTTATATGTTTGATCACATTACTTCATTGTCTTCTATCTTACAGCGTGGTTGAAACATTTGATCCTGATCTAATTCTCTTTTCTTTTTAGGTGACTTTTCTTTATGACACATTTGGATTTTTTTTCTCTTTTTTTTAATTTATATTTTCTTAGTTGTCAATGGACTTTATTTATTTATATTTGGTTTTGAGAATCGAACCCAGTGCCTTACACATGCTAGGCAAGTGCTCTACCACTGACCTACAACCCCAGCCCATCTCTGGTGTTTTTAAATTGAACTAGAATGGACCTAATTATGGGTCTTTTGATGGCCTTGATAATTGCTGGAGCCTTACAATCTAGAGATTCATAATAATAGTCTGTAAGAACTCTTTCTTGTTCTGAGTACTTCTTTTTCATAGCACCTTATAAGTGTAATAATCTGAGATATCTAAGTATATGAATGAGAGGGTTTTAAAATTCTCTTTTCCTGAATTAGATACTTCTTCTGGTCATTCTCTTTTTATTTTGTTGGGTAATCCTTGGTTGTCCTCTTATGTTTAAGAATGAGTTGCTGCTTTGTATGTGTACATGTGTTTTAATAAGCAAATAGTTGTATTTCCATAAGCCTCTTCTTTGAGTAGGAAGATTGACTGAATTGGAAACATGTGGGTTTTCTTTGTTTTAGAGTAGAGAGTTCCAAACTTTCTGGGTTCACAGTGCCCTTAGTGTCATAGTAATTTTTTATGGTACCCCTTAATGCAAAAGAAATAACTGATGGTTAAGTCCAAACAACTTAATAGTGGTAGATTACATGTTGTCTAAAAAATGTGTTTTCTTCAAATTTAATATATGCTATAGTGCCTATCTAGTTTGCTGTGGTGTTCCAGGTATTTTGGCACACAGTTTGGGAATCATGACTGAGGATGAATGGGTTGGGAGCTGATAGGCTACAGATTCCTCAAATTCCAGAGTAAGGATTGCTTTGTCTGGATCACCAATACTTACATTAAAAGCCTTAGGTCTTCTGGTAGATTGGTTTTTTGTAGAAAAACCCTGAAGTCTTTTTGCCTGGGTGTTTGTACTCTGTGTTCATAGAGTAAGGGAGGCCACTAAGGAGGACAAATTTTCATATTTCCTTCCTTCCACCCGCCCCACAGGGTTCTGAAAGACACAAAATCTTAACCTCCATCTGAGCCCTTTATAATATATTTTGTGCTGTGGCTTTCTCTACTTTTTTATTCCAGTTTATTCTCTAATTTTCAGATTCCTAATATGTCTCTTATCAGATGATGAGCCCACTGTCATATTTTTGTTACTGTGAATGTAATATTCCTTTTTATGCATTTGTTCT
Source organism: Marmota marmota marmota (assembly GCF_001458135.2). Lineage (NCBI taxonomy): Eukaryota > Metazoa > Chordata > Mammalia > Rodentia > Sciuridae > Marmota > Marmota marmota. The sequence continues at coordinate 3,578,466 of NW_025999977.1, read as the reverse complement.
TTAATGTGATTTGGGAGGGATGGGAATCAAACATGTACTCGTGGTACTATCAGGAATCAGAAACCACGTTGTCTCCTTTACTTCTCACAATAACTCAATGAAGTAGATATTATTCATATTATCTTTTTACAGTGTAACTGAGCTGTAGGAGACCAGGGCCTCAAACCCATGTCTATCTACCACAAAAGTATATGCTATTTTTGTACTTTTTTTTTTTTTAGGGAGGAGTCTTACTGTTTTACCCAGGTTGGCTTTAAACTTTTGAGTTCAAGTTACCCTCCTGCCTCAACCTCCAGAGTAGCTGAGACTACAGGAACATGCTACATGCCCAACCTACTGTGCTATGTTTAATATCTGTTGGGAAGAGGTATTAAATTCACTGGTTCAAGATGCCATCTGAAACAATGACTTCATTTTTAAGAAGAAATTTAAAAATTTTTAACCACCTAAGAAAGCTGTCAGAATTAGTCAAAAATTGTAAAGACTGATCAGCTTTTGCCTATGCTTTCCTTATTTACTAGATCATCTTGCTTAATGATTTCTAAACTTTTTAAGTCTTCCTTTAAGTTAAATCTTATGCAGAAATCCAGTGTGTTTATAGAGGTAGTGGCTGGTGTTGCTCTGGGTGAAGTTAGGTGTCTAGAGTTCACTGTTTCCCTCTCCTTGGTGAACCCTAAAATGCTTCTTTCATGAGCACAACTTCGAAAACCTTTGATTTAAGGTTTCAGACCATTTGTCCAAACAGATGGGAAGTCAGTTTAAAACCAGTCATAACTAGTCCAGTTTGGTATCCAATAAGGTTAGATGTAAATTATTTTACTAATTACTTGGGTAGGGAATTTTCACTCTTGTTCTTCATTTTTTAGGTGCACAGCAGATTATTGCAGTTATATTGAAATTCTCTATAACTATGCTGATTCCTAAATAAGGAAAAAAGCAAAAACCACCATGCTGACTTATCTTCTTAATTTATTAAATACATAATTAAAATTAATTCAAAGATTTAAAAAAATATAAAAGGTGCGTAGAGAAAGGTCTCCTTCCCATGCTGCTGCCCCTATCTATTCACTGGTCCCCCTTGTGAATGGAATGCCCCAGAGGTGGCTACTAGGTATTATCTCTGTACTCTTCTAGAAATGAGAAAATTTGAATATATAATATTCCCTCCTCTTTTTTTTTACACAATGGACAAATAAACTCTAATTGAAATTGAACAAAAGGAGTATTTTAAAATGTCTTCAAAATCAATAAAACACTCAGGTTTTTATATATATATAACTTTTACATGTCTTTCAACAGGAAAAAATTAAAGAGCACATCCAAATATATTTATCAAACATTATTTTTGAATGGTGAAAACAGTGACATTAAGATTTGTGCTCTCGGAGAAGAGTGGAGCTTACACAAAATATATTTATGTCAAGTAAGTATTTTATTTTTCTGTTGGTTACCAGGGTAGTTACTTAAAGAAACTCAAACTTTTGTTCTTCCTCATTGCATTTCACAGTAATCTTTTGCATGGACAGTAATAAAATCCTTTCATCTGATAATAAGTATTTTACTAGAAAGGGGTTGGGGTTATGGCTCAGTGGTAGAACGCTCATTTTGCACATGTACAAGGCCCTGAGTTCGAAGATCCTCAGCACCATAAATAAATAAATAAATAAATAAATGGTATTGTGTACAACTAAAAAAAATTTTTTTTAAATAAGTATTTTACTAGAAAGATGGTAAACATTGTCAGTGAAAACTTAGTTTGGCCTAAATAAGAGACTTGAAACTCACTGTCATGCTAGCCCAGCAATAGTCATTACTTCAACAAGGTGCTTATTTCAGTGCCGTCTGTTGATAAAGAGGGAAAAGTCAGGATAAAATGGTTTATTAAAGTTAATATTGCTAAATTTATTTTATTTGTGATTGTTTATTTGCATAAATTCATCTGAAATGTTGCTTTGAAGTTCAAGTTGAATGTGACTGAAAGGTTCTTGACATTTAACCCTTTATTCTGTCTTGGGAAACCTAGTTTAGTTAAAAACAAAATAAGCCAGGCGCAGTGGCACACGCCTGTATTCCCAGCAGCTTGGGAGGCTGAGACAGGAGGCGAGTCAAAGCCAGACTCAGCAACTGAGAGGCACTAAGCAACTCAGTGAGACCCTGTCTCTAAATAAAATACAAAATAGGGCTGGGGATGTGGCTCAGTGGTCAAGTGCCCCTGAATTCAATCCCCAATTACCCCACCACCACCAAAAAAAAAAAAACAAGATGAACAAAAAGTATATATAAACTATGTCATTTAGAATTTAGCTGATGTACCTATTTTATGTTTGTGCTGATAATTTTCCTGTCTGCTATTGTTAAAGATTCAGAACTTTCAAAATAGAATAAAATAGGGGCTGGAGTTGTAGCTCAGTGGTAGAATGCTTGCCTTTCACGTGTGAGGCACTGGGTTTGATCCTCAGCACCACATAAAAATAAATAAATATGACAGTGGTTTAAAAATATCCAGAAAAAAGAAAATTCCATCTGTACTAAGACACATACAGACTTTTCTTATCATTATCCCCTAAAAAAAAAAAAAAAAAGTGTAACAACTAATTACATAGCATGTACATTGCATTAGGAGTAATCTTCAAATGATTTAAAGTATAGGAGAGGATATGCATAGATTACATGGAAATATAAGAAACTTGAGCAGCTTCAGATTTTGGTATCTGCAAGGGATCTTGGAACCATTCAAAGGGATAACTGTAATAAAGACTCAGTAAAATTTTTAAAATAAATTAGTTCATATTTGATCTATTCTGAAGTACTGTAATTCTGAGGGATGCTATTTATAAGATAAGTAAAGACTTCCTAGATTTCAGGTTCATTCTGGATTTTTCTGATTAAATAAAATCAGAATTTTTCCTGGTTTCTTTGGGGGAACATACTTATGTATTAACTTGGAACTGATCTAAACCCTTTATCACCATGAAGGCACAGTAAGGATTCAACAGCGTGAGGACTATTCAGATAGTAATATAAAATTTGATTTAGTTTGTGTTAAAATTGTACTAAACTGACATAATTTGATATACCTAATAATGGGCCTTATCTTTATTTCTTTTCTTCTGTGGTTATATTTGACAATTCTTTTTCTCTGGAAATTAGAAAATAATTTGGGAGACAAAGTACTAGATAATCTTTGACTTTTTTTTTTTTTTTTAAGTCAGGCTACTTTTCTAGTATGTTCAGTGGTTCTTGGAAAGAATCCAGCATGAATATTATTGAACTGGAGATTCCTGACCAGAATATTGATATAGAAGGTACTTCCTCCATAATTACTATTATGCAAAAATCATAAAACATTTCTTTCATAAAATTTATTATTTTGATAGAGAATAATTATTTCCTTCTAACCTTGTCAGCTAGGAAAAAGTTCCATTTAACATTGGAAGCTAATAATTTTATATTAATTTACTCTAATACTATATCAGTCTTGTTCTTCCTGTCCTAGATCTGTTTAGTCTTGTGGACTTTGTCAAATTTGTTTACTTGCCTTTGTAAATATGTCTGCCTGGGATATGAAATGTAGGGGGAAGGAAGGAAATGTATGACCACTTATAAAAAATTAATGTGTGAAGATTGTTCTTCTGCAAACAGGAAGGGTATGAATCATGTAATTTGTGTTATTTTAGAGTGAAGGGATACTTAATTGAGGAATTCAAGGTCTAAAGAGATAGGGACTTGTTTTGGATCTGAGAACAGTTTAGTGATCCTGCAGTCACACTATTTCTTTCCTTATTCTTATTCCAGTGCTCCTTCTGCTCCCCTCATTGATAGCCCAAATGGGGGATACCCAGTGCTCACCACAAAGGCAAAAAGGAAACTTGAGAATGTTTACAAAACAAACCACGTAGAACACTGATGAGAGTAGCAGTGGAGAGAAGGATGGCCAGGCCTAGATAGCTGTGAGTGTGGTGTGGATAGGACCAGGAGCTATGTACCATACTCTCCAGTGGTGAATCACTGAATAAGGCAGAATTCAGTGAGAACTTGTTCTGAATGATTGCTCTATTCAGGAATATCTTATAAAAATTCAAAGGACGTCTTTATTCTAGTCAAAAACATCAAGATTAGACTTTAAAAAATGCAGCCAAATTTCATAAAATAAACAAAATTTACAACATTGTTATATTAACATCATCAATGAGTAATCATTACTACTATTTTAATTATGATACTTATCCTTTTATGTGTGTATGAGATTTAAATAAATATCACTGTGAAGACAGTCATTACTTTTGCAATAATCTTATAGATTTAATTATTGTTATTTAATTCTCCGTGTGCACTTTCTACTTTCAGCACTGCAGGTTGCATTTGGATCACTGTATCGAGATGATGTCTTAATAAAGCCCAGTCGAGTTATTGCTATTTTGGCAGCAGCTTGTATGCTGCAGTTGGTAAGTATGCACATTATTTAAAAAAAAAAAAAAATTCAGTGTTTTCTTTGTTTCAATATATCTTTCCAAAAATAAAGTTAAGCCTTTATAATTTTAAAATGAAAATTAAATGTATAACTGTATTATTTGTTATAAATCATTTAAAATGCTTAACCAAAAGCAATTTATTATAACTGGGGTGGGGGTTTATGTCTGTGTAAAACAAATACAAACTATTTCCATGTCACTATCTTTGTATGACTGTAATATGGAAAATATTTACTTGTCTAAGTCCATTTACCTATTTCTATTAATGACTTATTTACACTATTAAACAGATGTTTTCTGATTACTAATTAATTTAGTACATGAGTTCAAAAAACATGTATGCTACTATGTAAATTTTTTCTTAGTTGTTACATAATTATGTGTAAACCACATTTATATGTTTTAATCTTAGAATGACAGATTTATTCATTTAACAAAAGTGCGTTGATCAATATGTCAAATTAGGCATAGAGATCCAAGGGTAAATTAAGATATAGTCCCTAAATACATACCATTTGTGTGTGTCAATTTTTGAAACAACAATGTAGTCCTACCTTCACGAAGCTCACAGTATAGTATATGTATGTGTGTGTAGAAAGGGGAAGGGTTGATGTATAAATCCAAAGGTAAAATAAGAGCTGTCCAAAATTAAAGGTATAAAAATCTTGTAGGATTTAGTAGATCCATAAAGAAAGAATTAGTCATTTTATAACCCAATAGTGTCATAGGAGGATGTTTCCAAATTGAGTCATACATTGTATGAGGAAAGAGGGAGGAAGAGCATTTCAGACATAGGGAACAGAGTAAGCTAAGACCTAGAGATGTGAAATGATGGAGGACTAGAGAATCTAAGAGGAGCATGGCTCTAGCAAAACTATAACAGGGCTTGTAGAAAGAGAGGTGGAAGACAGATTATGAAGTTCCCTCTATATATTCCTATGAAGTTAGCCTTTATATGTAAGTACTTTTGGAAGATTTTAATCAGAAGAAAGACAAAGTTATGCTTTAGAAAGAATACTTCAGGATCTATGTGTGAAGAATGTATTGAAGAGAAAATGAAAAATGAGTACATTAGAGACAAAAGCCTATGGGGCAGGAGTCCAAGTGAAGTCCAAGTTAAAGTAGTGGCAATAAACATGGAGTGGAAAGATGGATAGCCAAAAGATTAAATAAGGATAATCCATTGGGTAAGGTGACAGATAAAGTGTTAAGAGAAAGGGGAGGAGTCTGGAATGATTGTCAGGTAAGTTTAAAAATCATTTTGTATCAATGTGTTAATTTTTTTAAAAAATGCTTCCTTTTATTTTGCATTTATAACAACTTGCTAAATATCCTTGGTAAAAATTTGATTTTTAAAAATATTTTGATCCTTTCAATACGTATTTCCAATGAAGTGTACTTTATTTTCTAACTTAAGTCCTTTTGGTTTTGTTCTACATTGACTTTCTGCCTTATTTTTGTAATTTACTAATTCTAACTTAATAATATACTTGCATGATGAATGTATTTCAGAAATTTGAATGAAAAGCATCATTATTCTTTCTATATATTAAAGTTTGTTCATTTGAAACCATATAAACATTTCAGATTAAAATTTTAATGTAAGTTGTTTATACTATACTTGTTTTATGGGAATGTCTTAGATATTGATAGGCGTTTTAAACTTTAATAGGAACTCTCTGATAATTCATATTATTTACTTGTCTAACCTGTTACATGGTTAGCTGGTTGATTATGTAGAGAGTTCTTAATTTTAAAAGAACAGGCAAGACAAAGTGCTGCCAAAGAAATTTGCAAAGGTCCCATAGAGGGGGAAAAATAGAAAACAAAGAGAATAGTAATATTTATATTTATTTACCTTATTGCTCTGCCCCAACTTCCATTTTTCAGTTCCAAGTATTAAGTTGAATACTTGGGGAATTTTTTTTTCTATATTTTTATTGGACTTATAAAAAATTTAGATTTGCCGCACTTAATGAGTTTTCTTTCTTTCTTCCTTTTTTTTAAAAAAACTTTTTAATATGTAAAAGCACATATCAGAACTAATTTTTCCCACATGAAATGGGCCTTTCCAGTGCTTATTTATATTTACAGGATGGTTTAATACAGCAGTGTGGTGAGACAATGAAGGAAACAATTAATGTGAAAACTGTATGTGGCTATTACACATCAGCAGGGACCTATGGATTAGATTCTGTAAAGAAAAAGTGAGTTTACTTTTCTTGTTTTTCTTCCCATTCCACTTCTGGGAATTTGGTTGCTTTGATTTCTTAAGAGAATGTATGTAGAATTATAAGAAAATAAAAGAATTAAGAAAAGAAAAAAGACTAGGGGGTTAGAATCTTATTATTTTAAAAGTCCCTTTTTCTTTTGAACTAATTAGTAAATTCCTCAAGAGTGTTGTCTTTTTAAGTGACCATGGGTGGGTTATACAAGCTTATAAAAACTATGGTCACTCTTCACATTTTCTATTAAAATTATTTAAGGAGTAGGTTTAATAGATATTTTATCAGTACAACTATTGGCAATTTTTTTTATAACTCTTGAGAATTGCAGAACTCGTTTTGAGATCTTAAAGATATGTGCAAGCCCCATCATAAACTATTTAACACAAACCTGAAATGGTATTTTTTCTTAAGTAGAAATGTTTTTCTTAAGTAGAAATGCTATAATATCAAGGAAATATTTCCTTAATAACTACTGACAAAAGCAATACTAAATTTCATATTGTTAAACTAAAAATTTTGAGCATGTCCTAGCAAGATTAATATTCTGTTTTTATCTTAATTGTAAGACCTACTTGGTTAATTATAAATATATATAATGTAATAATTAAGTATTTTAATTTCAGGTGCCTTGAGTGGCTTCTAAACAATTTGATGACTCACCAGAATGTTGAGCTTTTTAAAGAACTCAGGTATTTGAATTTTAAATACTTTGTAATTAATATCCTAGAATAATGTTTTTCATTTGTTAAAGTATGCAAGTTGTTTTTGTAGAACACAAAACATATTTTTACATCCATGAACTGAAAAAATGCTACACAAATTTCTTTTCTTTATAAAATGATGATACTGTGTCTATTTTGTTTAACCAATTTTAACAGAAAAATGTGTTGCTACTATAAGAATATAGAGAAGTTTCAGTGTTACTTCTGTCAGGCTCTGGAAGAATTAAAAGTTTCTTATATTTCTTAAACTGTATTTGAGAAATTATATCTGATATAAAATTTTTGCTAAGCCTAATTAAATTAAATTCACAATTAGGTTGCTTTTGAAATTGTTTGTTTATTATCCCCCCTTCTCTTCCCTTTCCTTCCTTCAAAAAATACTTTCTGAATGTCCATTATATATTAAAGGTATTCTTTTAAGAGCTATGAGGGATGCGGAAGTGATTATGTCCTTGTTTCTAATGTCAGGGAGCTTTTTTGTAATAGTGAGGTTAAGATATATGATGGGGCTGAGAAATTCAGGGTGGAAATGAACTTTTAAACGATTTAGGTTACAAATGTCAGGAATATGTGATATTCTGGAGGAAATGGTGTAAAACCAAAGACAGCATTGTTTAGCTTCCTGAGATACCAATTTTGTTGGTTTGGGGGGTGATCTGGGGGGACAGGTGAAAAAAAAATTTTAAATACATTATGGAATAAGGGAAGTTCAAATATCTTTTTAAATTTTCATTTTAAAACATAGTTTATAATTTTGTTGTTGTTTAATGGCTAGATTTTTTTCCCTGTCAGTGTGAAAAAAAGATAATGTACTTTGTGAATTACTAGTATTACTGTATTTTTATTACTAGTACTATTGTATTCAGATAGATTATTAACCAAGATAGGTCTTGGGCAAAAGACTGTTATAGTTTTTAATTCCATTTTTGTTTGATAAAAACAGTTTTTCATTCTACCAGCATCCTTCAGTCTGTGTGTGAAGATTAAGCTCACGCTTCTGTTTCATCTTTTTCAGTATAAACATTATGAAACAGCTTATTGGTTCATCTAACTTATTTGTGATGCAAGTGGAGATGGACGTCTATACAGCTCTTAAAAAGGTATTCACATAATATGATATACACAAGGATATCCCCTCAGCCTTGCTCATTATAGTGAATACCTGGCAATAGCTGGTATCCAGTGATAAAGGGATGGTTATGAATGCATGAAAAAGAACAGAAGCTACAAATGTTCCTTGACTTGTGATGGGGTTACATCCTGATAAACAAACTTAACATAAGTTGAAAATATCATTGTCAAAAATGCATTTAATACAACTAACTCAATGAACATCATAGCTTAGACTCATCTACTTAAACATGCTCACATCGCATACAGTTATACAAAAATCATCTAATACAAATCCTATCGTAAAATAATAAGTGTTGCATAATTCACATAATTTATTAAATACTGCACTGAAAGTGAAAAAGTCATGGTTTTATGGGTACACTTTGTACCATCATTAAGTTGAAGAATCTTAAATCAACCATTGTAAGTTGGAACTATTTGCTAAAATGTTAAAAAGTATATTTAGGGATTTCATGAGTGATAACTTTATTTTTTGTTCTTTTCTATCTTAGGAGTACTTTTTGTTTTTTCCCAGAATTTTTTCAACCATAAACATGTTTTTGTTATATCTTTACATAATCAGAAATGTTTCATGTAAAAAGATGTTATCTTAGAATTTAAATGTTTTATATGGTTTTCAGGAATGTTTTCAAAGTTGAGCTTTAGTAGAATTCAAGATTTTATGATGAAATTTTCACAAATAATTTTTCTAGTAAAAGGTGAAATTATTCTTCTAGAGGCCTACCTATAATTCATCCTTTTGAAAGGTTTCAACATGTTTTAATCTAATTTTCATAGTTCTGAAGAAATAAATCAGCTATTATTCTTTTACTACAGATGGTGAGACTCAGAATTCTTATAATGACTAAGTGGCAAAGGCCAGGTATTATGAGTTCTGGCTCACTGCTCCCTTCCAATTACATAATTTTGCCTTTAGCCTTTTGTCCCTGACTTGGAGCACTGTCTACATGTAACATAGTTGTGAAATTTGGGATTGAGATGCCTTCTGGGTTATATGATTAGGATTGTTTATCTCTATGGCAGAGGTGGGATTCCATTACTGTTTTTCTTAAGGAAGTTTAGTGTGTGGGTTATTCATAAAGTTATAGAAGGTCCATTTCTATCTCTAAACTAAGATAGTATTAATTCTTTCGTACCATTACTATTACTGCTTTTATGCTAGTAATGATAAATGCTAACACTTAACGTGGTATCATCTCCATTAGTCCCCATTCTATTAATTCTTTTAATATCCTATAAGGTGGACACATTATCATGCTCATTTTGCAGTTGAAGAAATTAAGGCCCAGAAAAAAATAGGCAATTTGTTGAGCTATTAAGTAGCATATCTAGGATATAAAAGTCCATACTCTTAACTACTCTGGATACTGTTTCAACAGCAATAAGATAATCCTTTTTCCCGTGCTTAATTTTATTTATTTATTAATGGGATGGGCTCTCACTATGTTGTGTAAACTGGTTTCAAACTTCTGGACTGAAGCAATCTTCCTGCCTTTGCTTCCCAAGTAGCTAGGACTACAGGCATGTGCCAATGTACCTGACTTTGATTCTTTATCCTTACATAGTATTTAGTGAAATTGACTTGTTAATTAATGAATAAGTTAGCATAAAGTTGATAATATGCATAAAATAAGATTATTTAACACATTAATCTAAGTTGAATCCATGACCATAAATTTTAGGGATTAGCTTACTTCTTGACACAAGCACATTTGGCTTTTATCATTGGACTATGATTAATGCCATGATGAATTTAAAGCTGGTAAAGATGTCATATAATAGTTATACTTTTTGTCTTTTGCTTATAAAAGAGTAAATTTAAAATTTTAAGGTGTTATGTTTAAAGGTGGGAGCAGTTTGAAAACATAATCACAAAATGATGTAGTCAAATGTTTTTTCTTTTTTTTTAAACTCAGTGGATGTTCCTTCAACTTGTGCCTTCTTGGAATGGATCCTTAAAACAGCTTTTGACAGAAACAGATGTCTGGTTTTCTAAGCGGAGAAAAGGTATGCCTAAAATTTAAAGAACTTATCTTTATTTTAATGGAATTTATTAAAACTGGGCCCTCACTTGTTTATAGACTTAATTTTAGATCTGGAGAGAACCTTAGCAATTATCTAATTTAGTCTCTTAGTTACAATGAGAAAATTGAGGTTAGATTAAGAAAAATGCTTTACCTATGGTTATGCCTAAAACTGTTCTTTCTCCCATTGTCTCACCAACAGGTCATGGTTATCGAATTCATTCTTTAGTTTAATCACATTGAATTTTTCATAACCGATTATCCTATCTATTGGCAACAATTCTAAAACATGAGAGGCTATGGACAGGCTTCTGTGTGTGTAAATTCCGAATTGGCTAGGTACATGTGTGCTATCTGCATTTTTGGAAAGGGGGAGCTTCTGTATCTTTTATCAGATTTTCTTAGGGAAATTAATCCAAAATTGATTCAGATCAACTGCTAAAAAGGTCTAATATGGGTAGAAGGAAGTATATAATGTATTTATTTTTTAGTTTGCTAAAATAAATCTAGGATAAAACTTCTAATGGCCCCCAGGTACAAAAAAAGTAGATAAATAATAATCCTTTGTTCTTCATTTTCTTAGCATACTATCATTTTTGGTCATGTATGGCCATCTTTTTGAGGTATTTTTAATAATATATTGAACCTCCATGAACTAATTTTAATTTTCTCCCTGTAGAGTGTACTTCAGTGTCCTTTTGTTTTTCTCCTATTAAGTCCCTCTTACTTTCCCCAACCACTACATTGAATTTTGTGTTTATTTTTCTTTTGCTTTAAACAAAATTTTGCCACTTTATGCATATATCTCTTGAGCTATTAAGTGGCAGCAGATCTAGGAAGTAAAAGTGCAAGTCTTTACATATATGAATATATGTCTTAACATAGTGGTGTGCTAATGAGCTGACTCACTGAAAAACCAATCCCTGATTTGTAGCAAAGTTTTCCATGGCCAAAATTCTCTTCACATGGCTGATTTCTAGCTACCAACATGACATCACTGAATGCAGAGTTGGAAAGAGAGGCACACAGTTCATATGAGCTAACATGAGCCAGCTGCAGCGTACTACTGGACAATATATCATTTTGTTTTAGTTGTTATGAAACTACTTCATATTGTGTCTTAATTTTCATTTCCTTGTTAACTAAAGAGATTAAATGGCTTGTATATGTTATATTAGTCATGTTTTTCCTTTTCTATGAAATTATGAAATGTATGAGTCTTTTTCCTTTTTTTTTGACATAATACATTTATTTTGTTTATTTAGTTTTTTTATGTGGTGCTGGGGATGAAACCCGGTGGCCTCATGCATGTTACGCAAGTGCTCTACCACTGAGCCACAACCCCAGCCCATGATTTGTAGGTAATCTGTATGTATTTTTTTTTAATATTTATTTTTCAGTTCCAGGTGTACACAATATCTTTATTTTACATTTATGTGGTGCTGAGGATCGAACCCAAGGCCCCGCACATTCTAGGCAAGCACTCTACCACTGAGCCACAATCCCATCCCCTTCTTTATGTGTTATTGATAACCGATCATTTGTCATAAATTCATTTTACATTTATCTTCCAACTTGTAGATTATCCTTCTGCTTTCTTAAAGATGTCTTTTGATGAATAGAAGTTTGTTTTTTTTGGAGGGGAGGTACCATTTAAACTAGGGATAATTTACCACTGAGCTATATCCCCCGCTCTTTTTTTTTTAATTCAAAGTATAGTTACTTTAATAGGTTTACCTTATTTCTATTCTGAATTGACTAATTGCATTTGGATTTTTAAAAAATTTATTCTAATTTGTTATATATGAGAACAAAATGTAATTTCAATTCATATTACACAAATATAGAACAATTTTTCATGTCTCTGGTTGTACACAAAGTAGAGTTACACCTTTCATGTTTTCATACATGTACTTAGGGTATGATGTATGTCTCATTCCATCGTCCTTCCTACCCCCATGCCTCCCTCCCCTTTGCCCTATCTGAAGTTCTTATATTCCTCCCACACTGCCCCCCAATCCCCAGTATGAATCAGCCTCCTTATATCAGAGAAAAAATTCGGCACTTGGTTTTTTGGGATTGACTTAACTTCAGTTCATTATATTCTCCGGCTCCATCCATTTACCTGCAAATGCCATGATTTTATTCTCTTAATTTTTAATTTTTTATTATTAATTTTTTAATAATTTTTAATTATTAGGTCAGGTCTGAGTTGCTTAGGAACTTGCTAAATTGCTGAGGCTGACCTTAAACTTGCAATCCTTCTTTCTCAGACTCCCAAACTGCTGGGATTACAGATGTGCTCCACTATGCCTGGCAAATGTTTCTTTTTTTTTTGGAGTACTGGGGATTGCTTGGCACTTGCTATGCAAGCACTCTACTACTGAACTATATCCCTAGCCCTGAATAGAAGTTCTTAATTTTAAAGTGTGGTGTTCTTTTGTCTTATTTAAATAAATTTTATAGAATTATTTTATGTAGTCAAATTTCCTAGCTCAAAGCCAGATAAATTATTCAAGCTACTGAACTAAAAATGTATGAAAGACCATATCAATAAATTCTAATGATTTACTTGAAGAACAAAATATTAAGTTTATATATTAAATTATATTTCAGTGTTACCTTGTGGCAATTAAGGGAGGATTAGAAAAATTATAGAGGAGGAAAGTATAGGAAAGAATTTAAATCAAACACAGAATCTGGAGGTGGAGAAGTTAGAAGGACAAAAGGACTTCATAGAAACAGTAGTTAATAGGTAAATGTTGCTATAACTTCATGCTCATTTGTGCTCCTGATTAATCAAACACAACAACCCATCAATAAGAGAAACTAATCTCCAGCCCACCTGGCAGAAATCAGAATAGGAAACTATGGTCCATTTCTGTTTTTCCCACCCCAGAATCTTCATTCCAGTCACAATGTGTAACAGTATACAATATAGAATTTTCAGAGAGATATTTATTGCATAAAGGAAAATATATGTCTAATGCCATTGTTTTTCTGTGAGGTTTTTATAAAAGTCATTTCAAACAGTTTTCAAAATTAGAAAACATACTTAGGAAATAGAGAAAAATCACTTGTCCTTTTGCCCATTATAGATTGATATATCTCTTTTAAGTTTTATTTGACTTTCCAGATATATGTGGATCAAGATGAAAAGAAACAACAGAAATTTTGGAAAATTTGTATACAGTTACACCTCAGTATTGCTATTGAATTTGAATGATACAATTAATATAGTGACATGTTGGCCAGCAAGAAATTTTTATTTCTTGTTTATTTTTTGTTTCCATGAATTAATTTTGGGGGCTTTAGAGTTTATAGTGCAACAGGGGGTAAAGGCTTGAGAAAGTACTTAAGGTTTGACTAACTCTCCAGAATTACTTCCCAAGGACTGAACACTCCAGTGAAACTCGAGCCCAGAAGCTTCAATTGAGGGTCTTTCACAGATACTCCGGACACAGAACACCTTTTGGGAGTATTCTAATATGTCTCAGCAAAAATAAGACACTGTCATCACAGATTTGCAACACATGGGTAGTAATAATTTATTACTAAAATAAGCAAATAAGCCTATAACCTTGAAGGAAAGGCTCCATGGAATAATTACCAGACTTTTATGAGACAGATTAGATTTTTATAACTTGCTTATGTGTCAGAGTAACTGTAAAAACATTAATGATATTCTTAATACATCCCATGAAATTGCACAGTTAATTCAGCATATGAACTAGAACTGTTTTCATTATAGAAAAAGGCAGAGAAATAAATCCAGTCACACACCTATTGTGTAAATAATCAACGTTAACTATTAATTTTTAAAAAGTATAATACTTTCTTTTCTGCTCTGCTTGACTCTTGGTAGATGCCAAACGAATACAAAAAAACGTATGAAAAAAATTGAAAATTATGAAAATTCTTTTTATTAGATGTCTTTTCACAATTTTCAGGAAAACTATTTCAGTGCAAAATACTTTTCTAGTTCACAGAAAACTTGTGTTTCATGGCTTGAGATATAATAGTCTATAATAGCAGCTCTCATCTCTTATCTTTATCCTTATTAGAAACAAGGGTGAATGTAAGCTGGGTCTTATGCACAAATTAATTCATGTTTAATAGCAATACCTAAACATTTCCTTCACATTCGTGAAAGCACATTGAAATGCAATCAAGAGTAATTTTTTGGAATAACCTTAAATTCTCCCTAAAATTAAAAAAAAAATTATTCATGTGCTTCAGAGACTGGAATTATTTTAGTAATAAATTAATACTACCCATGTGTTGCAAATCTGTGATGACAGTGTCTTTTTTTAATTGATTTTATTTTTTTAAATACACAACAGTGGAATGTATTACAATTCTTATTACACATATGGAGCACAATTTTTCATATCTTTGTATAAAGTATGTTCATGCCAATTCATGTCTTCATACATGTACTTGTTTTATTTTTTGCATTACAATTCTTATTACACATATATACCACAATTTTTCATATCTCTGTTTGTATATAAAGTAGGTTGACACCCAATTCGAGTCTTCATACATGTACTTTGGATAATGATGTCCATCACATTCCACCATCCTTGCTAATCCCCTGCCTCCTCCCTTTCCCTCCCTTGAACAGTGTCTTGTTTTTGCTGAGAAATATTAGAAGACTCCCAAAAGGTGTTCTGTGTCCTGAGAATCTTGTGAAAGACCTTCAAGTGAAGCTTCTGGGCTTGAGTTTCACTGGAGTGTTCAGTCCTTGGGAAGTAATTCTGGAGAGTTAGTCTAACCCTAAGTACTTTTCTCAAGCCTTTACCCCCTTGTTGCACCACAAACTCTAAAGCCCCCCAAATTAATTCCCAGGCCAGCAGTCTGACTAGGACCAAAGTTAATTTCTTGGGACTTTGTCTGAATCTCCCCAAGTTTTTATCCTCACATGTTAGGTTTATAAAATTCTTAGAAACTTTGAAATAGCTAATTTGTATTTTAAGGACTGTGTATGTATGTGTGTATGTGTATCCCTGTCCACAAAGACATTTAGGGATAAAATAATAGGTTTGAAAATAATCACTTATTTTGTTTTTTTCAATAGATTTTGAAGGTACGGCATTCCTTGAAACTGAGCAAGGGAAACCATTTGTGTCAGTGTTTAGACATTTAAGGTTACAGTATATTATTAGTGATCTGGCTTCTGCAAAGATTATTGAACAAGATTCTCTAGTACCGTCAGGTAAGAGAATATGATGAATTTATGATTTTAAGTAATGTTTTTCTGATTTTAACAATAATATATATCATAGAAAAGAATAATGAACCAAATAAGAAATTAACCTAAATTCAAAAGTGGTATATATATATATATATATTTTTGCACCAGTACAATTATACCGTATAGATAATTTTCTATGTTCACATTATATATTATGGGTGTTTTCTCATATTTCATTAAATATTCTCCAGAATAGTTAAATGACTAGTGTTCTGTAATATGGATATTCTTTAATTATCAGTACACTGTTTGGGATCAGACTTTTAAAAATGACTTTTGAGCCAGGCACAGTGGTGCATGCCTGTAATCCCAGTGGCTCTGGAGGCTGAGGCAGGAGGATCAAGAGTTCAAAGCCAGCCTCAGCAAAAGTGAGGTGCTAAGCAACTCAGTGAAACCCTGTCTCTAAATAAAAGACAAAATAGGACTGGGAATGTGGCTCAGTGATTAAGTACCCCTGAATTTTAAAAAAAGACTTCAGAAGTATTTAAAATGCATAACTGCTTTTTCTATTAATACTACTTACTTAAATGTGCTTATTTTCTGTTTTTTCTTTCCATCTAAGGTTTTAAACTTCATGTTGAACCAGATATAATATCCTTGCTAATTTTAATTTCAATTTTTTGAAACCAACTACTGATTTCATTTTCAAAGTTAAATCTCTTAATGTTTCAGAAAGATTCAGTTTAGTAATACATAATGATATAAGAAATACAAATACAGCATGTATTGAACACCAGGCCCTAGCAGCGATTTAATATTAGATGCCAAAGACAATTATACCCATTTCAATTTTACTTCCTTTTAAGTCTCTTTAGAAATGAATTTTAAGGGTTAGGGATATAGCTCAGTGGTAGAGTGTGTGCCTGGCATTCACCAGGCCCTGGATTCAATCCCCAGTAATGCAAAAAAAAATCTGTTCTAAAATAGTTTAATTTAGGTGTATGTATGATGCAAGTGGATAATCCTTATATTTTTTTTGAATTCATGATGGGCACAGATATTTCTAGTCTGAAATATTTTATTCACTATAAAATAATTTAGATTTTTATTCTGGTCAAATTTCAGTCATGTTTTTCTGACTTATGGGAGAAATCTTTTTAAAAATTTTATAATACCCCATCCTACAAATATAAATCTGCAAATAGATTTTCCTGTATGTCCAAATAAAAGTTGCAGTTTTAAATGCAGTGTATAAAGTAAAGTTACATACCACAGTGCTTGTGAGGGGACAGAAATTGGTTATCTAGCTCATATTATTGAGATAAATTAGTATATGCTCTGAGTCGGAAGGCATCTCATCTTTGAAGTAAATGGAAATAATTTGACTAATCAACCTAACATTTATTGATCATTTTTCAGAAATAGTGCCAAATGTGTTAACATTAATAAAAGTTATACATTCATCAGTCTAGGGAGATTTTATATCTGTTTACCATCTTTAATATTTATTTTTTAGTTTTCGGCGGACACAACATCTTTGTTTGTATGTGGTGCTGAGGATCGAACCCGGGCCCCACGCATGCCAGGCGAGCGCACTACTGCTTGAGCCACATCCCCAGCCCTGTTTACCATCTTTAAGTCAAAAATTTAGAAATGCCACTAACCTATCTTATTACTGTTCCTCCCAAATCTTTCTATTATTTGCCCTGAATGTCTGGGTCAACTAAATCTCAGAATATTCTATCTCTTCCCTCCATTTATTTCATTCTACCAGAAGATATTTTCTCTCTGGGTAGGACTTCATCTCTCATACCCTGCTAATAAAAGCCTGATGGTCATGGTCCTAACTCTTCTGTGTTCTTTCCAAACCAGTATTGCATGTGATCTGACCCTCTGTCCTTTTTTTCCTGAATCTAGTTATTTTTCCACATTCGTTTAAGACTTGGTCACTTGATTTAATATCTTCCTGCTGCCCAGACCATAAACGATATATTTTTCCTTTCACTTACACAGCAAAATTCTGGGCAAGTTAGGAATGTGATTATTTGTTTGTTTTTTAAAATCTGTAAATATAGGACATTAGATTTTTAAATGATATGGTTCCCATTTCCTTTGTTTAAGATAAGGGAATAATCTAAATTAATTTCTTCTAATTTATATCATTTATTTGTCACTGGGAATAGAACCTAGGGGTGGTCTGCCACTGAACGACATCCCCAGCCCTTTTTAAATTTTATTTAATTTCTTAAAAGTTTGAGACAAGTTCTTGCTGAGTTGCTGAGACTGACCCCAAACTTGGCAAGCCTCCCATCTTAGCCTCCTGAGTAGATGGGATTATAGGCCAGCATCCCCATTTCTGGTGAGAGTCATAGTTTCTTGAAGGCTTTTTCAGAATCTTTCTACCCAATATTCTGTCAAAAAGGATTTTAGTATGCCCACCTGTATTCCTAGCAACTCAGGAGGCTGAGGCAAGAGAGTCACAAGTTCAACGCCAGTCTTGGCAGCTTAGCAATACACTATCTCAAAGAGGATTGGGGATATAGCTCCGTGTAGAGCACCCCTGGGTTTAATCCCCGATATATATGTAAAAAAAAAAAAGACTAGCAAACTCTGTCTAATGACTCTGCCTTCTGAAGATATGACTGCATATAAGCATATTAAAAACTGTAGGGCTGGGTTGTGGCTCAGAGGTAAAATGCTCACCTACCATGTGTGAGGCACTGGTTCAATCCTCAGCACCACATAAAAATAAGATAAAGATGTTGTGTCCACCTATAACTGAAAAAAAACTATGTAAAAGAACCTGTTTCACTTATTTTCATCTTATATTGTACCAGATTATTTTTCTGCCCTGTTGTAATAACTTAATAGTGCATTTCAGGTTGTGTTCCATTGATTTGTTTTTGGAATCCTGCTTTGTAAGACATAGGTCCTACAAGCTTTTAGCTACCAGTGACAAGATTTAAAGTTTGACTTTTCACTCTTTCAAACTGGAAAGTCAGGAGGGACAAAAATATGCACTCATGTTTTTAATTTGCTAAAATGTTTTTGGTTTTAAAGGAGATTATACATGGGCTGGGGATGTGGCTCAAGCGGTAGCGCGCTCGCCTGGCATGCGTGCGGCCCGGGTTCGATCCTCAGCACCACATACAAAAAGAGATGTTGTGTCCGCCGAAAACTAAAAAATAAATATTAAAAATTCTCTCTCTCTCTCTCTCTCTCTCTCTCTCTCTTAAAAAAATGTTAGAAAAAATAAAGGAGATTATACAAAGTTTGTCAATTTAAATGTTAAAAAACATTTTCATGCAATATCTCTCACATGATACTGAGAATATGTATGTGTAACCCTTTCATTCCAATTTTACAAATCATTCATGATAGGCCATAGACACAACTCATTAGTAAAATTATCATTTTAATGGATAGGAACCAGCATTTTACAGTAAAACAAAATTTAAAAATCCAAATGAATTGCAGATATATATGTGTGTGTACTGAGTCACATAAAATTCGTCATGAGTTTACCTAGGAAGATAAATTGGCATAAACATTTAGCAGTTAGTTATGCCTTTTAATAATAGCAAGAATATTATTTGGGGGCACTGAAACATTGAAAAATGTGTTTACACCGTGTTTTAAGGAAGCATACAGTAAATCATTGGAACTCATCTGGATCCCACCCCCCTCACCCCATAACCCACAGTGCTAGAGATCAAACACAGAGCCTCATACATGCGAAGCAAACACTATACCACTGAGCTACAACCCCTGCCCTGGATACCTTCATTAAGTACAGACTTAGAAAGTGAAAATCCAGATTTTAATTGCACTGGTGTTTCTCCCCTCCTTAAGGTAAAAATTAAGAACTTGAAAGAAAAATAGTCCTTCTTTTCCTCTCTTCCAACCCCAACCCCCCTTTTCCCATTTGTGGTCCTAGGGGTCAAACTCGGGGACCCTGCACATTCTAGGCAAGTACTCCACCACTGAGCTATATACACTCAGCCTACAAAAACAACTCTCTGGTTTGGGGAATAAAATAGCAAAAAGATAAATATAGTGCTAAGCAATTCTACTTTTATTTTATTTTTTAAACCTTTTTTTCAGTTGTAAATGGACACAATACCTTTATTTTATTTATTTTTATGTGGTAGTAAGGATCGAACCTAGAGCCTCACACATGTGAGGCAAGTGCTCTACTGCTGAGCCACAACCCCAGCCCCATTAATCTATATTTTTATCTAATTAACTAAAATTTCAACTTGTCCAGAATTATAAAAAAAAAAGAAATTACATGCTTATTATTAAAGAAAATCTCGGGTTGGGGTTGTGGCTCAGCGGTAGAGCACTCGCCTAGCACGTGCAAGGTGCTGGATTCGATCCTCAACATCACATAAAACTAAATAAAAAAAAATAAAGGTATTGTGTCCAACTACAACTAAAAAAAATGTTTTTTAAAAAAAGAAAATCTCTAGTTATAAATTTAATAATAATTAGAATAAGCTAAAGTCTTGTGTGTATGTGAAAGAGAGTGTGTGAGTGTGTGACTAAGGATTGAATCCAGGGCCTTATGCACTGAGCTACATTCCCAACCTTTTTTATTCTTTATTTGGAGTCAGGATCTCCCTAAATTTCCCAGACTGGCCTAGAACTTTTGATCCTCTTGCCTCAGCCTCCCAAGTCACTGGGATTACAAGGGTATACCACTATGCCTGGCAAAATGTTTTATTTTTAATGATAGTTATATAAATCTAATATTCCAAAATTATTTTTTAAGTAATCATTTTTCACTTGCTAATTTAATGGTGGCTTATTTTAAAAAAAAGAGTTAATTTTTATTTTTTGGTAATTTAATAAAGGAAAAATTCATTATTCAGTTTTCTGTTAAAACTTTTGTAAAACAAAGTATTGTTTTAGAAATTATTCTCACAAATGAAAATTAACATAAGCTGTGAAAAGGAAACTTTTTAAACTATTAAATGCAAGAATTAATAACTTCTAATTAATAACTTTTAACTAAGGATTTAAATTCTAATTTAAGTGTATGTAATCTAAGTAGAATCTAGACTGAGGCAAATTTGGATGAACTTTACCACTTAGAAGATCATTAAGCCATATTGTTACTGCACATTTGTAAAATCTAAGATACTTGCTTTTTAAATTACTATTTTAAAATTTAGAAATAATAACAATTCTATCAACTATTTAACATGTTTAAATCCTGTATGTCCTTCCATTTTTATTTATTTTTAATTAATTAATTAATGTTTATGCTTTAGAATGGCTATCTTCTGTATATAAGCAGCAGTGGCTTGCTATGCTCCGGGCAGAACAAGACAGTGAAGTGGGGTAAGTATATTTCATTTTATTATTGTTCATTAAAAAAAATAATAATAAACCTTTTAACCAAGTATGCTAGCATACACTTGTAATCCCAGGAACTCGGGAGGCTGAGGCAGAAGGATCACAAGTTCACAGCCAACCTGGGTAAAACTTAGTGAAGACCCTGTGTCAAAATAAAAATAAGAAAAGTCTGGGGTATAGCTCAGTGGTAGAGTACCCTGGGTTTAATCGCATGTACACAAAAGTTGGATAGATAGGTAGGTAGGTGGGCAGTTAGATAGAGGAAGGGGGGAAGAATGGTGGAAAGAAGAAGGGAGGAAGGGAAGAAGGGAAGAAAGGGAGAAGGGGAAGAGAGGAAGAGGAGAAGGAAGGAAGGAGAGAAAGAAGGAAAATAAATAAATTGAGCTGATGATGTAGTTCAGTGATAGAGCCATTCTGGGTTCAATTTCCAGTACCGTAAAACCATTTTGGGTTTTTTTTGTGTGTGTGCTGGAGATCAAACCCAGAGCCTCTTGCATGCTAGGCAAGCACTCTACCACTGACCTATATCCCTAGTCCAAAAATAATATTTTCTTTTTGCTTTGAATTTTTAAATTTTTCATTATATTGAAAAATCATTGCTGTATTGAAGTAGAGAAAAGATATGTAATCAACTTTTATTCTTATATACATTATCAGTCTTTTACAAATTTCCAGTCAGTTAAAATAGTAAATAGAGTGTTTGAATTGTCACTTGTTATGTTAGTAAAATTGAATAATTCATATATTTTTTCACCTATTATGATTTCCTTTTAACATTGAAATATTACTTGGAATGATGCTTTCATAAGTTTATTTTTCATACTTATCTATAGATAAAGCTGATTTTCATATTTGTGGTAGTATTATCAACTTCTGATTAATAAAAAGGTTTTGAAGATCTTTGAGTCTAAAATGAATTAAATCTATCTGGTTACAGGTGTTTCCCCCAAAACTTCTGACCCCCTACAGAATATTTATGCACTTTCTTCATTTTAAGGGAAAGAAAATAACCTTTTCTTTAAATTTGTAGTGCTTTGCAGTTCACAGAAGTACTTGCACATTTATTGTGTGTTCCTTATGCTAGCTCCTTGAAATAGTGTGAAAGACTTTCACCTGTAAGTATATAGAAGAGGCCTCAAGAAGTTTAATTTTGGGCTGGGGATGTGGCTCAAGCGGTAGCGCGCTCGCCTGGCATGCGTGCGGCCCGGGTTCGATCCTCAGCACCACATACAAACAAAGATGTTGTGTCCGCCGAAAGCTAAAAAATAAATATTTAAAAAAAAAAAAAAAAAGAAGTTTAATTTTTTTGACCCTAATATCTTTAGCCATTTTTATATACAGAAGAATTTCCTAAAATAATGGTCTATTTATAAGTTCATATCTAAACAATAAGTATGAGGTTATTATCATCCAGGGTTTTGTTGGGGTTGTTGTTTTGTTTTGATTTGGGAAAAATGGGATTATAAATAAAATAGAAACTAAATAATAACACCTCATTATTTTGTGTGTTCAGCTTTAAAATTTTGGATGTTCTTTATTTTTCAAAAAATTTCTCACTTTTATCCTTACTGAGGTTAGTAAGAGTCTTACCTAAGTGTCTGATTTTCTTGACCTCAGAAGTATGTGCATAGAGAAAGGGGTATAACTCAGTGGTAGAGCAGTTGTCTGACATGCATGAAGTTCTGAGTTTAATCTCCAGTACTGAAAAAAGAAGTATATGATTATATTGCCACTGATGATATATTCTGTTCTGTGGGTATGCAGCATCTGCCCACAGCTGCAGCATTGCTAAAGTGAGGAAGGTAGTGTATTTCCTGGATACTAGGTTATACTAGTTACATCTCCCTCCAGGGTTCTTTTTGTCCAAACTCTCTTATGTATTGCCAAGAGGGTTATTTTTCTAAAACAGAAATATAGTTGTGTTACTTCCGTGCTTAAATGTGTCCAGGACATTCAGTACTAATGGTTAAATAATTATCATTGCTCAAGATTATTGAGGCTAGATGTTGAGATGGGTCATTATGTAATTTTGTCCACTATCATGTTTGCAATATTTCATAATAAAAAGTTGAATAATAATAAAACTAACATCTGGGAATTCTACTACCTACAGGAAAAGTTGAAACTTTAATTAGCCTGGCCCCTGGCAACCTTCAACAGTCTGTCTCAGATGCCTTTAGCTTCATCCGTCCTCCTGTTCATCTTATATTCCAGCTGCACTAAATTCTTTATCTATTTATATTCTATTCTTCAGTCCCTTTTTTATATGTAGCCTACTGTTCCTTCTGCATGTATTCCTTCCCACTGTGCAGATAGGCCTCCCACCTCCACTCCAACACAAGTCCTACTAAACACAAACACTTACTCTGTCATGATATCCCCCTCTACTCTGGGCAATAAATCTGTGCCCTTGTGGTTTTAACATAGCGTCTCTTTCCACATTATTATGATCATTAATTATGTCCAATTATTTACTAGGGTGCAGTACTTGGACATGAAGAATATGTCTTATTTACATTTACTTATTATGATTATATATTACGTTCCAGTTTCTAGGCACTTTATGTGTAAACTAATGAATATAGTGTATTTTATTTGGAATACCAAAATAATAATAATGCCATTTGTTATTACAACTTAAAAGCACAAGGTTTCTCTCAGTTAACTAAAGTTTTTTAAGTAAGGAATAAACTGAAGGAAAATAGATAGTATTATACAGCTTTTTTTTCTATGACAATGATTTTGTAGAGTTATACTAAATGAAACTGGCTTATCTATAAAATAAGTGTGCTATCAAGTGATAGGTAATAATTAGGTCACATCTTATAAAAATAATAGACTTTAATTTCTTTTACTTAGCTATTAGACTTTTAAGCATTATATTTTCCTGGTAAACAGCATTTTCATATTTTTCCCCCTTTTCTCTGATTTGGCTGAGCCCTAATAAAAATAAATCTAGAAGTCAGGGCAAAAGTGAGACATTGAAGAATTTTGATTTTTTAAAAATTTTATTTAGCAAGGTAATGGACTAAATTTAATCAACAAATTCTCAATTCTTTTATTTTTATTTTTATTTTTTTTTTATTCTTTTGCAGTGCTGGGGATTGAACCCAGGGCCTCATTATGCTAGGCAAATGTTCTACCACTGAGCTATACTCCACCTCCAGCCCAATACATTCTTATTTTTATCTATACATGCCCCCCCCCCCGCAAAAATAGTGTGTGTACATATTTAAATCAAGTAGTGAGACTTTTTGTTTTATTTATTTTTAATTTTCTAATTTTTATTTTATTTATTTATTGTGATACTGAGGATTGAACCTAAGGTACACTGTCACTGAGCTTTATCCCCAGCCCTTGTTCTTTTTAACTTTTTGCAGCTCTTTTTCAATTACCAGTTACCTATTTTCTATGGAAGTTCTTGTCTTATGTATGTTTTTAGGCCTCAAGAAATCAATAAAGAAGAACTAGAGGGAAATAGCATGAGATGTGGTAGAAAGCTTGCCAAAGATGGTGAAGTAAGTATGGGTTGTGATTCTTAAATTTTTCTCATACAGATAATTGAGAAAGTGTGGTTCATTGGACTATTTTTTGTACTTTCATATGTTTTCAATTCTTCATAATAAAAACTAATAGAACAAATGTCTGGGAACTCTATAACCATAATGCACTTTGTATATCCATCATGATACCTACTATGCTTATGGAGAGCTTATTTGATAGTTCTAGTAGTATGTTGTCCTGGGCAATGAGTTTCAGCTACCATGCTCAGTGGTAAATTACACAGCCTTGCATGAGACTGTTGAACTTAAATTTGGGATCCAGATAAGAGATTTGAGAAGAGGATCCCTCAGCAATTCAGAAATCAAGATAAGGAAGTAAAATGAGCCAGGCATGGTGGCAACTACCCATAATCCCAGCTACTCGGAAGGCTGAGGCAGAGGGATCACCAAATCAAGACTAGACTGGGCAATTTAAAAAGGCCCTATCACCCCTAAAAAAGAAAAAGGGAAGTTATGTGAGAACATTACATAGTCTTAAAAGTCATTCTGTTTTTTAATTACCCTAAATCAAAGATAGTCAAACCCTTGATTGCTAACTACATTAAGAATCACCTTTTTTGAGGCTGGGGTTATAGCTCAGTGGTAGAGCGCTTGCCTAGCACATGTGAGGCACTGGGTTTGATTCTCAGCACCCCATAAAAATAAATAAATGAATGAAATAAATGTATTGTGTATTTTATTGTGTAAATGTATTTTAAGAATTATCTTTTTGCAGTGGCACATAGCTGTAAGCCTAGCAGCTTGGGAGGCTGAAGCAAGAGGATCCTGAGTTCACAGCCAGTCTCAGCAAAAGTGAGATTCTAAGCAATTCAGTGAGACTATGTCTCTAAATAAAATACAAAATAGGGCTGGGGATATGGCTCAGTGTCAAGTGCCCTTGAGTTCAATCCTCAGAATCCCCCCCAAAAAATTACCTTTTTATCTTACCATGATATATGTGTGTATGCATATTTATAAATATTTAAAATAATACTTACCTTTGCTGTATCCAACGAACTTATTTTCTATTTAATTTTTTAAAAGCTGATTGTCATTTATTAAATTGATTTTTAAAGCCTAATCATGATTTTCATTTTAAAAGAAATTTTAGCCTAATTTGTATACCCATTTGATCCCTTTTCTTCCACATTTACCCTCATTTTTTTTTTTCCTTCTCAATATTAGGGATTAAACCCAGGGCCTCAATCATGCTAGGCAAGCTCTCTACCACTGAGCTACATCCCCAGCCCTTTGTTTTGTTTGTTCATTTTATTCTGAGACACAGGGTCTTTCTAAATTGCCCAGGCTAGCCTCAAACCATGATCCTCCTGCTTCATTCCTGAGTAGCTGGAATTATAGGCATGTGCCACCACATCGAGCTTAACTTTAATTTTTAAAGTTAATTATGTTTGTATTCACAATTATGATAAATGTTCTGAGTGTGCAAGAGGAACAGTTGTCTTATTTATTCTTGTTCTTCTTTGTTGCTGCTTTCAGATTTTGTTCCTCCTTTGTCCTTCATTGGACTACAGCTCCTTTGAAGCAAATTCTTCTATTACACTACCTAAGACCCTTATTGTGGCCATCATTCATAGGCTCACTGTCATTACTTGTCACTACTGTTATTACCAGTCTTGGTGTTTTCAGTATGTCTGTTCCCTTATCTTCCCCCAGTGATCTTGTGCTTCACCCTAACATGAGGACATCCTAAGTTTTTTTTAATCAACTAACTACCACCTTCAAAATCTCTTATTTCAAGCATCCCTTTTCAGGCTTCACTTCCTCTTATCTTTCTAGCTCTCTCCCTCAAGTACCTGGACTCCAGCAATTTTTTAACCACAGTAGGATATACAATACATTGTTCTTACTGCAATAGGAAGAGAATCTGTACATCCTCTTACCAACAGTTCCACCAATTTGTAGCTGTGCACTGTGCTTTTTTTCTTTAGAGAATGGCTGAACTGTCTGCTTCTGTCCTAGTGCATCCCCTGTTCTTCTACTGAATCCCATCCCTTCTCCTCTGTTCAAAAATTTTGTTCCTACAGTAATAACTGCCTTTTCCTGCATAATCGGGTTTTCTCTTCTGTTGGCTTATTCATATTTAGCATATAACATCATCCTGCATTACCACCCATCTTAAACAATATTTTGACTCCACATTCTCCTCTAGCTACCACTCCATTTCTCTTCTCTCCCTTTTAGGCAAAACTCATTGAAAAAAGTTGCCTGTATTTGTTCACTATATTTCTTCTTTTCTGATGCCTTCTTGAATCTACTCCGTAGCACAACTTCACTGAAACTGTCATGCCAGAATCAGCAGTGATCCCACATTGCCAAATCGAGTAGTTCAAGTAATCAATGTCAGTTTTCTTCTGAAAACTCTTGTCAATATTGACATTTTTGTTCACTCACTCCTTATTGAAAGATTTTCTCGACTTCTAGGACAGCATACTCTGCTGGTTTTCTTCCTACTTCATTGGCTGCTCCTTCTAGTCTTTGCTAAATCCTTCTCTTATTCAACAAATGTTGCTTTAACTAGAGGCTCAAGTCCTTGAACTTCTCCCTACCTGTGCTCCTCATAATTGATCTCATAGAATCTCATGATGTCACAGCCTATCTGTACCCTGATGACTCCTACCTCTAAATTCATATATCCAGCTACTCAAATAGCATCTTCTTCAAATACCTAGTAGATCTCTAATATAACAATCCCAAGCAGAGCTTCTGTCTTCCATAAACCACCTCCTTCCCATATATTCTGCAGCCAGTAGATGGTCCCTCCATTAGGCCATTGCATAAGCTCCAAACTTTGGGTTCATTTTGGATTCCTCTTTCTTTCATACCACTCTCGTTTTCCATAAGAAATTTTCAAGGATTTATGCCTTAAATACATTCTTAGCATGTCTACCACTATCACTCAAGTCCATGTCACCATTCTCTCTTGCCTGGGCTATTGGAGTGGCCTCATTAGTGCTGTTTTACTCTTGCTTCCTTGACATTCAACCAAGTGATCTTTTTAAAATGTAAGTTAGATTTTGTCACTCCCTTCCCTAAATAGCCTCCATTCACCTCCCACCACAATTAGAGGAAATCTAAACTCTTTCTTACCATAGACCATTAGACCCTATCTTTTCTGGCCCTCAAATTCCTCTATGAATTCATTTCCAGTTTCTAACACTGTCAGTCACTGCCCCATCCATATAGCCTATCTTGCTGATCCTCACATACGCCAAGCATATTTTTACCCTTAGAGCTTTATACTTGCTGTTCTCACTACCTATAACACTCTTTCCCCAGGTAGCTACCTGATCTGATCCTTCACCTATCCTCCTCAGAGAGATTTTCCTGTGTACTTGTATAAATTGGCAGGCAGGCTTCTCAACTGCAAGCCCCCTCCTCTACCCTGTGACTCTTCTGACCTTCTCTTCTCTTCTAGAGCATGTGAATTGTACATCTTCCATTCTATCACACAAACATATTCACATAGTGGAATATAAGTTCTACTAGGGCAGAAACTTTATTTACTGCTATGTCTCCACTGCCTAAAGCAGTGTCTGGTATATGTACTGAGTGTGTTGGCTAAATATTGAATTAATGTTTTAATTCAGGGTGCCCATCAAACCCTTGAAGCCCTAACTTTATTTCCCTATCCCGTGGTACCTTACCTCTCTTATTAACAATTAGCTGGTAGAATAAGCAAACTTACAACCCTATGATGGTATTGAGAATAACCCAGTCATGTGTCTGTTTGATTAATTACTTGAGGTATTAGAGTGTTTTTAAAGTAAAGTGGATTTTAATGGGTTTTTGCCTCCATCTGGACTCCCAGTATGTAAGCAATATTACTTAGAATTATAGTGAAAACCTTATTATTTATGATAGAATTGCAGTATGGAGAGCATAAAGAGGCCATAGTAGGAAAGCAGCTTAAGGAATTATGGTCATAAAGGTTGCTTTTCTGACTAGGTATATGGTTCTCTGGAAAGCCTTAAGAGAAAAGCACTGACAAAAGTGCTTCCCATGAGGGAAATACCTGGAGTTAGGAGGGAAAAAAAGTAACTTTGAACTTTTTATTTTTTACTTGCTAATGTGATTAACTGAAATAAATCTTTCTTTTGTGTCTTTAGTACTGCTGGCGATGGACAGGTTTTAACTTCGGCTTTGACCTACTTGTAACTTACACCAATCGGTACATCATTTTCAAACGCAATACACTGAATCAGCCATGTAGCGGATCTGTCAGTTTACAACCTCGAAGGAGCATAGCATTTAGGTAGGATGAGATTTACCTACTCCACTCTCCTCACTACAGAGGAAATAGAAGAAATAAAATAAAACCTTGATAATTTATACCAACTTAGTAAGATACAGAATATGCAAAAGTGTTAGGAACTGGTAAGACTCCATTTCTGTGAAATATATTATTAATAATCAAAATCAAAAGAGCTAGTATATTAGAATGAATAGGCTGGAATATGAATGATAGAGGACTGATAACTTGAGTTTGAAGCTTTGTTGCTATGGCTAGTAAATAAAATATCCAAACTAGAAATATGGCAAGGTGGTTTTCTACCAATATGTCTTATATTATCCTTAACTTTCTACAAGATTTGATATATATCCAGATTTGCCTGACAGATGAACTGGCAGCCTTTTACTGGAGAGTATGCTATAGGCTAACAAATGGGGAAATAGTTAATGAACAGATTATTTCCATATTAATTATTTATTTTGGAATTAGAGATTAAACCTAGGGGCACTTCACCATTGAGCTACATCCACAGACCATTTTATTTTTTTATTTTGAGACAAGATCTTATCACTAAGTTGCTGACCATCTCACTAAGTTGCCAAGACTGGCCTTGAACTTGGGTTCCTCCTGCCTCAGCCTTCTGAGTTGCTGGACACATGTGCCCAGAGAGCAGATTGTTTTTAAATCGTATATTCATACTTATACTATATATAAAGATCACCTCAAGGTGGATCACATTTATTTGGTAAAAAGAGTTAAAACTGGGGCTAGAGAAGTAGCTCAGTGGTAGAGCACCGGCTATCACAAGGACCTGGCCTCAGAAGAAAAAAACAGGGTAAAATCTTTACAACATTTGATTAGGCAGTGGTTTCTTTGATAGGTCATCCAAAGGATGGGCAACAAAAGAAAAATAGATAAATTAGACCTCATCAAAACTGAGGACTTTTGTACATCAAAGCACACTATCAACATTGGAATGGGAGAAGATATTTGTAAACTATATGTCTGATAGGAGTTAATCAGAATGCATATAGAACAGCTTCTATATGTACATGATTAAAAAAAAAAAATTAAAAAATGAGGAAAGGGGCTGGGGATGTGGCTCAAGCGGTAGCTCGCTCGCCTGGCATGCATGCGGCCCAGGTTCGATCCTCAGCACCACATACAAATGAAGATGTTGTGTCCGCCAAAAAAAAAACTAAAAAATAAATATTAAAATTAAAAAAAAAAAAAAATGAGGAAAGGAACTGGGCACACACCTGTAATCCCAGCAGCTCGGGAGGCTGAAGTAGGAGGATCACGAG
Source organism: Marmota marmota marmota (assembly GCF_001458135.2). Taxonomy (NCBI): domain Eukaryota; kingdom Metazoa; phylum Chordata; class Mammalia; order Rodentia; family Sciuridae; genus Marmota; species Marmota marmota. Next base: position 3,548,230 of record NW_025999977.1, on the reverse strand, counting down.
TTCAAAGCCAGCTGCTGCAACTTAGCGAGGCCTAAGCAACTCAGTGAGCCCCTATCTCTAAATAAAATGTAAAAAGGGCCGGGGATGTTACTCAGTGGTTCAGTGTCCCTGAGTTCAATCCCCTGGTACCAAAAAAAAGAGCAAAGGCAGTGGTAGAGGGCTTGCCTAGCATGTATCAGGCCCTGAGTTCAATCCCCAGGACTTGTAGGCAGGGATCATAGCACAGTAGTTGAGCATTTGCCTAGCATGTGTGAGACACTAGATTCAATTCTCAGCAATCCATATAAATAAATAAAGGTCCACTGATGAAAAAAAATATTGTAAAAAAAAGGGGGGACTTGTATAAAATTTCTCCAACGTGATAAACAAGCGGCTAAAGAGCTCATGAAAAAATGCTAAGGGAAATGCAAATCAAAACCACAATGAGATATTACTTCACCCTAAGGAGGGCTATTATTCAAAACAAAATAAGTGTTGACAACAATATAGAATAATTGGAATCCTGTGTACTATGGATGTTGCCCAGTTGTGGAGTGCTTGCCTAGCATGTGCAAAGCTCTGGGTTTAATCCCATGCTCTCCTCCCTCACCCCCCTATAAAAAAGGAAAGAAAATGTTATGATGCTTTCAAAGAATTTAAACACAGAATTACTATATGATCCAGCAGTTCCTTTTTTGCCTGTATACCCAAAAGAATTGAAATTAGAGCCTTGAACAGATACTTGTATACTCATGTTCATAGCAGCATTATTCATAGTAGCCATGTGTTCATTGACAGATTATGGCTAAAACGTGGTAACATACATATAATAAACATTATTCAGTATTTAAAAGGAAGGAAATTCTAACACATGCTAAACTTGAACAAACCTCAGAGACATAATAATAAGTGAAATAAGCATGTCACTAAAGGACAAATATTGTATGACCACTCATAGGAGGTTCTTTAAGTGGACAAATTCATAGAGACAGAAGGGGAATCTCATGAAAATAGAAGGGTAACCAGTAGAAAGGGACCAGGGAGGAGGAGAAGGAAAGAGGAAATTCTAAGAAATAATATTGACCAATTATATTATTATATGATGTGCATGTATGAATGTATAACAGTGAGTCCCATCATTCTAGTACACCAAGAAAAAATATGAGGGGGTGCACATAAAATATGTTGACAAAAAAGAAAATTCATACAGATTAAATATGGTTGCCAGGGCTGGGAAGGGGAAATAGTGAGTGTTTAATGGGTACAGAGTTTCAGCTGGAGAAGAAGAAAATGTTTCAGAGATGGGTCATAGTGATAGTTGCAGAGCATTATCAGTGTATTTAATGCCACAGGACTGCATAAAAATGATTTAAATGAACAATTTAAATCATGTGTATTTTACCATAATAAAAAGTCATTTATATCCTCTGACCTCTCCCTCCCCAAAAAAAGATTTTTGAAAAGTCATTTTCAAATTATATTTCACATATGTATACAGCATAGGTTTATAAACCCAAATGGAATCAGTTTATAGTCTGAAAAGACTTTGAAGTCTCTCATAAAATAAAAAACAGAATATGGAAGAGAAAAAAGTGAGGGAGGTTTCCTTAAATTAATCTGTGTTTAAAATATCTCCTGTTTATTTTTATTTTTTTTAATTGCAGGTTACGTTTGGCTTCTTTTGACAGTAGTGGAAAATTAATATGCAGTAGAACAACTGGCTATCAAATACTTACACTTGAAAAGGATCAGGTATGTTTGATTACTTTTCTGTTGTCATTATAATATTCATGTTTTGAATCCTTTTGAGAATAGAATTGACATTAAAGCAATATTTGATTTAAAGATTGGTTTGAAAGTTG
>NW_025999977.1:3525793-3544955 GCF_001458135.2 Marmota marmota marmota | reverse complement strand
TTTTTTTTTTTTTTTTTTTTTTTTTTTTTAAGTAAAGATGAAAGTGCTACATTCACTTCTGCACTTAGCTGATCCCACTACAGATTGAGTATCCTTAATCCAGAAACCTTTAATCCACAAAGGTTTTCTGAAATCTGAAATTTGTTGAGTGCCACACATGTCTGACAGCAAAATAATTGTATTCACAAAATCATTAAAAATATTTTATAATGGGCTGGGGATGTGGCTCAAGTGGTAGCGCACTCAACTGGCATACGTGTGGCCCCAGGTTCAATCCTCAGCACCACATACAAACAAAGATGTTGTGTCCGCCGAGAACTAAAAATTAAATATTAATAAATTCTCTCTCTCTCTCTCTCTCTCTCTCTTCTCTCTCTCTCTCTTTAAAAAAATATATATATATTTTATAAACGTACCTTGAGTCTATGTGTGTATGTTACATATGAAACATTGAATTTGTGTTTAGACTTAGGTCCCATCCCCAAGATAATTCATTATGTATATTGCAGATTTTCTAATATCTGCAACATTTCCTGGTCTCAGGCCTTTCAAATAAGGGATATTGTATCTATAGAAGCATAACTGGGCCAACAAAAATGAAAGTACAAAACACAATTTGACTTGAGAGGCAGGGGAAGCTGATAATAAGGAAATGATTGTTTATCTTGAATATCTTCAAAAAGTTATGAACTTGATACACTGTATTCTAAGTGTATTTATTTGTACATTAATGGTAGACATCTTAAAAATAATCCAGCGTGTCTCCATAGCTCCTGAACATTAAAAGAACATTTTTCTCTAGCACATTAATTTTATAACAGATTATCTGTAACATTCTCCAAATTAATTCTAAGTTCATTTGTTTTTTTCATACATCACGTGTACACAGATGTTTCAAAATATTATAACAAGGTAAACTATTTTCAGATAGTAAAATTAGAGTGTTAAAATATTGAGAAAGTTTATTTCTATTAAAAACTAACCAGGGGGCTGGGGTTGTGGCTCAGTGGTAGAGTGCTCGCCTAGCATATGCGAAGTGCTGGGTTCAAGACCCTGCCTCAAAATAAAAAATAAAACAGGCTGGGGCTGGAGTTGTGGCTCAGAGGTAGAGTGCTTGCCTAGCACGTTTGAGGCCCTGGGTTCAATCCTCAGCACCACATGAAAATAAATAAATAAAATAAAGGTATTGTGTCCAACTACAACTAAAAAATAAAAATATTTTTTAAAAAAAGGGGGGCTGAGGAGGTAGCTCACTAGTAGAACACCCCTAGGTTCAATCCCCCGTACAAAAACAACAAAAACCTAATTAACATTTCAAAGGGTATAATGAAAGGATTTACAGCCTGGATAGTTCACATAAATTCTGAGAAAATAGCAGTTTTCCTTAGACCAAAAAGACCATCATGGAATCCTCTTAGCATTTCGAGGAACCTTAGAAGTAACCTCACATGCCGTGGATGAGAATTTCAAAATGGCATTTGTATAGAAGGTTCTTCAACCATTGTTGAAACTTTAGTGACAGAGATGAGGTAGGTAGTATATGAAAATGACCATTTCAAGGCAGATACATAATGAGAAAATTAAAATCTTTCTCCATTGAAATTCTCTATTGGTCCTTCCAAAACCTCTGAAACTGAAAGGACAATGACTGCCCTTTACCTGGAACTTAAGTCATAAATAAAAAATTATTTAAATAGATACATAGATAGATAAATAGTGATGACTTAAAGCAATCAGAAAAGTAAAAATACCAGACCAAGATATTTGTTCATTCAGCAGACATTGTGTCCCTACCTTGTTCTAGGTTCTATGCAATAGTGAAGGAAATAAACAGGAAGAGCCTGTGCTAATGTAGACAGGTATAAATGGGATGGATCATAGGATAAGCTCAAAGTAGCATGTAACATTGAGGGAGAAATCTTTAGCCCATACTGAGGGTAGTATGAGGTTGAGGGTAGGTATGGTTATTAAAGGGAGAGAATGGAAGACAGCTCAGGAAAAAAAATCTTTTTCTGGAAAAGTTGAAAAGTGAATGGATACCTGAACCAAGCCTCAAATGAGTGAGATAGAGGAAGGGTACACATGATTCATTCATAGAACTCAAAGAGGGTTGGAGGAGTTCAATACAAAGAGAGCCAACACATGATGGACTATAGATGGAGTTGGGAAGGATTTTAATTAGGGAGTTGTATATATGTGGGTTTTTAAAGTATTTCTTTTACTTATTGATATAACTTTATTTATTTATATGTGGTGCTGAGAATTGAACCGAGTGCCTCACATATTCTAGTAAGAGCTCTACCACTAAGCCACAACCCCAGCTCTATATGTATGTTTTAATAGGTCATGGATGTTTGTTGTAGGAAAAATAGAAAGCATAAATAAGCAGAAATTAAAGTCATATGTACATCATGGCTGACATTGTTATTTCAAAATAGGATCTATTCGCTATTTTATAACCTGCTTTTTAAAAATTTTTATTTTATTTATTTATTTGGTACTGGGGTGGGAATCCAGGGGCACTAAACCACTGAGCCACATCCCCAGCCCTTTTTGATATTTTATTTAGAGACAGGGTCTCACTGAGTTGCTTATTATCACCTCACTTTTGCTGAGGCTGGCTTTGAACTCTTGATCCTCCTGCCTCAGCCTCCTGAGTGGCTGAGATTAAAGGCATGTGCCACATACCCAGCTAATCTGCTTTGATGGTGGGGAAAAAAAAAAAAAAAAAAAAAAAAAAAAAATATATATATATATATATATTTAAAATGAACTGGCTGGGACTTTATTTAGATTACTCCAATTTTGTTAGCAATATCTCAGACATCACAGTCAGGAGCCAGTCAAACATGCCTTCTTCTCACCATCAGGTCTGAGCAGGGTATTGACCTTGGCCAGGTCAGTGTCACAGAGCTTCTTTGTTTGATCTGGTTCTTGCAGCCTTGACATCCACAGTGAATAATATGTGTTGTCTTCTGTCTTCTACATAGCCTACATTCAGTATCAGGGGAATTTCATGATGACTTAGTGGTTAAGTCTTGGGAAGAGACAAAATGGGCTCACCTAACCTGGGCCTAGTAGAAAGAATGAGTCCTCTTTTGGAACCCAAGGCTGGGAGAACCTGTGTGCATCAGATAATGAGATAGTAATTGATAACTTTTTTTCTTTTTAATTTGTTATACATAGCTTTTCTTACCGATAAATGTATAACTATAACATTATTTTTATTAACTGCATATTAGATGTTTTGGCTGTTCCTTAGTTTAAGTAATTTCTCCTTATTGGATAAAGTTGTTCTCTTTTTTCTTATTAAGAGATACGCGTATCTTTGCCAAGCACAGTGATGCATACCTTTAATCTCAGTGACTTGGGAGACTTGAGACAGGAGGATTGCAAGTTCAAGGCCAGCCTCAGCAATTTAGCAAGGACCTAAACAACTTAGCAGGACCCTTTTTCAAAATAAAAAATAAAAAGTTAGGGATGTAGCTCAGTGGTAAAGCACTGGGTTCAATCCCTAGTACTCAAGACAAAAGAAAGAAATATACCTCTATCTTTGTACATTTCTGAAATTTTAAAGATAAATTTCAAGACGTGGAATTCATATCAAATGGTGCATATATACATTTTCTAATGGCCAAAATTGCACTCCAAAAATATTGTCCACATAACACTTCCTTCAGCAACAGAGTATACCCAGTATAGTGTATTATAATTTTTTAATCTTTTCCCTAATAACTTAAGTGAAAACAAATTATATTAGGTTTGATTTTTATTTCTTTGCTTGTTACTGGTATAGTTGTGTTTTGTATGTTTATTTGACTACCATCTTGTGTAAGTTGACAGTTTATATTGTTTTTTTAATCTTTTATTAAGGTGTTCATTTTTCATGCTAATTTTTAACAGCTCATATAGGTGAAGAATACCATTTGTGATAGGTTGACTTTTTCATTTTTGTCATTTATCTTTTCAGTCTTTAAGATGATTTATTAATCTTTTCCTTTAATGACTTCTTTTAGTGTGATCCTTAGGCCTCCTCATTCTTCTTAGGCATACATGGACATCTGTATTTTTTTCCTACTCCTTTTCTGATTTACATTAGAGTGTTTGATGATATCTCTGAAATGTACCAGGTATATCAATCAAGCCATAGCATATATATTCTTATAAACTTACTTTTATTTTAGAAGCGTTTTATTGATTTCTTTATTATAAAAACAATATTGCATTGTTTTAATTAGGTTAAATTTAAAGCACATTTTAATACCTAATAAAAAAACACTTTCATTCTTTTTTTTTTTTTTTTTCCCAATAATCCCTGGAAGGCTGGGCGTAGTGGCACATGCTTGTCATCCCAGTAACTTAAGAGGCTGGGGCAGGAGGATCACAAGTTCAAGGCAGGATTCAACAACTTAGCAAGACCAGGGATGTAGTACTCTTCTTGTCTCCATTTTATAAAACACCCTGGGTTCAATCCTTAGTATTGCAAAACAAAACAAAAACAATCCCTGAATTCTTTGTATATTATTATTCTCCTGAATCAGAGGTAGAATCATTTTGTCAAATTTCATGTTGGGATTTTGTTTTCTGTATATATAGAATAGTTTGTGGGAAACTGATATATCCCTCTGGCATATGATATTCTCACATAAACTAAGATCTTCCTTATATCTCTCTCTAGAATTTAGTTTTCACATGGTTCCTGTATACTTCCAGAAACTATAATGCTAATAAATATTTTATATATGCTAATACAACATGAATCTCTTCTAATAATTTTTGATAACATGGGAAAGCTAGTGGTTTTTGTAAAATTATTTTATAACTGTTTCACAAGAATGTTAATTTGCATTATAGAAGGTTCTCTCAGCAATGTTTAAGAATGATCAGAGACATGATGATGACAGAAAATGATTATGTTGCTATGATCCAGATAAAAAATGATGAGAACCTTAACTTAAGAGTGGAGATGAAGAAATGTGGATGAGTTCTAGAAATAAAGTACATTTGACAGAATTCAGTGTTTAACTGTGTGTGGATGAGAAAAAGTAGTGAAAGATGTCTCCTGATTTTCTGACTTGGGCAACTCAATTTATAGTAGTGGTTTTTCTCTGAAATTTGAATTATAGGAAGGAAGATTAAATATTACTTAAAGTGTTGGTGATGGTAAAGAGAGAGGTGGTGAATTCAATTTAGGGCACATTTGAGAGCATCAATGTGAAAATTTGATAGATTGGTAGGTAAATGGGCCTGGAGTTTACAAATAATGCCTGTGCTAGAAATAATGACTGGAAGAGATAACCCATAGGAATTAAGAGAATACAACAAGATGGATACCCAGATAGGAACCACTGGTATCTAGTGGGCCAAAAAAACTAACTGAATGAGATATTTGAGAGCTAAGATGGGGAGTCAAAGCCAAGCTATAAGAGTGAAAGCATAGATTACCCAGAAAGGAAGAAATAGATAACAGCCAGTAGTCAATTGTTTCAATTTGACTTGCTCTATAACTCTGTGAAAACCTTACAGTAGCAAGTTGGATTTATGGATCCTAGAATTTATAAAAAGATAAGACAGAATATGGGGGAAGCAATAGAGAGATGGTGTAGAATAGGTAGCATGAGGCTCTGAGAAGCAGACAAATTTATACATGTAGATGAAGAAATAATCATATGAACATAGAATTGGGAACCTAGGAAGATGTCTGCTGCTGTAAATCAATGGGCTCCCTGGCTTCCATTTCCACAATGGAACAAGGAAAATGACATATAACTTTAAATGTGCTTCAGTGCAGATGTAGGTCTACACTGAACCTGTAGGTGGAGTTAAAGATTTGATAAAGCTAGAACAAGATTCATCTTGAGGATAGAGAATGGGGATGAATATAATTTAATATTCAGAAATGGGTGTGCCCTTAGAGGCTCCAAGTGATGTCCATATTCGCTTCCTTCTTCTCCCAGAATTATCCCTTTTTGCCTGCCCCACCCAACCCCAGCCCTACAGATACTCAAAACCCAGACTGCTGATCTTAGAGCTGTTGCTTTGTCATGGTACAGAATCGTGGTTATTATTGTCATACCATCAAAGCATTTGTCCTTCACCCAAGTTACTGGTACAAATTTTGACTAGGACCAAGTGACTTAAGCATCTAAAGATCAACTATGCTTTGACATCATTCCTCTCTGGTGACACTGTTAGCACAATCAGCAAGGGGCAGGGTCTCAATATTGTCTTTTTTTAATATTAATACTGTTATTTTTAAAATAGTTTTCTTTTTTTTAATACTACTCTCCCGCTTTGAAGGGTACAGAGATTGTGTGTGTGTGTGTGTGCGTGTGCGTGTGTGTGTGCATGCGCGCGCGAGCGCATACTTGGAGTACTTTGTATTCCCTATCTTTATCCAACTATCTTTATCCAATTATCTTGCTACTCCAACAACACAGAAGCTGTGTTCAGTTAAGCCTACTAGAGTCAATCAATATTCTATTTTTAGTTCATTTTCATTGCTTCAGTAAAAAATGTAAAACTCTAGATTAAATAGTGAAACTAGTGCACACTATTGTATGGAATGTATTTCAAATATTTAAAAAGTAGGAATTCTCATTTCACTATTGCTGCTGCTGCTTTTTTTTTTTTAATTTGCAGATGGACACAATACATTTATTTATTTATTTTTACATAATACCATGAGGATCAAACCTAGTGCCTCACACATGCTAGGCAATGTTCCACTGAGTCACAACCCCAGCCCCTCAGTGTTGCTTCTTTTACTCAGGATTTGTTTTGTTTGCTAAATGTTGCTGCTAAAACATATGTTAGATTCCAAAAAGAGATCTGTAACATCAATAATGGTTATATTTGACATTCTTGGGTATAGCATCAGCTTCAGTCTTTGGAGAGAGTTCATAGCATTCCCATGTTTATTGTTATAATTGAACCTGAAATTGCTTTTACATGATAATGTTTTATGTGCCAGGAGACAAGTAACATGTTTGTTATTGGGACAGTGGGAACTTTTAAATGGGAGCAGAAACCCTGCTTGATGATGATAATTATGACTTCCCCACCTGAAGCCAAGTAAGAGGTTCACTTTACCAGTTCACCAATTCTTCCATAAAGTATATATGAACTTGACAGAAATTTTTACAATAATGAAAATAACTACCACTATTATTTAATATATAGCTGCTTTACAAAACCTTCTGTACATTGTCTCATTTGATCCCCAGTATAATCCTGTAAAATGGTTATTCTTCTTGTCCCCATTTTATAGCAAGGAAGCTGCAGTTGACAGGGTCACACATTTAGTGGGCAAGAGTTTTTGAGATTTGAGCTGTGGCTCTTGGTCTCCAGGCACAAACTCTTAATTCCATGTTACCTCTTTTGGTTCACTCAATTCAGTAGCTTGGTTTTTTTAGTTAATTTGGCTTTTTAAATATTGCTATTCAGTTGTCATTAAACATACAAATCTGTGTTATAGGAACAAGTGGTGATGAACTTGGACAGCAGGCTTCTGATCTTCCCTTTATATATATGCTGTAACTTCTTGTATATATCACCAGAAAAAAGAACTGAAAACAATCGTCACCCAGAAAATCCAGAAAACTGAGGATCCTCATCAGTTGGAAACAGTAGCACTTTGAAAACTTTTTAGGCCAGCTTTAATTTAATGGCCTTACTGATATTCATATCTAAGGTGACTAATATTAACAAAGGCCTTATGAACTGTACAGATAATTCAGAAGATAGTTCTTACATTTGTCACATTTCTATGCATATATGAAAAAGCATTTTAAAGCCAAGAAAACATCCCAAACCATGCATAATAAAGATGTCAACCCATGCTTTTAATTTAGCATTAGTAGAAAATTGCTGTAGGTAAATTTTACATTTCTTTGCAACAAAATATAGATTTAATTTTTATTAAAATTTGATCCTGCCTAATGTTAAGTGAACCTCATCCATCTGTAAATTTATTTTTATTTTGCTAAAAGAATGCTAAAGGAATAATTTGAACAGCCAATTACAAATGCTATTTCAATTCGTGCCTTTAAAGCTGTCCTTTGATTTTTTTCAACTACTCATTTTAATTCCCCCATTTAGTTTAATATCATTCCAATCTACAGTCTACAGTTGTTTTTAATCATTAAATATGTTTTTCATGGTTTGGGGGAGACTAAGCTGAGGAACTTTTTTAAAAACTTAAGTATTTTCATGCTTTTTTTTTTTTTTCTCATTTAGTTTTCCTGGGATTTCAACAGTAACAAAAGTCAGCTTTAGACCTTCAAATGAACTTGAATGAGGGAAAAATCAGTTTGATTCTGAGAATATTCCTTTGCCTTACATGGTCTTATCTTTGACATTCTGTATACTTTTATTATTTGTTATGAATTATTTATGTATCAAATATTACAGTTTTAAACATTTTCATGTTCTCTGATCTTGAGAATTATTTATGTTCAAATTTTAGTTGAGAATCCTGTTTCATACTTAAGCTCAGGACTTTGTAATCTCTGAATTGAGTGCCTTTGAGTTATACATACTGATAGAAATTTCATAGTAAATGTACATAAGGTTGGAGGATCTAATATAAAAGCTGATAATAAAGCATTAATGTAAAAATGGAACTTATTTTTGTCAAAAACGAGATGTACACTTGTCATGATTTACATAAGTTGGCTTCTTGTATTTGTTGTTATTTTGAAAATAGCCATGCTCGTTTTCCTTTCAAAGTAAGTACTTTTGTGGTTAATGTATGTTTTTAGTATGTTTTTTAAAATGGGAATCACTTTTATGTATCTGTGCAAATAAAAAATGCCCATTTGAAAAAAAGTTAATAAATAAGCTCTTATTTAAAGTGGACAAAAAACTTAATTAAACCTGGGATTTTTTTTTTTCGCTTTCTAGTCAGATATTTTTGCCCACTACTTTTATGTTTTAAATTTATTAGTTTTTCCCAGCAATATGTTGACAGGCTCATAAGTTGCTTTCATCCTTTGAGAATTTGTCCATTTGGTTAACATAAGGAACCTTTTAAATGCCTCCTGCTCCACTCTTAGAACTGTAATGTACATGTTTCTAATACAGTGATTTAGCTATATCAAGAAGCTACATTTTTTAATTTTATATTTGGCTTTAATTACATCTTTTTTCATGAGGTACTAGTTTTTTCTTTATCACAGCATAAGAGATTCATTATCCTTTACACATTAAAAAACATAATGCTAGACTTCGTTGGATTATTTGAATAAATTTTTATGAATCTTGGAAGTAAAGATAAACTGAGTATATTAATGAGGAAAATTGACTATTTCATTTCACTTATAAAAATGAACTGGCCAAATTGGAATTATATCTGATTCCTGTTCATTGGTTCTTTTCTAGTCAAGTTGCTTATGTCATCCATAGACAGGATAATTATTTCTTCTATCACAAGTAGTTTATATTCTCATTTGAGAAACTGGTAATTGCAAGCTAATTAAACGTAAGGAATCTGCTTTTTATTTTCTTACCAATTAACTGTTTGTATAGTGTTCCTAAATAGGAATATTTTCAATAAAGTGGTAGTATCAGCTGAAGTAGCATATGAATTATTGTATATAAGCTTTTGTATTTGTCAGCTCTTGCTTCTACCAGTTTTTTTTGTTGTTGTTGTTTGGTTGGTTTTTTTACTGCTATGGCCGGAAAAAAGTATTTATTCATTAAATAATTATTTTTGTTTGTCTATCAGTAAAGAAGAGATCTTTAAGAGAATATGTTCATGTTGAATTATTAAAAAGATATGAATGTACCTTTTTCTTTTCCTTTTCCTTTTTTAATTTTTTTCTTATAGATTTGGATTGAAATTTAGCAAGATAGGCAAAATTAAATGCAAAACAGTAGTGAGTTACTAGCTTTTTTTAAACCAAATATTTAGTGTGTACTGTTCTATCTCGAAGACATTCAACAGGATTAACTTAACAATAAACACTTTTCACTATCAAATGCAAAAGTATGCCATTAAAATTTAGTTAAGAATTAAATTGACTCAATCAGTCACACTACCCACATTGGAAGAGTTTAGTAGCCACATGTAGCTGGTGGCTGCCATATTGGACAGGGGAGTCAGATACAGAATATTCTCATCATTGCAGAAAGTTCTGATAGTTGGTTTAGAATATATTGGACTATTAGTGATGAAACTGTTTAAAGTTACATTACCTTATTGATGAACCCATGTAAAGAACAGAAAAAGTAATAGAGCCAGAGGTTCAAATAATAAGCATAGATGACTTATCAGTCACCTGAAAGGAAACATTGGAGTATTGTGGTCTAAGCACTTGACTGAATTGGGAAGAAAAGGGGCGGGGGGTAGAGTGGTTACCTAGCATTCATGAATCCCTGGGTGCAGTCCCCAGCATATAACTATCTATCTATCTATCTATCTACCTACCAATCTACCTACCTACCTACCTCTGTCTCTCTCTCTCTCTCTCTCTCTCTCTCTCTCTCTCTCTCTCTCACACACACACACACACACACACACAAAGAAAGAAAGAAAGAAAAAAAAAGGAGGAAAAATATGGTATAGGCTGGTGGGCACTGTGGTGCATGCCTATAATCCCAGCAACTCAAAAAGCTGAGGTAGGATTGCAAGTTTAAAGCCAACCTGCGCAAGTTAGTCCCTACTTCAAAAAGGACTGGGGATATGGCTCAGTGGTTTAAAAAAAACACACACATTATAGTTCTTTCCCCAACCTGAGAGTTTTTAATTCTTACCAAACTACAGGGGTGCAAAGTGCAAAAAGCCTCAAACAGCATCAGTCATTGTTATTCGTGATCAGACTTTACATTAATAGGGAGGCAGTGCTTGCTGACTCAATAGCACGATTCCTGGTTATTCATATGAAACAGGACTAGGTCCAGCAAAGTCAGAACAACTTAACTATTTGAGTTAAAATTAAATTCTCCAGGTCAGTTAAATGCTATAAGTTATATCTGTTTTTGTCTTTTTTTTTTTTTGTACAAGGTGGTAGGGATCAACTCCAGGTCTCCTGCGTGCTAGGCAAGCACTCTACCCCTGAGCTATGGCCCCAGCCCAAGGTGTATGTTTTGATTCTTTTAACCTAACATTTAAAATTGACCATTTATTTCTTTAAAAATAACGTTCTCTTGGACTTCTCTTGACATCACACCTGATTTCTATTTCTCTGACCATTCTCTTTGGGGGTTTCTTCTCTGGCTATCTCCAGATCCTTTTCTTTCCTGAGCCTGCAATGGGTGGTTTCATGCATTCTCACGGCTTCATCTGTATTCTGAGGATTCCTTTTTCTATAGTTCCAGCCTAAATCTCTCTTCCAAGTTTCAGATATACAGCTAGTTGGCCTCTATTCATGGGTGTGATTTGGCATCTCAAATTAGCATGTCCAGCATGAACATACTGCTTTCCCCAGATTTTGTCTCATATGCCTTATTTCTAGAAATAATACGCAGTTGTGCATGCCAGAAATGTAGATGCCATTCTTTTCCAACTCCCTCATATGCTGCATCCAGAATCAAGTTTTTTCAGTTCTACCAATTATATCTCAAATGCAGTCACTTTCTCACCTTGTCCATTCTGCCATTCTAGTACAGGACCTGACAAATTACCTGACATAATTTCCAACTATCATGATTTGACTGTGTTCCCCGGAAGATTATGTGTTGGAAACTTAATCTTCAATGCAACAATGTTTAGAGGTGTGACTTTTAAGAGGTGATTAGGTCATGAGGGCAGAACCTTCATGAATAGACACTGTCATTGCAAGAAAGGCATTCTTCCCTCTCTTGTATATACTGTCTTGCCATGTGATGCCCTCTGCCATATCCTGACACAAGTGGGCTCTCCCCAAAGCCAGCACTTTGATTTGGCCTTCCCAGCCTCTAGAACTGTGAGAAATTTATTTTCTCTTTGAATTACCCAGTCTCTGGTCTTCTGTTACAGTAGCACAAAACAGTTGAAGATGGTTGTACCAGCCTCCTATGTTTTTCTGTAAACAAGTCTCCACATTACCCAAAGTGTTCTCTAAATAAACTCAAATCCCTCTGGGTTTGTGTCTGTCTGTCTCTTTTTCTCTCTTAACCTCAGCATGAACTGAGCAGATTTCCTTCACTGGGCCCAGAGCAATAGAGTTGTTTTTCTCCTCTGAGTTGTTCTTGTCAGGTCCTGGGCATTTATTCTAGATAAAAGAACATTTTTGTCAATGCAAAAACCTGTACACAATTGCTCATATAGCTTTATTTGTAATAGCCAAGAAACTGGAAACAAGCAAAGTAATCTAAAATGATGAATGATTAAATTGTGGCACATCTACACAATGGATGACTACTCAGTAATAAAAATGAACAGTCTATTGCTATAGCAACCTGGATGATCTTAAGGGCATTATGATGAATGAAAACGAAGTCAATTTTAAAAGATCTCAAACCCCATGATTCCATTTATATAACATTCTCAAAATGAAAAAAAAAATCATAGAGATAGAAGAAAGGTTAGTGGTTTCCAGGGGTCAGAGGGTGGGATGTAAAGAGTTATCATGAGGGATGTCTCTGTGGTGATAGTTCTGCATCTTTACTGTGTTTACACATATCTACACATGTGAAAAATGACATAAAGACTATACACACACAGGTACCAATGTCAACTTCCTGGTTTGGCACTGTACTATAGTTTCATAAGATGTAATTGTGTGCTGAAAAGTACACAGGACCTCTCTCTCCACTACCTTTGCAATTTCAACATATAATTATCTCAAAATAAAAAAGTTGAAAAATAAACCTCTGCATTAATCACTGGTTATAGTAGGTTGGGTTTCTTCAGGAACTATGAAAGTCATCTTCTGTTTCCTTAGCAGTCCAAACCAGTCAACAGCACTAGCTTCTCCAGAGTTACTGAGGTGAGTTTATTGAGATGTATGCTATAGACTGAATGTTTGTGTCCCCTCAAAATTATATGTTGAAACCTAATCCCTGATATAATGGTTTTAGGAGGTGGGGCCATTGGGAGGTGATTATGTTAGGAGGGTAGAGCCTTCATGAATAGGATTAGCACTCTTATACAAGAGGCCCCAAAACACTAGCTATCCCCTCCCACCACATGAGGATACAGAACTCATCTTCTATTAAGAAAATGCCCTTCCCTCTAAAATCTGGAACAAGACAGGGATGCCCTCTCTCTCCACTTCTGTTCAACATAGTTCTCGAAACACTGGCCAGAGCAATTAGACAGATGAAAGAAATTAAAGGCATCAAAATAGGAAAAGAAGAACTTAAATTATCACTATTTGCAGATGACATGATTCTATACCTAGCAGACCCAAAAGGGTCTACAAAGAAACTATTAGAGCTAATAAATGAATTCAGCAAAGTGGCAGGATATAAAATCAACACGCATAAATCAAAGGCATTCCTGTATATCAGCGACAAATCCTCTGAAATGGAAATGAGGACAACCACTCCATTCACAATATCTTCAAAAAAAATAAAATACTTGGGAATCAACCTAACAAAAGAGGTGAAAGACTTATACAATGAAAACTACAGAACCCTAAAGAGAGAAATAGAAGAAGATCTTAGAAGATGGAAAAATATACCCTGTTCATGGATAGGCAGAACTAACATCATCAAAATGGCGATATTACCAAAAGTTCTCTATAGGTTTAATGCAATGCCAATCAAAATCCCAACGGCATTTCTTGTAGAAATAGAGAAAGCAATCATGAAATTCATATGGAAAAATAAAAGACCCAGAATAGCAAAAACAATGCTAAGCAGGAAGTGTGAATCAGGCGGTATAGCGATACCAGACTTCAAACTATACTACAGAGCAATAGTAACAAAAACAGCATGGTACTGGTACCAAAACAGGCGGGTGGACCAATGGTACAGAATAGAGGACACAGAAACCAATCCACAAAACTACAACTATCTTATATTTGATAAAGGGGCTAAAAGCATGCAATGGAGGAAGGATAGCATCTTCAACAAATGGTGCTGGGAAAACTGGAAATCCATATGCAACAAAATGAAACTGAATCCCTTTCTCTCGCCATGCACAAAAGTTAATTCAAAATGGATCAAGGAGCTTGATATCAAATCAGAGACACGCCGTCTGATAGAAGAAAAAGTTGGCTACGATCTACATACTGTGGGGTCGGGCTCCAAATTCCTCAATAGGACACCCATAGCACAAAAGTTAATAACTAGAATCAACAAATGGGACTTACTCAAACTAAAAAGTTTTTTCTCAGCAAAAGAAACAATAAGAGAGGTAAATAGGGAGCCTACATCCTGGGAACAAATCTTTACTCCTCACACTTCAGATAGAGCCCTAATATCCAGAGTATACAAAGAACTCAAAAAATTAGACAATAAGAGAACAAACAACCCAATCAACAAATGGGCCAAGGACCTGAACAGACACTTCTCAGAGGAGGACATACAGTCAATCAACAAGTACATGAAAAAATGCTCACCATCTCTAGCTGTCAGAGAAATGCAAATCAAAACCACCCTAAGATACCATCTCACTCCAGTAAGATTGGCAGCCATTATGAAGTCAAACAACAACAAGTGCTGGCGAGGATGTGGGGAAAAGGGTACACTTGTACATTGCTGGTGGGACTGCAAATTGGTGCAGCCAATTTGGAAAGCAGTATGGAGATTTCTTGGAAAGCTGGGAATGGAGCCACCATTTGACCCAGCTATTCCCCTTCTTGGTCTATTCCCTAAAGACCTAAAAAGAGCATGCTACAGGGACACTGCTACATCGATGTTCATAGCAGCACAATTCACAATAGCAAGACTGTGGAACCAACCTAGATGCCCTTCAATAGACGAATGGATAAAAAAAATGTGGCATTTATACACAATGGAGTATTACTCTGCATTAAAAAATGACAAAATCATAGAATTTACAGGGAAATGGATGGCATTAGAGCAGATTATGCTAAGTGAAGCTAGCCAATCCCTAAAAAACAAATGCCAAATGTCTTCTTTGATATAAGGAGAGTAACTAAGAACAGAGTAGGGACGAAGAGCATGAGAAGAAGATTAACATTAAACAGGGATGAGAGGTGGGAGGGAAAGGGAGAGAGAAGGGAAATTGCATGGAAATGGAAGGAGACCCTCAGGGTTATACAAAAGTACATACAAGAGGAAGTGAGGGGAAAGGGAAAAATAATACAAGGGGGACAAATGAATGTCAGTAGAGGGGGCAGAGAGAGAAGAGGGGAGGGGAGGGGAGGGGAGGGGGGATAGTAGAGGATAGGAAAGGCAGCAGAACACAACAGACACTAGTATGGCAATATGTAAATCAATGGATGTGTAACTGATGTAATTCTGCAATCTGTATGTGGGGTAAAAATGGGAGCTCATAACCCACTTGAATCAAAGTGTGAAATATGATATATCAAGAACTATGTAATATTTTGAACAGCGAACAATAAAAAATTAAAAAAATAATAAAAAAAAAGAAAGAAAATGCCCTCACCAGCCACCAAATCTTCCAGCATAGATCTTGGATTTCCTAGCCTTTAAAACTATGAGAAGTAAGTTTCTATTGTTTATAAGCCACTGGGTTTATGATATTTTGTTACAACCACGTGAACAGAGAATGGAG
Organism: Marmota marmota marmota; assembly: GCF_001458135.2. NCBI lineage: Eukaryota > Metazoa > Chordata > Mammalia > Rodentia > Sciuridae > Marmota > Marmota marmota. The sequence goes on along the minus strand of NW_025999977.1, from coordinate 3,529,321 downwards.
CTTCCTTCCCTTCAGTGTATCCTGGTTAGGAAGAGGTTGACCAACCCAATGGGGGAAATTCAAAAATTAATCTGAAGGATTTTTGCCATGGTCCCAGCTGATTTTTCCTACTTCTGGTGCCCATTGGATGACCTGAAGTTTCCTGGGACACTGATCTGCTTCTCCCTCCAATCCTAATGCTCGTGTGTGCAGAGACCTGTCAGCTGCACCCTGACACAATGCCACTCACAGTACGGAACACTGGGTTCCTGCTGTGGCTCCACAGTCCCACTGCCTGCTGTCTATGGATGGTTTGACCCCTGCCCACTTCTTCAGGGGCTTAAAGGTTCCTGGAAAACAGATCTGCTGTCCCTTTCAGTGTTAAATTGCCACTGTGTTAGGTATGATTTTTCTAATTGAGAAGTTTCTCAGGTTTTTTGGAAATCAGGCAACTTCCCTGATTTCCAGTGCTAGTATGGATTTAGGGAGTGGGGAAAAATAAGTTTTATCCTTTACAATCTCTTTGTCTACTTTCCACCAAAATAATTTTCTGCAAGTTCATCAATGGCCTCATGCTGCTATATCTAGCTGAGAGTTCTCAGTTCTTACTTTAAAGGAGTCTCTACTACATTTGACATAGCCAATGATATTAGTTTCCTGAAGCTACTCCAACAAATTAGCAAAGATTTGTTAGCTTAAAAAAATTATTCTCACACAATTCTAGAGGCCAGAAATCTAAAATCAATTTCAATCGGCAAAAACCAAAGCACCAGCACAGTTGCACTCTCTCCAGAATTTCTAGAGAAGAATCTGTTCCTTGCCTCCTCCAGCTTTTTGTGGCTGGAGGTATATTCCTCGGCTTGTGGCTGCATCATTCCCATGTTAGCCTCTGTGGTCACATTTTCTGCGTGTATATAAGCATTTAGGACCCACTTGGATCTCAGCATAATCTCCCTCTTAATATTCTTAACTACATCTGCAAAACCTTCCCCATGTAAGGTAACATTCATAGGTTCCAGGGATAAGGGCCAGACATCTTTAGGGAAGCCATTATTCAGCCTCCTATACTGGCCCTTCTCTTCTTCTCAAAACTCTACCCCCTGGAATTTTCACACACTGTTCTTCACCAGTGTTTTTATACTTGACATTTGTATCTTGTCACTCTCTTCTTTTTTGGAACATCTCATGGACTCCTGTGGTTCAAATTCTCCTCTATCTTCTGATCTCTCCCCCTAAATATCAGACTCAGTCTGCATATAGTCAAATGCCTGCTAAAAGTATCTATTTTGGATGTTCATACTCAATAAAACGAAATGGAATTCAGATTCTCTCTTTACCACAAGCAGAAGTATAACTAGATTCTCAGACTTCACAACAAATATAAGCAAAAAGGGCTCCATTGAATTCATGAGGGATATAAGCCCACAGAAAAGGTCCCATACTATTCCTGACAGAGGAGCACTCATAAAAGGGATCATTGTTTTTTGCCTTCTCCATGTGTCTTCTGTATGGACTTGATATCTTGTTTCAAGTTTATTTGTGGGGAACAGTCAAATCCTTGCTTTCTCACTTAATAAACAGACAGACAGACAGACAGACACACACACACACACACACACACACACACACACACACTTTTTCCAGGGCAAACAAAATACAGGGCCTCTTGTTCAAAAATAATTTCAAAATGGTGACAGCTGAATATTAAATGTTTGGGGCCTTTCTAAGCAAGGCTGTACAGGTCACATTCTGTGAAACTGAACCTACCTGGGAGTCATGTCTTCTCTCTCTTTCCACTGCCATTTACCAAGATCTGTCATACTGATCCTCAAATATTTCCTGATCTGTTCTTACTCCTTTTCTTTCATAATCGCCCTAGTGTGGGTTCTCATTTCCTCCAGCTATTCCCCCTGGTTCAAGTTTTTAGATCTGCAGTCAGGATGAACCATCTAAAACACCAATATGGTTATGTAACTACTCAGCTTAAAATGCTCCAGTAGCTTTTTATCACTTTAAGGATAAAGTACCAGCCACTCAGTATGATCTTCCATAATAAACTCAGTATGATGATAAAATCAAACCACTCATAGGGCTTGCATATTGTAACAGCTGCTCTTTAATATTGCTGCTACTCCTACCCTTTACCTGGGTAACTCATAATAGTGCCTGTCATACAGTTAGTCCCATAGGTGTTAGGTAATATTATTATCCCAGGAAACTCTCTTGGAATAACAAATCAAGCTGAAAGTCCTTTTTATGTCTCCATGGCACACTGCACATACATCTTACCAATTACTGTGAAATGTCTGTGCCTCCACAATTAGAGTGTAAGCTTCTTGAGGCAGGGGGCCATATTGTGCATCTTTTCATCTTAGTGCTAAAATGATACAGTGTCCTACACACAATAGGCATTAAAAAACTTTGTATATTAAATCTGACAGCATACCTCCCAACCACTTTTTGAAATCAAGAGTAAAGAAAGAAATGTTTTCAGCCATTGATGTTACCATATTTCTCTTCTCACAGCTGTATGGCACAACCCCTTGTCTCCCTATAAATTTCCTGTCTTCCCTAGGGACAATGTCTTCAATCATTAATGGTGTTTCTTCATATCATCCCTAAATCTTCTTCCTCCGGTACTGGCACCCCTCAATCCTTGAACCTCTCTCTCCCACACATTAGTGTAGTCTGCCAGGATAATCCCAAGAGTCTGAGAGTCAAGCCTCATGCATGGTGAAAATCCTAGATGTTACCGTTAGTTCTTTTCTTGAAAGTTAGATTGGGACAGATATTAAAGAGGGCACATCAGAGTGTATGAATCAGTTTTTAAAAAGTTGACTGGTGGGAAGGGTGTTTCCAACCTATTCTAGTTTCTTTCCAACTCTGTTCTAAAAGCCAAACCATCAGACTTGGAAACTTTGGAGGGAGCTGGTGGGACAAGTGTTGGTTAGATTAGAAGTCGACATCCTGCAAGCCTTTTCTAGTTATGGCAGCATTGGAGAAGTACTTTGTGGGAATACGTGGGCATATGGAGCCTTTGCTTTTCCTTACCTGTAGTAACTTTGGGATAAGTTCTCAATACTGGCATCTGAGAAAATATTAAGCTGACAATCGCTGAACTTTGGTGTCTTCACTCCTTATGAGAGAATTTTATGTAAAAAAGTCAAAAAATACAAACCTTGTATACTCCGTGTAGAATTGGTTTGACTATTTTACGCATGTGAACAAGGACTGGAGAAAATGGTGAAATTGAAAGCTATGTTAAGATGGTGAGTCCATAGCTGAATTTTTCTTTTTTCTTTTTTTTTTTTAATTTTTTATTGTGGGTTGTTCAAAACATTACAAATTTCTTGACATATCATATTCGACACTTTGATTCAAGTGGGTTATGAACTCCCACCTTCACCCCATACATAGATTGCAGAATCACATCAGTTACACATCCATTGATTTACAAATTGCCATACTAGTGTCTGTTGTGCTCCGCTGCCTTTCCCATCCTCCACCCTCCCCTCTCCCACAAAAAAAAAACACAACCACACAAACACA
>NW_025999977.1:3515407-3525259 GCF_001458135.2 Marmota marmota marmota | reverse complement strand
CTCTCCTTATATCAAAGAAGACATTTGGCATTTGTTTTTTAGGGATTGGCTAGCTTCACTTAGCATAATCTGCTCTAATGCCATCCATTTCCCTGTAAATTCTATGATTTTGTCATTTTTTAATGCCATAGCTGAATTTTTCAAACACTTCTATAAGTGCATCAAAATAGCATATTTTTAATGCCTGCCAGGGACAAACAAGATAGGAAAGTCACTGTGAAAATTAGGCTGGAGGAGCGGAAACGACAACTCCACTTCTACCGTAATCTCCGAATTCAGAAGAGGCGATGGCATCCAGGGCACATTCTGGGCCCGCCCTTTTCGCTGCCTGCCTTCTTAAGAAGCCGGAACCCTCGGGACTTGTTTCGACATTTTTCCAGTCGGAGGTCGAACTTCAGTTCCGGTCACTCCCGGAAGTTGTTGCACCGCCGTTTCCGGGGCGGTGTGAGGAGGAGTTGGACTCCGAATGGGTCGCAGCCGAAGCCGCTCCCCACGGAGGGGTGAGTCTAGAAGCAACGCGGATGGCGTGGGGCTCTGTTGGAATCGCATCTTTTTTTTTTTTTTTTCAGTATCTGGGCAACGGAGAGGCGGGCCCTTTCCTCCTGAGGAGGAAAGCTAGGGGTGAATGGGGGAACGAAGACCTAGGCCCCTACACTCTTAACGCTCTGAACCTCTCTGGTTTGAAGTCTAGAGTCTTTTTTTTTTTTTTTTTCCCTTCTAAATTCGGGTTTCATCGACTAGTTGTCAACCTTATAGTACAGTAACTTTTACTGTGCTTGTGGCCGATGGGCTCAGGCCATAGTTCCTTCATGTAATTTCTAGGAAACTGCACAAGTCACCCAGCTTTTCTGAATTGAATTCTCGCAGTCATTGGGGGTAATGTTAACCCGCGGGGAAAACTGATGTGAGAATAAATGTTACATTCTATAGCATTCACTATGTGATTTTGCTTGGCTCATAGATGCTCCATAAGTCTTATGATCCTGCTCAGTTTATCATAGGGAAATCGGTATTTAGAATTTCGAATCCAGGGAACTCACCGATTAATATCTTCTGTCCCCCAGACCTAATAAGGAGGCCGTGCAATGTAAAGAATCTAACTAGACTTCCATTGAGAGCTCTAACTTGGACCCTCGGTTGTGTCCTTGGTTAGTTTTTGTCACCTTCAACTAGTCAGTATTCAGTTTTCTTACAAGTCAACTGAGGCCTCAAGCCACATGTGGCTGTGGGGTTCTTGAAGTGTAGCTAATCCGAACTGAGAAATGCAGTTCCTAAAATAGACACCAGATTTCCTACCAGAAAAATATAAAATATATTATTAAGTACCTTTCATATTGCTTACATGCCAATATGTTTATAGCTGGGACATATTAGGTCAAAAAAATTCTTAAAATTAATCTCACCTGTTTCTTTGTACCTTTTCAGTGTGACTACTAGCGATGGCTCACGTTATGTTTCTGTTGGAGGGCTCAGCTCTTGATATTTGATTCACTTTTTGGCTCTGCAATTTTTGTGTGTTTGTATTAGAACGTAGGCGGTCCCGGTCCACTTCCCGGGAGAGAGAACGAAGGCGCCGAGAAAGGTCCCGGTCTCGGGAAAGAGATCGAAGAAGGAGCCGTTCGAGATCCCCACACCGAAGGCGCTCCCGGTGAGTATAGTGAATAAACCAGAAGCTGGACTATGAAGAACAAAGAAGCTGGTCACTGATCTTAACTTTGGTGGTTTTTTTTTTTTTGGTCGCAGTTTCATGAAATGGAGGAAACAATCCTACTTTATTCTAAAGCTAACATTTCTTTTGATAAAACGGGGTTTACATTCCACTTATACAGTTGTCTTGAGAAGTAAATGAGGAATAATAAATGAATGAAAACCACTTAGTGTGGTGCTTGGCAAGAGCAAGAAGTAAATGTTTATATTTCTGTTAGGATTTTTTAAATTAACTTTTTGGTGATAGCAATATATTCAAGTGTATGATCAAGAATTGGAGGGAGAACTTTAACTGGGTGCACACCCACAATCCCAGCAAATGAGAGACAGAGGCAGGAGGATCTCAAGTTTGTGGCTAGCCTCAGCAACTTAACCAGACACTCAGCAATTTAGTGAGACTATGTGTCAAAATTTAAATGTGGTAAAATATCCATGGGTTCGGTTCCCATTGTGGAAAAAAAAAAAAAGAATGGGACATCTTAGAAGAACCTTGGAAATGGACTCTGTTAATAGCATCAGTTGTATTTAAGTGGGCTTTATTGTTTGTGTTTAATGGGTAGAATTTTTCAAGCTAGGTTTTTCTGCCTCATAAAAATTTCGTATACAGGCAGTGGCACATGTCTGTAATCCCAACAGATGGGGTGGCTGAGGCAGGAGGATTGCAAGTTCAAAGCCAGCCTCAGCAAAAGTGAGGCACTAAGCCACTCAGGGAGACCCTGTCTCTAAATAAAATACAGAATAGGGCTAGGCCACATCAGTGTTAAAAGCAGCACAATTCACAGTAGCCAAACTGTGGAACCAACCTAGATGTCCTTCAATAGATGAATGGATTAAGAAACTGGTATATATACACAATGGAATATTACTCAGCAATAAAAGAGAATAAAATTATGGCATTTGCAGGTAAATAAATGGAGTTAGATAATATCATGCTAAGTGAAGTAAGCCAATCCCCAAAAACCAAAGGCCAAATGTTTTCTCTCATAAGTGGCTGCTAATTCATAATGGGGAGGGGCATGGGATGAGTGGAGGAACTTGGAATGGGCAAAAGGGAGGGAGGGTTAGAGTGGGGAGGGGAGGGGGCATGGGGTTAGGAAAGATGAAGGAATGAGAGGGACGTCATTACCCAAGGTACAAAAATGATTATTCAAATGGTTGGATCTTACTTCATGTACAACCAGAGAAGTGTAAAATTGTGCTCTATTTGTGTACAGTGAATCAAAGAGCATTCTGCTATCATGTATAACTGATTAGAATAAGTAAATTTTAAAATTAAAAAAAAAAATAGGACTAGGTGTGTGATTCAGTGGTTGAGTGTCCCTGAGTTCAATCCCGGTAACAATAAAAATAAATAAATAAATAAATTTCTAGCCCTAGTAGAGTGCGACTGATGACTGTCAGTAAAGTGGGGTTTTTTTGTTTGTTTATTTGTTTGTTTTTGTAATATCAGAGCCTCTCCTTCACTCCTCTACGGTGAATGGACTCTTGAGTTCTCTGGAACTTATTTCTGTTCAGTCTTTACTTTTCAGGAACTCATGCGTTAATCTGTGCTGATTGACAGAGTTGCAGTTTATATGTGTCTGTTTCTTACATCTTTATTTATAAATATTAGATCCCCAAGACGACATAGATCCACATCTCCTTCCCCTTCTCGACTGAAAGAAAGAAGAGATGAGGAAAAGAAAGAAACAAAAGAAACAAAGAGCAAAGAACGTCAGATTACTGGTAACATTACTAGATAAATAAGCTTGTTTAGATCGCTCCAGTCATGATAAGTTATAAAAGTATAATTTTTGAGCATTTAAATATTAAGATTTTTATGGTGTTCGTTGCATATGGTTTTAAGATTTTGTTTTAATTGTACCTTAGTGAGTTGCTTGTTGTCCATGGTGCTCCTGATATAACCTAGGTAGGGTAGTTAAAAACATGAGAATATTCTATTTTGGAAGTGTCTTCAAATCTAGGTATTGTAGTATCTGATATTAAAGGTGGTCCCCCGCATAAGCTCCAACTTGCACGCTAAGTTACATTCTGTCCAAATTTAAGAGGAATTTTTCTCATTTATCTTTGTCTTTTATGTGTTCTCTGCTGGTAAGGTAGAATGTCTATTAATTTGTCACCAGTTTTCTTTTTATTTTGTATGTGTATAGATATAGATACATAATGATATAAGAGTTTTTAAAATCATTTTTGCAGAGGAAGACTTAGAGGGCAAAACAGAGGAAGAAATTGAAATGATGAAGTTAATGGGATTTGCCTCTTTTGACTCAACAAAAGTAAGTAAAACATGCAATGAATTAAACATTCTGATTTGAATTAATCCATTATGCCTGTTGTGGTTTTCCATATTCTTTTATGTGTCACTTATAATTTCTTCTGTTGGCACAAGTTTATTTGGTTTTAAGACAGTAACTATCTGTTTGAAGGGCTTTGAGAACACAAAGGAGGAAACTTTAAACTGCCATTGCATTTGGAGAGTGTTTGCCAGACATATGGTTTGCGTTAGATCATAAAGGGCAAGTAAAGGTGATCAGACAGAAAGAAGGCAGAAGATAATTTAAAGTAGAGTGCTGTATAGGTGTGAAGAAGCATGAGGTATTATGGGAATTTCAAATTCTGTGACTGGTCCAAGGGGGCTGATGGGTGGTAACTGTGACTGAGGCTACAAAATGGAGGAAAACAAATTTTGTAGGGATTTTGATGACTTTAGCCATGCTAAGGAATTTAGAGTTGACTTATTGGTGTTGAGAAGAGGAAGCAAGGATTTTAAAACAAGGGAGTAACACGATTATATGTATGTTTTAGAACAGTGACATTGGGGACAGCATGGAAGACAGATGGGAAGAGGGTTAGATTAGAAGTAGAGAGAACTGCTGAGTCATGCGAGTGTAAGATGATACAGGACTGAACTGAGTCTAAAATCTCAGAAGCCAGGGTAAGTGGGAATGGATATCAGTAGTCAGTGATGCCCTTGAGACATTGGGCTGGGGAGCCTGGTTGGTACAGTTAACTCAGAACAAGATTACAGGAAGGGGAATTACTGGGAAATAGAACATTCAGCTACCAGATGAAGATGACCTTGGACTACATGTCTCACAGCTCAGATGGGGGATAGAGATGGATTGGGGAGTGAGTGCTATCTAGCTTTCATCATAATACCTGGAGACAATAAAGGGGAGGAAAGAGAGAGAGATTGTTAAGAAGAAAAGGGAGAAAGAAATTTTAGGGAGGGAGGAGGAAAGAATATCTAGAGAGATAGGAAGATGGGGGTAAGAGAAAGCAATAGGGAAGGCCAGGAGGAATGGAGAGAGAAAATAGAAGGAGAATAGTGGGGATGGAGAGAAGAAGAATATATGTGGAAAGAAGGAATAAAATTTTTAATCCTTTTTTTTTTTTTAAGATTTTGATGAAAGCTCTATTTTTTAAAATTTATTCTTCTTAGTTTTACATGACAGTAGAATGTATTTTTGGCAAATTATATATACATAGAGTATAAATTATTTTATTCAGGATCCCATTCTTGTGGTTATACATGATGTAGAGTTACTCTGGTTGTATATTCAAATACAAGGCTAAGAAAGTTATGTCTGATTGTTTCTACTGTCCTTCCTATACCCCTCCCCCCTCCTTTCCCTTTGTCTAATCCAATGGATTTCTATTCTTACCCTCCCCACCCTTCCTTGTTTTGGGTTAGCATCCACATATCAGAGAACATTTGGCCTTTGGTTTTTTGGGGATTGGCTTATTTCACTTAGCATGGTAGTGTCCAGTTCCATCCATTTACTGGCAAATGTCATAATTTCATTCTTCTTTATGGCTGAGAAATAGTTCATTGTGTATATATACCACATTTTCTTTATCCATTAATCTGTCAAAGGACACTTAGGTTGTTTCCATAGCTTGGCTATTGTGAGTTGAGCTGCTATAAACATTGATGTGGCTGTGTCACTGTAGTATGCTGTTTTTAAGTCCCTTGGTTATAGACCAAGGAGTAGAAAAACTGGGTCAAATGGTAGTTCCATTCCAAGTTTTCTAAGGAATCTTCATACTGCTTTCCATAGTGGTTGCACCAATTTGCAGTCCTACCAAAAATGTATGAGAGTACCTTTCTCTACCACATCTTCACCAACATTTATTGTTACTTGTATTCTTTATATTTGCCATTCTGGCTGGAATGAGATAGTCTCGGTGTAGTTTTAATTTGCATTTCTCTAATTGCTAGAAATGTTGAACATTTTTTCATGTATTTTTTGACCATTTGTATTTTTTCTTCTATGAAGTGTTTATTCAGTTCCTTTGTCCATTTATTGATTGGATTATTTTTTCTGGTGTTGGGGGTTTTAGGGGAGTGGGGGAGTACCAGGAATTGAACTCAGGGGCAGGGCACTAGGCCACTGAGCCACATCCCCAGCCCTATTTTGTATTTTATTAAGAGACAGAGTCTCACTGAGTTGCTTAGCGCCTCACTTTTGCCTCGGTTGGCTTTGAACTCATGATCCTCCTGCCTCAGCCTCCCAAGCCACTGGGATTACAGGCATGGGCCACTTTGCCCAGCTGGTGTTAGGTTTTTTGAGTTCTTTGTATAACCTGGAGGTTAATGTTTATCTGAAGTACAGGTGGTAAAGATTTTCTCCCATTCTGTAGGATCTCTGCTCATGTTTTTTATTGTTTCCTTTGCTGTGAAGAAGCTTTTCAGTTTGATACCATCCCATTTATTGATTCTTGATTTTACTTCTTGTGCTTTAGGAGTCTTATTGAGAAAATCATTTCCTAAGTTGACAGGATGGAGAGTTGGGCCTACTTTTTCTTCTAATAAGTGCAGGATCTCTAGTCTAATGCCTAGGTCCTTGATCCACTTAGAGTTGAGTTTGTATAGGGTGAGAGATAGGGGTTCAATTTCATTTTATTACATGTGGATTTCCAGTTTTCCCAGCACCATTTGTTGAAGAGGCTATCCTTTCTCCAATGTATATTTATGGCACCTTTGTCTAGGATAAGATAACTGTATTTATGTGAATCCTTTTCTATGTCTTCTGTTCTGTTCCATTGGTCTTTATGTCTGTTTTGGTGCCAGTACCATGCTGTTTTTGCTACTATAGCTCTGTAGTATAATTTAAGGTCTGGTATTGTGATGCCTCCTGCATCGCTTTTCTCACTAAGGATTGCTTTGACTATTCTGGACCTCTTATTTTTCCAAATGAATTTCATGACTGCTTTTTCTATTTCACTGAAGAACATCATTGGGATCTTTTTTTTTTTTTTTAATATTTATTTTTTCAGGTGTAGATGGACGCAATACAATGCCTTTATTTTTATGTGGTACTGAGGATGGAACCTGGGTCCCGCCCGTGCTAGGCGAGCGCTCTACCGCTGAGCCACAATCCCAGCCCTCATCATTGGGATCTTAATAGGAATTGCATTAAATCTGCATAGCATTTTTGGTAGTATGGCCATTTTGATATTAATTCTGCCTATCCAAGAACATGGGAGATCTTTCCATTTTTGGATATCTTCTTCAATTTCTTTCTTTAGTGTTCTGTAGTTTTCATTATAGAGGTCTTTCACCTCTTTTGTTAGGTTGATTCCTAAATAGTTTTTTTGTTGTTGTTTTTGTTTTTGTTTTATTTTTTCTTTTGAGGTTATTATAAAGGGATATTTTTCTGATTTCTCTTTCAGCTGATAACATCTTTAATGTATAAAAATGCAGTTGATTTATTGATGTTGATAAAATATTTTTTCCTAGGGGCAGGGAATGTGATAAAGGGATTGCTTAGCATTCACAAGTTCCTGGATTTAATCCCCAGCACCACCAAAAAAAAGTTAGTTTTATAAATGGAATTTGAGATTTTGAGAAGAATTGTCATTTAATTCTTCTTGCTGGATATGGTGACACATACCTGTAATCCCAGCTTCTCGGGAAGCTGAGGCAGCAGGATTTTGAGGCCAGCCTCTGCAATTTAGCAAGACTCTATCTCAAAATTTTTTAAAAAGCGGGGCTGGAGTTGTAGCTCAGTTATAGAACACTGCTGGGTTCATTCTAGTTTAAAAAAAAAAAAAAAAATCCACCTCCTCTAATTCTGTATTCCATTCCATTGAGTTGTTAATGGAATAGGATAAACCCAAATGGTGTAAGACTTTCTTTTTAACTAATGTGATAGTAAGTTTAAAATTTTTGAAAATTATATTGTATAACTTAAGAGGAGTACTGACACATGACTGTTGAGGTGAAAAAAATTAAGAATGCAGAGGTTATATGAACCCTATTTTGGAATATTAATTTTTTTTTTTTTTTGGTATCTGTCAACTTTTTTTCCTTGAATATATCAAATCCAAATCCCTTTTTATTTTTTCCCAAAGAGTATTTTATATGTGAAATGTTTTGTTAATATATATGTTAAATGGATAAAAATATCTCCAAAGTAAAGCAGTTTTAGTTAAATGGATAAAAAAAAAATCTCCAAAGTAAAGCAATTGTAGTTTTATTGTTTTTAGAAGACTGTTTTTAGAAGAATTGTTTGTTTGTACTGGCGATCGAACCCAGGGGCCCTTTGCCACTGAGCCACATCCCCATCCCTTTTTTTTGTTTTTTATTTTGTGGCAGGATCTCACTAAGTTGCTGAGGTTGGCCTTGAACTTGCAATCCTCCTGCCTCAGCCTTCCAAGTTGCTGAGATTACAGGAGTGCACCATTCTATCCAATTGAAATTATTTATTTGTTTTGGGGTATGACTATTTCCTGATTATATTTGAAATTCCTGAGAGTTATATAGGTAGAGCTAACCCTTTGCTTTGCTTTTTTTTTTTTAATTTAATTTAATTTTTTTAGTTGTTGATAGAACTTAATTTTTTATTTATTTATATGTGGTGCTGAGAATTGAACCCAGTACCTCACACATGCTAGCAAGCGCGCTCTACCACTGAGCCACTATCCCAGCCCTATCCTTCACTTTTAATTGTAATCAGTGCTGCTTAAGATGTTTGTTTATTAAGGAAAAAGTGAGGATCCTTAAAAATTGTCGTGTACCATGTAATCAAATGATGTCAGTGGAGTTTTGGTTTGTTTTTCCCAGTACTGAAGGTGAAACCTAGAGCCTCATCCCATACAAGGCAAGTGCTCCATCACTGAGTATAGCCCAACTCCCATGTCAGTTGTTTTCTAATGACCTCTATGGGGTTGTTAACTTAGTTTATATGCAGTTGGCAGTTATGAAGTATCTTACCTCACTCATGTTTCTCAGTTACATATATCTTGTGTTATTTTCATCATTGATCTGTTGGGGGACCTTTTCCTTTTCTTCTGTTTCCCTTTCCTTTCCTCTTTGCAGTACTCATAATCTAATCCAGGGCTTCATTGGTGCTAGGTAAATTGTCTAGCACTGATCCCTATTGTGGAACCTTTCCATATGTCGTGTAGTCATTTATTTTCCCTCTACTTCAACATTCTTCTAGAAAGTTCCAAAGTGTGATTATATTTACCAATGGGTAATTTTCTATCCTAGTATGTAAATAAATGAACATAGGGCTAATAATATGTGACTCTACAAAAGTTTCTAAAAAGTCAGCAAGTCTTTAGAAATTGAACTCAGTGAAAAGATTAGCATAATTTCCTTTTTTCTTGGTCAAGGCAGGTCTTTCCAAGTTATGCCTACCTCTTATAATTTATCCAGTAGCCCTACCCTTAGAAATATATGAAAATAAGAACAGAAAATTAAGTCCATATATATTAGTTCCATTTCAAATATGTAGTTCACCTATGCATACCATTAGACCAGTGGGTCAGAATCCTTTTTTTTTCCCCTAATGCAGACGCCTAATGAGTATGCTACACTCATGAGTAATAATGGACAAGGGTAGGAAATAGGAGTCACATGTATGTGTTTCGTGGCATTAGCCAGTCCCATTCATTTCGCAGTCATTTTCCAATCAACTGCCAGTGCAGTGCCCTAGTATGTGAGAATGTAGAGGTGACTCAGACATATATCCCTCCATCAAGAAGCTTTCAGTGTCATTGGAGCAATAGCATATATATCACAGTAATACAGGGTAGAAAATAGTACTGTGGGGAAAGCATAGATACCATTCTTCAGGGGTTAGTAAAGAAGGTGCTGCCTAAAATAACAACTAAAAAAAAAAAAAAAAAAAGAAG
>NW_025999977.1:3345961-3515386 GCF_001458135.2 Marmota marmota marmota | reverse complement strand
AAAAAAAAAAAAAAAAAAAAAAAAAAAAAAAAGAAGGTGCTGCCTGACAGCTGGATCATCTGAACTGGGCCTTGAATGATGGATAAGAAAGAACCAGTTCGTTAAAGATTGGTTCTTGGCAGGGAAGGCAATTCAGGCATGAGGAACAATATGGGAGCAAGTGGGTATGGTTAATTAATTTGACTGTATTAAAGAACCATAAAGGGGGCTGGGGTTGTGGCTCAGCGGTAGAGCACTCTCCTGGCATGCATGAGGCCCTGGGTTCGATCCTCAACATCACATAAAAATAAATAAAAATAAACAAAATAAAGGTATTGTGTCTAACCAAAAATAAACTTTTAAAAAGTGCATAAATACATTCTACTGTCATGTATAACTAATTAAAACAAATTTTAAAAAAGGAATTAGTAACAAAGAGGATACATGCCACATATAGAAAGGTATGTAACAATCCAACTATTGTCTGTTATTCTATATTCTGATTCTTGATTAAAGATAAAAATGGTAAGACTTATGCAAGAAATGGAATTTAAACAAATGGAAATGTTCAAGCTACAATTTGAGAATATTATAAGTTAATGGTAGAGGTTAAATTTTGTGTGAATGTAAATTTTTGTGGAGCTAATAAGTTTTATCTGATTTTAAAGGAGTCTTTGACCAAAAAAGTTTAGGATCTACTAGCCTATTTTCCAGCATGCCTTACACATAATACACATACCATGAATGTTTGCTGATTTTAATATTGTATTAAATTGTATATATGTAACCATAAAAATGTGAGCAGAGTTGTTTAATACTTGAGAGTTTGTGGGTATCATTAGGATCTGAAAATTTTCTCTTTTAAATGGATCTTGGTGATTTAACATTATCCATCTCTTGATCAGGCATTTAATGTGTCCTTCCTATTTTATTTGTTTATTGTTTTTCTCCAGGGGAAGAAGGTAGATGGCTCTGTCAATGCCTATGCCATAAATGTGTCTCAGAAGAGGAAGTACAGGTAAGCAAAGCCCCCACTATTATGTTTAAACTAATAAACTCAATCAATTTCATATTTGGAAAGAGCTTTTTATATGGGGTAATCATGTTTGTGAAATGTATTAGTTTTCTGTACTGTCCCTTGATTTTTTATGTGTGTGTTTTGTTTTGTACTGGGTAATTGAACCAAGGGCCTTGTGCATACTAGGCAAGTGCCCTACCACTGAGATGTGTCCTCAGAACCCTGTCTCTTATCTTAAGGAAGTACTTTTCTTGCTTATATTCTGGCATGTTAAAATTGTTTCTCAATTTACATGTTAGCAAATAGCTATTCTAGAGAGGGTAGCTGACTTAAATGTTTTTGAGCTGTGTGTAGTAAATTTCTTAAAAAAGCCTAACTTCAACTTAGTGGGCTTTGATTTCAATGTAAAACAAATCCCTTCTAAACTATTTACCTATACTGATTACATCAGGATTTTAATGTAAATAGACTTTTCTTTTTTAAGTATAGGCACATTTTGTTTGTGTTATAGATTCGAAACAAATGAATCTATACTTAAAATCTCACTGAATTGTTGATGAAAAAGTCAAGACATGTTTAAATATAACCTTTCTTTCTACCTTTATCACTGATAAAAGATCAGTATTCCAATTAATTTAGACTATGAATAATATGATTTGAGAGTGCTATGAGCTAAAGTAATAGAGTTGTTATGGATAGACTGTCATAAAATTACCTTCAAATAAAGTATTATGAGGTGAACCATTGAAGCGTACAAATTGAATTTGCCTAATGGATACCTGTTTAGGAGTTCTTTATTTGTTTAAACTAGGTAATCATTGTTTACCTAAAATAATTGTGAATTTTAAATTGATTTTTTTAAAGGTCTGTACGATCTTTCCAAATAATTCTGAAAATATATTTCCATACTGAATGTGGCATTTAAAGAAATCCAAATGGTTTTGCTTTATTTTAAAAGTGAGGTCGTGGGTTACAGGTGTAATTTAGTGTAGAATGTTGCCTGGCATGCTTGAGGCCTTGAGTTTGTTTCCAAGCCACAAAAATAAGTAAAAGTAAAATAATCTCATATTAATGTGCATTAAATAACCTTAAGTAGTTTCTATCCTACACTTTGTCATGTTAAACGTGGTCTTAGGTTTAATCTTAAAAACATGTTATTTTGGTTTTGGGGGGTTTTTTTATATATAAAAAGTCCAGAATTTTAAAAAGTTCACAATGAATTTTCTTTTCTCATTATAGGCAGTACATGAATCGAAAAGGTGGCTTCAACAGACCTTTGGATTTTATTGCATGAGAATTGAAATTTGAAGAATGATTTTCCCCCTCGTCTTGGTCAAAGAGTGGATTTTGTATTTAATATGCCTCAAAACCAGGATTGCTGTTCTTTCTTGTAAAGTAAGGAAATCTTATTTATGATGTGTGCAGTTTACTTACCTTTCCTCAATAGAAGATAGGTTAAACATTACTTTTTTTTTTTTTTTAGGAAATATCATTTGGGGCAGTCACCATCCCATTTTGTTTGTTTTTATTCCTATGGAAACTGTGTATTTTCTTCTTGGATGCTTGTTAGGACTTTATAACAAACATGAAAGTAATTTGGATGTTTCTCCAATAAAGCAATATTTCTACCCATTTTATAGTTGATAAACATTTTTATTATTAGATAAAAGAGCCTGCCTAGACGTTTTCTTTTTTCACACATATATACCTTGATTATTAAAGAATTGGGAGAATGAAGAAGTATAACTTTAAATTTTTGTATCTTCTGTTTTTCCCCCCAAATACTATTTATTGTTTTTCCTCAATTATGAAAGCAGTACATGCTTACTATAACAAATACCTGTGAAGCCAAAAAGTGAAAAGCCAAAAATCACTTATAATAAACTTCCAGGGATAATCAATATTAACATTTTGTTGTATGTCTTTCTGGACTTCTATATTTCTCACTTCCACTCATGAGATCAAAATGTATATACAGTCCTCTTTGTCTAACCCATTTTTCCCCATGTACTATGAACATTTTTTATGCTTTTAAATATTCTTTCAAAACTTAGTGTTTAGTAGCTACTTGGTTGTACCATAATTTATTAACTAATCCTTTATTGGTGAACATTGGCCTGTCTCCCATGGCTTACTTTTATAATTAAAACTTTTTATAATTACTGTCTGTCTTTATTACATACATGTTTTTATATTTGATTCATTATTTTCTCAGGTTCTGTTCTTAAACATGATAAGGGATAAGAGGTGTGTGTGTGTGCATGTATGCATGTGCTTATTTTAAGTTTTTTTTCCTATATGTGGCTAGAAGGCTTTTTTCCCACCAGTAAAATATGAGAATTTCTATTTTGTATACATGTACAAATAGGTGTAATAAATGTTAGTTTCATTGTCTTTAGGCAAGGTCCCTCCCATTTGAAGAAAGCTCTTTATTTATTATTATTTAATTATTATTTATTATCTTTATCAAAGATAATAGCCATCACCCATTCTGTTTCATGTCTCGCTGGTGTTTGAGTCTCTGTGGCTGGATTTTGTTTATTTGTTTGTTTGTTTGTTTGTTTATTTATTGGGGGGGTACTGAGGATTGAACCCAGGAGGGCTTAACCACTGAGCCACATCCCCCACCCTATTTACAAATATTTTATTTAGAGACAGGGTCTCACTGAGTTGCTGAGTGCCTTGCTAAGTTGCTGAAGCTTGCTTTTAATTTGCAATCCTCCTGCCTCAGCCTCCTGAGCTGCTGGGATTACAGGCGTGTGCCACTGTGTCCAGTTTAAATTCTATTCTTTGTAGTAACTACTACAAATGCATGGAACGTATTTCAGATAATTACAAAAAGTATTTTTTTTTTTTAAATATTTAATTATTTATTTATTTGGTGGACACAACATCTTTGTTTGTATGTGGTGCTGAGGATCGAACCCGGGCCGCACGCATGCCAGGCGAGCGCGCTACCGCTTGAGCCACATGCCCAGCCCACAAAAAGTATTTAGTGGTGAGTTAATTGTGTATCCATTCAGAGATATTTCACACACACACATATCTTGTTATTAAAATAGATATAAACTTTGTATACTGTTCTGCACCTAGCTTTTGTTCACTTACTCTAGTGTATCTCAAGATTATTTCTTATTGATATATATAAAATTCCCCTTTTTTTAATTTGATTTTTTTTAAGTTGTTGATAGACCTTTATTTTATTAATTTATTTTTATGCGGTGCTGAGAATCAAACCCAGTGTCTCACACATGCCAGGCAAGTGCACTACCACTAAGCCACAGCTACAGCCACAGCCCAAACATTGCCTTTTTTAAAAGGCTATTACAGTTTGGATCTGGAACGTCCCCAAAGGCTCATGTGTTGAAGACTTGGTCCAACTGATGGTGCTATAGGGAAGTAATAGAAACTTTAGGAGATGAGACCTAGCTGAAAGAGGTTGGTCCCAAGCCCTACCCTCCTTTGTCTCTGCTTCCCATCTACCAGGAGGTAAGCAATTTTTTTGCTTCCTGCTTCAACATAGGGGCCAAGCAAACACTGACTGAAATCTCTGCATGAGCCAAAATGAATCTTTTCTCCTTAAGTTTTTTTTCTCAGTTATTTTGTCACAGTGATGAAAAGCTGACTAACAAAGGCTGTTATAGTCCATTGTAGGATGGACCATAGTTTATTTAACTTATCCCCTGTTAGTAGAAAGTCAAATTATTTCTAAACTTTTGCTATGTTAAAAACAGTTTTGCAGTGATTATCCTTGTACATACATGATTTTACAAGCGTTTGGCTAAATTTTTAAATCCTTATTACATCTGAAATTTGACCACCAATTGAAATTTTTTAGAATCTTTCTGGCAAGTTGGTTCTCTGTAAAGAAAATAATAGTAAAATAATAGTAATGTTCCTGCACTGTGTGTTACAGTGTACATGGCATTTTAGTTTACTTAATCCTCATGAGATAGAGAGGGTGCTATTGTCTATTTCTCAGAGGAGAAAGCTGAGGGTCTTCAGACCACAAAGGCAGACACTATTGACATTTATACTACCTACTTAAATACTTGAATGTGCTACCTCAGTTGTACAACTTCAGGTACTCTTTGCACAATTGTCACCAACTCAAAGACAGTTGGGTTATTTTACTTGAACTTTCTACCAAACAGCTAAATAGTCCCCCATGCTTTCACCCACCAAAATACCATGTATTTGTAAATTATCCATGACAGAGTCTGTTGCCAATCATATTTGTGTGTATCTAAGGAAGGCAAACCTAATTGTTTTAACTGGGAAGCCAGATCTAGAATAAAATAATATATCCAAAACAAATTGTGTATTTTTAGATTATCATTTTATTGTGGTGTTAGTAGAGAACTGACTTGAGATCCTTAGGGCAGGACACTTTGTAAACAAATAATCTGAGAGAACCTTATAGGTTAATAAGGAGGTAGTACTGAAGATACAGGGAAAATAGGAAATCTTTAAAAATCCAGAGAAGACACCTAGAAGTCTTGGTTCAAAGGAACTTTTGTCTATTCAGTCATCTAATTCTGGAAGAATAATAAAGGTGAAACATCCTGTTAGAAGACCTCTAACAGGCTCCTGCCATATAGAGAACATAAATCGTCTGTTCCCAGGTATCTAAATATTAGGGTGCTCCATGGCTCAGGTCCTTAGACTTTCCACTTTGCCTTGGTGAGTCATTCATTCATGTGACTTCAAACATCTTCTGCCCTGAATCTCAAATTTATACTTCCAGCCTGATCATTTTACTGAATTACAGTCTCTTATATGCACCTAAATTATTAGGCACCTCAAATTTAAGATTAAGCAAACTGAACTCTCATTTCCATGCCTAGTGTTTTTCTCTGAGGTATCTCAGTCAATGACCCTTTCATTTACTTCTTCATCAGACTAAAATCCTGGGATCATCCTGACTCCTTTGCCCCACATGTGATTCATTGGCAGATCCTTTTGATGTTTTGAATCTAACCACTTCTCAGCACCCATGCTAGTCCAAGTCATCTCTTGTTGAAATATTACAATAGCCTCCTAATTGTTCTCCCTCTTTCCACCCTTCCTGTTTATTCTCCACCCAGCAACTGAGACAAACCTTTTAAAATGTGCATCAGTATACTTTTCTTCTGGGTCCAGTGATTTTCTATTATTCAGAAGAAAGTCTTACCTGTGGTCTAGAGACCTCTACCTGACCTGGACTCTGGATTTTATAGCCTCATCCCCTTGCTCATTTCAGTCAGTTATCTTCCTTGCTGTTCTTTGAGAACAGGCATATTCCTGCCCCTGGAGTCTGTCCACTTTCTCTTCCTTCTGAAATGTTTTCCCACTTCCTAGATTTGCTACTTTACATTGCTCAGGTCTCTGCTCAAACTCAAGTCATTCCTGACCCACCCTTACCAAAATAGCAAGTTCTCTTAACTCTCTATCCTTTTATCCTTCTTTATTTATTTGTGTATATGTGTGTGTGATTGGATATTTAACCCAGGGGATCATTTAACCACTGAAGCACATCCCCAGCCCTTTTTATTTATTTATTTATTATACTGGGGATTAAACCAGGGGCCTTAACCACTGAGCCACATCCCCAGCTCTTTTTATATTTTATTTAGAGACAGAGTCTTGCAAAGTTTCTTAGGAGTTTACTAAGTTATTGAGGCTGGCTTTGAACTGTTGATTTTCCTGCCTCAGCATCCTGAGTCACTGGGATTACAGGTGTGTGCCACTGTATACTGCTCCAGTCCTTTATTTTTATTTTAAGACAGGGTCTTGTGAACTTGCTAGGCAAACCTTGAAATTTTGATCCTCCTGCCTCAGCTTCCCAACTCTCTAGGATTACAGGCAAGTGCCACTGCCCTGGCCTTTTTTTTTCAGTTGTAGTTGGACACAATACTTTTATTTCACTTATTTATTTTTATGTGGTGCTGAGGATCGAACCCAGGGTCTCTCTTATGGGAGGTTAGCGCTCTGCTGCTGAGCCACCACCCCAGCCCCTGCCCTGGGCTTTTTTTTTTTTGGACCATTAAAATTTTGAGATAGCAAGCCAGCCTCAGCAATTTAGCGAGGGCTTAGGCAACTTAGTGAGACCCTGCCTTAGGATGAAAAATACAAAAGGACAGGAATGTATCTCAGTGGTAAAGTACCCCTGGGTTCAATACCCAGTACCCCCCAAAAAAATTTTTTGAGATAAAATTCACAAACCATAAAATGTACCCTTTTAAAAAGTTTACAGTTCAGAGTTATGCATCCATCATCACTAATTCTAGATCATTTTCATCACCCCTAAAAAATCCCCATACCCATTAATAATCACACCTTTACTCCCTTGCCTCTTTACCTGGAAACCACTAGTGCATTTTCTGTCTATAGATGTACCTATTATGGACATTTTACATAAGTGGAATCATACATTATTTGTCTTTTTGTGTTTGGTCTCTTTGACTTGGCATGTTTTCAAGGTTCATTCATTTGTATTTATCAGTACACAGTTCCTTTTTAATGACTGAATAATATTCCATTCAAGAGATAATACCACTGTTTTATTTATAATTAATCTGTAGATGGACATTTAGGTTGATTCTATTTTTGTGAATACTGCATGCATATTCATACAAGTTTTTGTATGAACATAATTTTTTTCCAATCTCCTGAGTACATACCTAGGAGTGGCATTAGTGGTTTATATATAGTAACTGTTAAAAGTTTTGAACACTGTCACAAATGGTTTTGCAAAGTAGCTGCACTGTTTTACATTCTCTCCATTAGTATATGAGGGTTCCAAATTCTCTATCTGGTCTCCAAATCTTCCTTGCTTTTCTTTATGGCCCCTATCACTGCCTGACATAACCTGTATTCATTTATTACTGTCTGGTTGTCCTATTAGACAGTGAGCTCTGAGAATTGGGGCTGGTATTATTCTCTGCTATAGCTCCAGCACCACATAGTACCTGCCATAGAGTAAAACACTCAATAAGAGTCTGTTGAATTTGTGAATATAGTTCTGTAATCTTTTTAAATTTAATTACTTTCCCTGATTTTTAATTTAACCTTTATTACCCAAGTAAGAAATAGATACATTTTTCTTGTAAATAATTTAAAACATTGGGACAAAGCTAATCCCTTTGAACAGTAGTCATAATCCTATTGCCTCTTCTTCACTGTTAATCCTTTGCATGTGTCCTTCCTTGGTTTTTACATCTTTGTATGTAATAGAATTTAGAAAATAAGGAAAATACATAGTTTGGGTTTTTCTTAAAAAATAAATAATATGTAGGGATTATTTTATAACTTAATTGTTTACTCAACATGATGCCTTAGAGATCTTTCTGTGCCATTTATACATGTTAACCTACCTTTTTAAGAAAAAAAAACTAAGAAACCTGTTGCCATATTTTGTGTAATGTGTATATCACAGGTTGGTGTTGGTTTTATTGTTTTGTTGGTGGTGGTTTGCACATGGTGCTGGGTATCAAACTCAGAGCCTTGAGTGTGCTAAACAAATGTCTTCCACTGAGCTAACCCCTAGCCCCCTTTTATTACAGTTTTTAATCCATTGTTCTATTTTTAGAATCTCAGATATTTATAGTGTGACTGATTTTTGCAAAGCAGAGTTTTAAAACTTAATATCATAATATTGGGGGTCATGATACTGAAGTGTCCAGCCACAAAAAAAAGGGAGGGCTTGGTATCAAAACAGAAACTTACAGTCCTGACTTTTTACACTGCAAGGAACAAAACTCAATTCCTCAGAAACTTATAATAAAACAAAATTCATTTTAATGTCTTGGTGGTTTGAAAGTGCCAAACTCTTGTTACAAATAGGGGGTTTTAATTCCTGGTTTTAGAACATTTTAGACACTTAAGGATTACCAGTGACAAAGCTGTCTTCCCTTCTATTCTGAGGTACTCGTTGAAGTAGCATCCCTCAGTCCTAACTCCCATAGCATATAATGAACCTGCTGCTTAGCATTGGTATTAACTTTTTAACTATCCCTACACTTACCTGGAGTATAAGCCCCTAAAGGAGGAAAAGACAGGGTCTTAGTTTTTTGTTTTTTTTTTGTTTGTTTGTTTGTTTTGTTTTGGTGCTGGGGATTAAACCCATAGGCAAGCACTGTACCAAATGATCTGTGTCCCCAGCCCCAGGGTCTTATTCCTGCCCCTGGTACTCAGTCAAAATTATTTGATATTATATTTTATATTTCTCCATTTCTAACTACCCAATTCTAATAGTTTTTATCTTGATGTATACTCAGAGATAGATAAACTATTTTCATCTCATGTTTATGCTGTTACACATAACTTTTTATTTAAAATTCTGGTCAGAAAATTTAGGTTCATTGTTTAAAATAATTTCCAGGGGGTTGGGTAGGGGTTGGTGAGGACAACCTAAACCTCAAAACCTTTTTCTGCTTACTGTTTCACTTCCAGTAGATGGCACCAAATACTCTTTGAAGTTCTTGATAATAGTTCTTAGTTGGTGTTGCTAATTGATGATCTGTTCTACCACTATAGAACAAAAAATGGTACATTTATTTTTTTAGTTTTATTCTCTGATGTTTATGTACACAATTTAGTAATTTTGTTTAGAGTTTTTTTTTTTTTTTTTTTTTTTTTTAAAGAGAGAGAGAGAATTTTTTTTTAATATTTATTTTTTAGTTCTCGGCGGACACAACATCTTTGTATGTGGTACTGAGGATCGAACCCAGGCCGCACTCATGCCAAGCAAGCGCGCTACGGCTTGAGCCACATCCCCAGCCCCTTTGTTTAGAGTTTTTAAGTTAGAATCATTGGTGTCTAAGTTACTTATTTGCTCTCTTCTGACTCAATTTCAAATTCCCAGGCCCCTCTTTAAAAGAAAAGCGCTTTTCAATCAGGGAGATTCTAGTGGGAAAAGTCATGATATTGAGAAATAGGACTGGGTTAAATATAAAAGTATATGTAAAATTAAAAATGATAAGGAAATCAAAATATTTCTAGTATATCAGGTTGGATACTTTAATAGGATTGCATTTTGTTGATTTTTTTTTCAAATTTATTTTACAAATAACATGTACTTCAAAATACTCTGCGAAACTATTATGTACCCATTCTCATTTTCAACTTTATGCCTTCATGAAAAGCTTTACTTTCAGTGTTTTATTTAATTACTGTTTTCATAACTTTTTCTAATTAACCATTAAACCTAGAAAATGTGTTTCCTACATGTCAGTCTTGGTTTATTACATGTTTATCCTAATTAATTTGTTCAATTTTAATGGATTTATGGACCATTAAAAAAAAAAACACTTTAAAAATTTCCCACCACAATTGTATTTACACATTTGTCTTTCTCTTTACCCAGGGCTTGAGTATCAGTGTTTTGTGACTCAGTCTGGAAATCTTTTTCTGCATGTCTTTAGTACAACTAACACCTGGGGATTAGTAGCCAGGGCTGTGGGTAAGACAAACCTAGGTTCAGCTCCCATCTCTGCAGCTGAATGGAGGATGAGGAAAATCATTTAGCCTAGCTGGGCCTGTCTCTTCATGTGCAAAATGTAGGTAATTAACACAACCTACCTCACGGGATTATATTGAGAATTAGAAATAACATATGTAATACAGTAAGCTATTACTATCACATATTGGCAACAATAATACATTTTATTTAAAAAAAAAAAAAAAACATGCTTTACTCATTTCAACCTTGGGGACTCCCAACTTAAATAACTTTATTTCTAATTTTCAAATTGGAAATGTCAGTATGTGCAACAATGTACATTACTTGAGTCTCCAGAGAGCTTTCATTTAAAAAATCTGATGAGGTTTATGGAACAATCCTAAACTTTTGGTTTTTATACATAATATTATAGTAAGCATTTATATTGGTACCACTCCTCACACAAACACACCTTCCTGTAGCCTTCCTGTTTTTATCTAGAATTAAAAGGGAAGGGAAAACCTTAAAAGAGCTTTAGGCCAAAGAATCTTGGGGTTCAGCTTACTCAGCTTCAACTTTAATTTCTGAGCTCTTAAGACCCACTTGCGTGATAAGAGTAATTCTGCCACCACTCTCCCGGGGCAGGGCGGGGGAGGTAAGCGCCTTCGGAGAGAAACTCAATTCCGTGTACCGCAGCCGGATTCCAGCGCTTCCTGAGAATAGAAAAAACGCTGGGTGGCGTTTTACACAGGCCAGGCTTTTTCCTTCCAGCCCCTTAGTCACGTGGCGCCCTCTTGAGCCCCTGGCCCACCGGCCACTTGCTGGGTTGCTGATGAAGCTCTCCCTCCCGGGAGGATGCGCTGGGGGTTCACGGCTGCCGGATTCTGGAAAAGCCGGGGACCTCCGGGGTCACAGCCACCAGACCAAAGGCTCCGGTCCCGAACCCGAGCGGGGATGAGCTCCCAGGTGACGCGAGGTGCCAGCCTTCCATTCGAGGGACACTTGGCAGGTCCGCGAAGTTTTCCCCAGAGACAGGACTCGCAACAGGTCAGAGGCAGGACCAGGAGGGGTCGGGCGGAGCCTAACTCCGCCGCGGCCGGTGAATCAGCACCACCCAGCGCCGGGGCCAGCCATTTCCAGCCAATGCCAGACCTGAGGAGGAGTAGCGAGGCCGCTGGCCACCAGCCACTCAGGGCTCACCGGACCTGGAGAAAGGTGACATCATCGTAGCTGGGAGGTGTCCGAAGGCTCCACCAATGGGAGGCAGGTGAAGTGGCTAGCCTTCTACAGCTCTTGGCCAATACTAACAAAGCAAAAGGGGGCCCGGTTGTCGGTATAGAACCAATGGAAAACAGGGGAAAAGCACGAGGCGGAGTTGCGAATCCTGTCACCAATTGGAAAGAGGGGGGTGGAGCCCGGGCCTTGTCAAGCGTGACCAACCACCGAGAGGAGCGGACTTTGAGGGGCGGAGCTGTGGTGTCCTCTCCCAATCGCACAAGGCCAGGGGCGGGGTATTCTTTAGGGTGCCCAATGAGGAACGCAGCCGAAGCGGGCCTGTCAAGAGAAGGGGCTGGGGGCGGGGGGATGGTGAGTCGGGGATAAACACTCCGCGGCGGTGGCGGCTGCTGCTCTGCTCCGGGTTCTGTCACCGTGTCGGCGGTGCCCAGCTCACTGGCCCCCTCCCCCTCCCGGCGAGCGTGTTCGCCAGTGGCTCCTTCAGCCCTGCTCCGCGGGGTCCACAGCGGGGCGCGGGTGTCCGGCGGCCGCGGCGAGCCTGTGGGCAGTGGGGGTTGGTCCCGTGGCTCCGGCCCCCGGTGCAGAATGGCGGCGGCGGTTCGGATGAACATCCAGATGCTGCTGGAGGCGGCCGACTATCTGGAGCGGCGGGAGAGAGGTGCACGGGGACAGGGAGGCGTCTGGCCCGAGCCGGGGCCGGGGGTCCTGAGGGACGGGGCGGTGGGTCAGGGAGCCCAGCCTCTCCGGGGGTGGTTGGAGGCGCCGAGAGCGCGACCGCGAGCGCTCCCAACCCCTCCGGCTTTCCCCACGCGCGCTCTGAAAGGAGGCCTCTGCTGCCCCAAAAGCAATGAATGGGGGTGAGAAAGAAGCTGCTGTCCCCCAGGTCCTGGGCGCAACCTCCTCCCCACCCCCTTGCGAGTAGGGTTGCCCAGAGCCTTCTCAGCCAGTCCCCTCTGATTTAACCTCACCTGCGCTGGTGCCCGCCAGCCCCCAAGTGGGCCTGCGCCCTGTCTCCCAAGCCGAGGAGCAGTGTCTCGCCTGGCCCCGGGTCGGGGTTCGCCCCGCACTTCGCCTGAGGTTGCTCCCACTTAATCCACACCAACCTGCTGGACATTGCTAATGGGCGACCAAAGCTCGGCGAGCTTAAGCCACTTGCTGTGCCTTTCTCAACAATGAGCAACTGGAATCTTCTTTTACACCTGCTTGGAACTAAGGGTATTTACACAATTAAAAAAAAAAAATCATTGTTCTCAGAATTCCACCTTGCTCTGTTTAGTTATTTCCACAATATTCTTTTAAAGATAAATAAATAAATGAAAAGGGGGAAACTGTGAAAGGGATGGAGTATTAAATGTTCTAGGCTCATTCATTAACTGGATCCTCCGGTTTTCTAGAAGCTGAACATGGTTATGCCTCCATGTTACCATACAATAACAAGGACAGAGATGCCTTAAAACGGAGGAATAAATCCAAGAAGAATAACAGCAGTAGCAGGTAATTTGGTAAATATTTCTCTTTCTCATCTAGATTATACTGTAGGTGATATAAATGGCAGAATGTAAGTTGTCTGTTGTGATTATAACCCTGTAAATACATTAAGTGGTGATCATGATTCAGTACTGCACACATGGTCTTAAGACATTTGAGGAAGCAGCCCTTCAGTTTAAGTTGAGAGGACTGAAAAGAAAAAGAAAAATGTTTGCATTTCTTTATGAGCTCTTTTAAATTTTAATTTTGCTTTTTTCCCCTTGCTGAACAAAAATTTGTGAAAGCTTTAAGTGAGATTAGCAATAATGTCAATATTTCACCTTCAGAAGTTGCAAGTTCAGAGCCAGTTTTCTATAGATCAAAATGCTGGACATTTTCAATTTCCGTTTCATAATGAAGATTTTATAAACATTAAGCATCACACAGTAGTTTGTCTGATAATCTAATTTTTCACATCTATTTATAATGGCAAAGATGAATGATTGAGGTTAAAGCCTACCTCTCTAGTGATGGAGGAACAAATAGTATTGAACTACTAATATGTTACCTTTTTGTGTTAGCCTCACAAATTGCCTTATAGTTCTTAAAAGCTATAAATTTCACTGGAAAGTATTTAATTAATGGTCAGTGAAATTGTATATTAAAGTCCTAAGCATAGTTCCTGGTACATATAAATACTCCATCATTCTTCTCACCACTTTTTCCTTCTCTTTTCCCTTAAAATATTATTTGGCTAGGAATTCTGTTTTATTAGATTCATTCAAGTTTACCTTTCTTGCTAGATTAAAATCATTGACATTTTCATCACTAATTTAGAATCTTATCCTTCTCTCACTCTCATGAATAACTTGTTGCAAGTAACTATGTGGGTAGCCTCTGTGGCTTAATACAGACCATTTAAGGCTGGAAAGGTCCCACTTAAACCTAAAACTCACTTGTTCTTGTTGCCTAGTCTGGCCTTGGTTCACCCCTGGTCCTTAGTATTAGTAGAATCACAGGATGTGAGTAGCACCTTTGTGCCATGCTCTTGACTAAGATGCACATGAAGGATGAACCTGCTAATTACCTGGTGGATTTTCCTTGTCCTCCCATCTTAAATATAACCTGAAGGTTGTAGCCAATGATTCTGTGGATGGGCTAAAACCCTTTAGGAAGGATGTAAGTATTGACTTGGATTACACATGGTATCAAAACAACTAAGCTGTGTTGCATTTTGTTACAGTTTAAACTTTTAAATTTTTGTTTGAAAAAACTTTGAAACCTTTCAGTTTATTTTATTTTTTTTGAAAAAGCATAGTCTACTTTTGCTTTTATTGTCCATGTTATTAATGCTTAAATACCTTAACACTTTATTTTTTCCTAAGTTTCACAGAAAGATTGTGGGGGGATTTTCAGTAGTAGTGGAAAGTAGAAAAGAAGATGTTGTTGAAGATAAATGTCTTGGTCCAGAAAAGATGATTAGGAAAGAAAACTGATATTTGAGAATTTTAAACCAAGAAATGGATTCTTTTTAGTAACAAGCATTATTCCTACAAAGTGGCCACAATTTCTGATATTTAAAAAAAAAAAAAAAAACTCATATCTTCTATTAATGGGTTTGGTTTGCTTTCCATGTTTGGAGACAAAAGACTATCAGAGTTGTCCATGTATTTGACTAACAAGGAATTCATGTACTATATTAAGTGGCATATGGAGCTCTGAGGGACTATGATTTTACCTGGAGATGGCACCAAGCAAACATATGAAGCAAGAACAGGTAGTTTTATTTAAGTGCGATCACTTCTTTCATGACCTGTCAGAATGTCCCTTAGCTGAGGAGTAAGTCATCTCAACAGAGAAGACAGTTTGACTCCTTGGTTTGAATCAGCTTTATATTCAAGGCCACATATGATCAGGATTTTGAACTGAGATGAGGGCGGGGGAGAATATACTGCTAGTTTACAGAACAGTAGTTTATTCCTGGTTATTCAGGTTGAAATGCTGTACTCTTTGCTTATAGAGTCTGAGGCAGTACTTGTCCTTGAACAACAAAAAAATAAGATTTAACTATTATGTCAAACTTCTTGGGAACTGAAAATGCAGTTTATTTAAAAGCTGTTTGTAAAAAAAAATGAAATTTGAATATTGATTGTTTGGGAACCATCCAAAAACTACTGGAATAGGGGAAGATGAAACATTTTTTTCCTTGCCCACTGATTTTTTAAATCAGTTATTATTTATAATTGAAATCTAGAGTTTATTGTTGTTTTATTTTTTAAGAGACAAGATCTCACTAGGTTGCCTAGATTGGCCTCCTACTTACTCCTGGGTTTAAGCAATCTTCCGCCTCTAGAGTAGCTGGGATTACAGGCATGAGCCACCATTCCCAACTCTAGAGCTTTTCAAAATATGTTTTGTCACATTAGTAAAGTAGGTTTTAGCAGTCATGTGAAGAGGAAGTTCAGTTCTTTTATGACAGAGGCTGGCAGGTGCAGTGGCACACACCTGTAATCCTAGCAACTCAGGAGGCTAAGACAGGAGGATCACAAGTTCAAGGACAGCCTTGGCAATTTAGAGATACCCTGCCTCAAAATAATAAGTAAAAAGGGCTAGGGATGTAGCTCAGTGGTAGGGTGCTCTTGGGCTCAATCCCCAATACCATAAAACAAACAAACAAAAACCTGCTAAATAGCTGAACTGACAAGAAGAGTCTTTCTGAACCCAAGGACATTTCTCATTTTTCACACTGTAGTTTGACTTAGTTATTTTTTCATCTGAAATTTGACCTATATCAGTGATTCAAGAGTTACCAAATCTTCAATAATCACATGGAAAAGTTTTGACACGGGATACCTATGTATTCTTATAATGCTTTAATTAAAAATGTAAATGCATAACCATCAATAGGCAGCAAGCAATCTCTGAATCACTTTTGAAACGGTTACTTTTTATTAATAACTAACTCAGTTTTAGCAAATAAAATGCACTTCAGCAATGACCTAGCCATTAGGTAGACGTCTCCCTTTAAAAAGCACCATGTTTCGACACTCTTAAGTAATTAGGTAAAATTTGTAGTTTCCAAGACTCTGTTCAGAGTTTGGAAAGAGTTGTGCTTCTTATGTTGTTGGTTTTTTTTTTTTTAAGTTTTTCTTGGAAATTCAATGTTATATAACTATATAAATCTCTCTATATATACACATCTCTTTAAAGAATCCAGAAATGTTGGATATGAGTACTGTGCAGGCTGCTATTTTCTACTGCCTTTTCAACCTATTCGCCTTACTTTCCACCTACTTACTGATGGCCCTTGACCAGAGCTAAACAGGGAAATTTTAACCAGCTGTTGTCATTTACTTTCATATATTAAAAAAAAAAAAATCTGTTAAGTCTCCAATTTCTTATTCCCATTTAAAAGTAAAATGCCACATAATTTAAAGCCAAAGGTTTGCAACATACGCTGGGTTTCTTGGTAACTATGGTATCCTGCTGGTCATTGAAGGAAATAAACCTTAGAAAAATGTACCTAACTAATGGTGATGGATAGCCAAGTAAATCAATTGAAAACTTTAAGTTTTGAGGTCCATGTATCATTTACCTAGAAAGTAAATATTCAAAAGCTTAAAATACCATCGTTATTCTCATTTCTTTTTTCCTCATAAATAAAAATTCATCTCCCAAGGGCCTCATAGAAGAGAAATTTTAGTGCAGCCCTAGAAGTTTCCCATTTCAAGACAACACCCTGCGCTCACCCAGACACATATAATTTCATTGCCTCCCATCTGTGGTGCAGGTGAACTTGGTGGTGAAGTTCCCAATGTAAATGAGTAACTACTCATCCTCAAGGTAATCTTCCTCCATGGTTGCTGGGAGACTTTATCTCCTAGACTCAGTAAGGCCACCAGTTATGGCCCCACAGAATCCGGGACCTGAGCTATGGCATAAACTCCTAAGCTGATTAGATTCCAGAAAATTTCAGTAAGAAATGTCAAGATTCAGCTCCTTTGTAAGGCTGGAGGTTGCCAAGTTCATAACTGGTTAGGAAGGCATTGGATGAGGACACTAAAGAGGGGCCACATTGACTGACTTCCTGTGACTTTGTGGAAACTTTTCCATAAAATCTTAAACTAGATCTAATCTTCAAAGTCAACTATTAACACACTAATAAATATAATTTTACACCCCCCACCACCTTTTATCCAAAGCTTTCTCATTAATTTTGCAGTTGTTACCTCACTGATCCATGCTTTTCAGTGGTTTATTGGCAATAATTTTTATTCCCATTTTACAGAAGAATTAATCAAGGATAGGATTATAAAAATTTTAAAATCGTCTATAGTACTGATCAGTGGCAAAACTGAACTTTGAATTCCACCCTAACTTCTGCTTTAACTAGCCAATTGTCTCTGTGTTAAGCTGAGTTTTGGAAACCCCTCCCTAAAATCACTTGATAGCTATTCAACAGTAGCATCTTTCGGAAGGCTGTTAATTCATGGAGACAAAAGATTGGGGGAGGATTATTTTATTGTTTAAAACTGTAAGCTATAGTCAAACAACTTAAATTAAATTTTGGTGTATGCTACCCCTAGAAAAACCTGCAGGGGTAGGGTGGGGGTGCCACCTCCTCTGTTTTACCCTAAAGAAAGCTTTGTGGTATTATATAATCCAAATTCACATTGCATTGCACTGCTGTTTTTCTCTTTGTATAAATAGACTCTTTTCTTTCGTTTCTTCAAAAGGATTACTTTTGTACCAGGAAATGTCACTGCTCCTTGAACTCTGTTATAGATATTTACATTTATCTAACTTCCCAAATGGACTAATTTCTTTGGAGCCCGTGAATTTTTCTCCCTTTCTCTTTTATCTTACCAACTTTGGACAGAAAGAAGTTAAAATAATTGTTTTGATGTTGAAATTTAGTCCTTTAAGACAAGAATAATCTTATTGTTTCCTCTTTCAGATCAACTCACAATGAAATGGAGAAGAATAGGTGAGCTGGGGATTTGGGAGGTGGAATGTGGGGTGTTTTGATGCATTTTCTATTCAAGTTTTTGGTTGCTTTTATTTTTCTCTCTTCCTATTGGTGGCACCTGATTTAAGAGTTTACTCAGGGCCCTTTAAGCAGCATTGCTCATAAATCTTGAATGGATGAAGAGCTTGACAGTTCCAAAGACCATACCCTTGACCCGTCCCCAGCCCCAGAGGACTCCTGAGGAATAAATGCCTTTATGTAGTTATCCCGCAGACTATAGCATGTTAATTCCTAGGCCATATTTCTACAAATAACATTTTTAAAAATGTACATACTACTGAATATAATTGGCAATGCTGTCTTAAATCATGTATACACACATACACACTTGTGTATACATATATATGTGTAAACTTGCAATTTAGTTGTGAATGAAGATTCTCAAAATTCAAGCAAATATGTGTATGGCAGAAATTTGGAGATAGTGACCAACAAGAGAAGGCCTGCTGCCCTCACTGGGCTCCATTGTGCCACAAGCCTGAGTTGATTCTCTTTCACCTTGATTGCCTCTTACTGTTTATTTAATTCTTTATTTTCCAAATGAAGTTGCCCATCCGTCAGTGACATAGCCTAGTGGTTCCCAACTCTGCTTGCATGTAACCATCATTTGCAATGCTTTTATTTTAACATTTTTAAAAATCTTTTCATGTTAAATACATCATATACATACACTTGTGTATTTTATGGGGGTAGAAAATAGATGTTTATTTCTTCTGATTCTATAAAATAACTTTTTATTATAGAAAATTTCAAATATACAAACGTAGAGTGAATAATGTAATCAAGTCTTGTGTCTCCACCACCAGTTTCAGTAATTATTAACATTTTTGCCAATCTTCTATAATCAAAACTATCCCTCTTCATGAAATATTGTAAAGCAGATTTTCTATTTCTAGTAAAGACTCTTTAAAAAAAATGATACTCGCTTTTTACTATGCTGAAAAACAATTAATGGCAATTTTTTGTGGAGCTTTAAAAAAAAAAAAATGCCCAGACCTCATCCTTAGCAATTCTGACTTAATTGGTTTGGGTTGAGACTCTGTACTAGTATTTTTCAAAAGCTCCCCAGGTGATTCTCATGTGCAGCCAGGGCTGAGAACCATCGAGCAAGTCTCGTTCTAGTCTCTGAGCTCCCATCAACTTGAAATGTGGGCTACCCATCCAAATTGAATGGCTTTCTCAGTGCCCTGCATGAACAAGAAGATAATGTGTAACGATGGCTCTGTAAATACATGTGACTGTTTCATGCAAACCTTCTTTGAAAAAGGAGTCTGACTCTGAAAGTCAGGATCTGAATGATATTGATATTTTATCAGTAAAAGGGCAGACTAGACCCTTACCAGGGAAGATCTTGGAAAAGGATGAACATTTAGCCTTTCCTCACTGCAATATCTTCTATGTGTGTGTGCACACACGCGTACAATGTTGGTTGAGTGCCTTAGCGTACATGTAATTTTTCCCCATCCCTTCTTCCCTCTTAGCTGTTCTGCGATTGTGACAGACCATGTTTCCTTTGTGCTTAGAACTTATACATTGTGGACTAGAAACTCAAAGGTATTATCTTTGGAAAGGTGGGCAGCTGTGGCTTTCCTTTCTCATCTTTAGATTTACTCCTTTCTTCTGCCTTTGCAGCAAACTGGGTAAACTGGGAGGGACTATTTCTGCTGAGAAGGCTTCTAGTTCTCCTTCTCTCCTCTAACCTTTTAATTAGGCATTTATTTGTACAATTACTAAAATTTCATCCTTTCAGGTAAAGACTCTTAGACTAGCTAGACCTCTTTGTGCCTTTTACCTCTGCAAGAATTCCACACAATGTTAAGGCATCATTTATTTTAGAAACTCAGGGGTGTTTATTTTCTGTCTACTTGTGGCCCAAGAGCTTGGGCTGTGTACTGGGTATTAGGTGAGTTCATACCAGGGCATCTAATCAGTGAGGTCCTCATCCCAGAGAAATGTGTGGTTTGTCTAAAGAGAAACATGCAGGGACTGTTTCAATGAATATGCTAAGTGATTGAAGTATGCACAGGACTCTGTGGAGGCAAAAATTCTAGAAAACTGGATTTGAAGTCATTATTGGGCTAGCTGCTTATAATTCAGATTGCTTCCATATGACCAATTTTTACTTGTGAAAGGATTAGTCTTCCCCCCCACCCTCCACTTTCCTTTCTTTTTGGAATTCGGTCCTATAAGGTCTTAATAATTATTTCACTGGTCTAGAGCACGTGAACAGAAGAGAAGAAAGTAAGGACTCAATTTACTTAATTTAACCAAGCATTGGTTGCTGCAGTTCAGGGAAGGAGTTTAAAATTGTCAGGCTTTTCTCCTTTGTTTGTGCAGATACTTAAGAGTTTTTTAGTTTTAAGATCAAAGAGCTACTCTTATAATCTCCCTGGCTTTGGTAGCTGATGCCTATAAAGAATACTACTCTGCTAAATGCTAATACATGTTAGCCTTTTTTTACCTTAAAACAAAACAAAAGATTGTCAGGGCTCTCAAAAAATAAAAAGCAACTTATGATAAGAAGTTCTAAAATTAGGAAATTGTATAATTCACTATACTTCTTCTTAGAAGCCTTTTCTGTGGGTGAGCCGATGTGGCTCAGTGGTAGAGCACCTTCCTAGAATGTGTGAGGGCCTGGGTTCAATCCCCAGTATTGCAAAAAAGTAGCTAGGTAAAACCTTTCTGTGGTACCTTAGAGGTTCTTAATAATTAGTGTTACTCTAGGTTATCAGGATCCACTATGAGGATATTAGATTCAACATTGTGACTTTTAAGTAACTTGGTATCGGTGGGAGGGTAAAAGAAGACATCTAGAATGGTGGCGATGGTATCTTCTACTCAGTAGAATAAGCATTGGTTATGTACCTACAGCCATGTAGTTGGCATTGGGAGTACTGAGCCCAGGAACGACCAAGGCCCTGCCATGGGGAGCTGTTTCCATATCACTCCAGCGAGGTCCTGTTTGTTGGCCCTGTTGTTGTCCCATGGCCTGCAGCATTGTAACTAATTGGGGAGTGGGGGTGAAACCTCCTAAGGAAACACCCTTGTGTTGGTATACATGGTGTTTCCTTTCCTTTTCTTTTTTGTTATTTAAACTCATCTTGTAAAAATATTTGAGAAATATAGAAAATAATACTAAAAACTAAAATTTTGTCAGAAATAAACTAAGATAACTTCAAAATATTTCTTTCCAATTATTTTGGAAAATAACTCTAAAAATATAGATTAGTGTAAAAAAATAAGAAAATTCAGAAAAGCACAAAGAACATAAAAATCATCTGTAATAGGCCTCTCAGGGATAACAACTGGTAACATTTGTTCCACATCCATCTAGATTTTTGTATATTTTTAAGATCAACATAGGATTATATATTAAATAATTGTAGTTTGTTTCTTTTCAAGTTACTTTATGGACATTTTCCATTGTCATTAAATCTCCATCTCCAGCATTACTTTTAGTAAATGCTCAGTATTATGTCATATGGTTGTGTCGTAACTCCTATAACCATTCCCCTAATGTAGGTTCTTCCCAGTGTTTTGTCAATGTAACTAATGCTTCCTCAAACTGACTTGTAGATACACCTCTGTTCAACATCATCTTTATTTCCATAGGACAAATTTGTAGCTGTGTAATTAATGGCATACAGGTTTTTATGATTTTAGATGTTGATTATTAGGTTGCCCACCAGGCAAATTACAGACAGTATTTTTCTTATGCCTTTACAGTTGATATTATAACTTAAGACTTTTATCAGTTTGATAAGTCAAAAACAACAGCAACAAAAAACACACAAAGGCAATTTGTTTTAATTTGCATTTCTTGTATTACTAGCACAGTTGAAGAATTTTCATGTGTGTGTGAGTATGTGTTGCTGTTAAATAACCTTTGTCTAATTTTATATACTATAGAGTTTATCCCTCCCTTCCCTCCTCCTCTCCCCCCTCCTTCTTTTCGCTAGTACTGANCCTTTATTTTACACTATTTCTTTTTGCAGTACTGAGGATTAAACCCAAGACCTCACACATGTTAGGCCATTGTTCTATGACTGAGCTACATCCCCTGCCCAACTCTTTTTATTTTAAAAAGATTCAATAATGTAAAGGATATATATAGAAGATATTACCCCTTTTTTAATTCACATAATTGTCCAGTTTGTCATTTACCTTCAGGAAATCGGTCTCCTCTCACTGATTGAAGTTGATGCCTCTGGTGTATACTTAACTGCTGTGTGTGCCCAAGTCTGTCCCTAGACTTGTTCTTGTAGTCCACTGATTCATTGATCCATCTCTTTTTCCTTGCCTTTATAAAAGTATTTTTAATCATTGAGGTTCCATTATTTATTTCAGAGTCTAGTAAAGCAAATCTCTTCTTGCTTTCATTTTCCTTCCTTTTTTAATTTTTCCATTTTTTTTTACCAGTTTATTTTTTCCGACAAATTTTTAACCAAACTGTCAGTTCCCATCCCCCAAATTCTTTGAGGATTTTAAAAAATCAAAATCACACAGTTCCAATATAAATTAATCTTTAAAAAGTTTATGTTTACATATTAGGTCTTTCCACTCAGGCTTTGGTGTGAGTCTTAATTTATTCAGACCTCTTTACCATGTCCAAGTAAAGTTTTGCATTGTTTCCTTGTAGATCATCCACATTTCTTGCAAAAGCTAATTCCGAGTTTATATGTTTTTATATTGCTGTTGGTTTCCCATTGAAGTTAACTAATCAATTCTTGTTTGAGTATAGGAAATCTTTTAACCTTTAGTTGTTCTGTCCTGTTTATTGATGATAATTCTCCTGTTTCTTTCTCTTAGCTTTGAATTACTCTGCTCTAAATGCCTTTCAGTAAACCCTACAGCAAATGGGGACTGTGATTACATGTAAGTTGCAGCCAACAGGTCAGGAGGCAGTGCTAGAATGGACTTTTTCAAAAGAAGGCTCTGGCATCTCCTTTAATAGTAGACACCCACTTTTCTGGAATGGTACATATGCAGGCCTTGCTGGAATTAGGCAGCTGGTCTAGACAGGTTACCTCTGCCAGAGTCTTCTGACCCTATGACAAAAGATTTTTGTGTGTGCTCTGTTGGGAAGACTCAGCAGCCTGATCTAAGCTGTTATTTCCATTTGGTCAAACAGGATTTCAGTGACATCTGGTCTGGCATGAGAAACAATTTCAGTCAGGTCTCTTCTGGCAGAATGTTCTAATTTATCACAGTTCCCTGTAGTCCTTTCTTTGGCATTCTGACTTTTCAAATGACCATGTTCCTCATATAGGAAGGCCGAGGGCCTGACTTATGCATGGGACCTGGGTTGTGGTATGTATTGCACCACTCTTACTGCTTCTGAACTCCCTTGACCACATTCAGGTTTCATCTAGGATGTCATAACAAATCCACATTTGTCGCCACATGGGGTAAGGGCATGCCTATTCATTATAGAGGGTCAGCATAGGGATCAGTGTGCAAATCCCAGTCCGTGCTAACAAAGTGGAGGAGATTTGTACCATTAGAGTCTCTTTTCTGCAGTATACCTTTTGTGTAGATGGCATTTGCCCTTGGAAGCACTTGGAGAAAAGACCAATGCTGGTTATTTTACTAATTTCCAATCCCCTAACTGGAGCACTGGGGGCTACTCCCTGATTTGTTGTCAAGGGAATTAATAGTCAAAGAGTGGGATAGAACTAGCCATACTAATTATAATATTAAAGTAAAAATTAGGTTCTGGAAAGGAAATTTAGCAAGGTATACATTAGTAAAGAAGCAGTCTTAGCCGGGCACACTGGCGCATGCCTGTAATCCCAGCAACTTGGGGGAGCTGAGAGGCAGGAGGATCATGAGTTCAAAGCCAGCCTCAGCAAAAACAACTCAGTGAGACCCTGTCTCTAAATAAAATACAAAATAGGGCTGGGGATGTGGCTCAGTGGTTGAGTGGCCCTGAGTTCAATCCCAGGTACCCGTCCCCAACCCCCAAAAAGAAGTGATCTTATTTCTTCAAAATGTAGCCACCATGAGTTATTATTTATACATTACTCACTGAGTATATTATTACCTTTGTATTTTCTACAAAGATGTGTCAGCACAGTTGTGAGGAATCTTCAGAACCTTCCAGGTTCCAATTAAGTTAGTAATAATGATGCATTTGACAATCATTATCCCTCAAGGGAGAAATAATGTCTCAAGGGATCATTTTAGAAAAAGAAGAAAAGTACTTCCCCACCTCCCAAAGCATGATTTGTTGTCTTCATCTGGATTTTTTGTTTTAAGGCTTTGTTCTCAACCCAAAATCTATTATGACTCTTATTCACTCTTAGGGACTAATTTTTGATTCCTTAATAAGACTTGTTTCTTCTTACCCTATACTAAATCCCCTCTTTTTCTTACTATGCAGCTTACGCATAACTACATCTGAAATTATTTTTATTTGACCTCTAATTATCCTATAGAATTTATGACACTAGTAATTGGCTAAGTCTGTGCCAACATCAAGGTTAGAGATAAAATGATGAAACCTCAGAGTTAAATAAGCTGTTCTTTCTTTTTGGACAATAATCTTTGGCTCAATTTTAATGAAAAACTAGTACTCAGGAAGGTCAGATATATCATGTTTCTTAGGTAAGGCTATCATGAATTACCAAAGATATCACATTCTACTCTTATATCAGTGTCTACAGATGCATTATTATTTCTAGGCTCCAGTGGGTTAACAAGAAATAGAAGACAAAGTCACTTCCATTATTTGGTAATGAACAAAATAGATGAGTTAGATACATAAGAGGTCCACAGTATATGAATGAATGAATGAACATGATCTATTTGGTGGGAGGGGAAGAAGGGTATGATAGACTACAAAAGCTTGAAAATCTTTTAGGGAAATGTAAATTAACCAAGATGCTTATAGATAAGGGAGGAGAAAAAACATTTGGTAGAGGGCAAAGAGGAGGCTGTTCTAGAGCTTCAGGTGAGAGGGGATATTTTTCATGGTAGACAAGATAAATCATTTTGCTGTAACTCATTTACTTTGATCACTGTGACTAAATTTTTGCACCTCAAAGGCAGGGACTTAGTCTTATTCAGCATATATTCCAGTACTTGGGAAAGTAGTAGCACATAGTAATCCTTTGAGAAATGTGTGAAACAAATATATACTTCAAGATGTCCACCCATGAACTTAATGACTTATCTACCCTCTTTACTGACTGTCATTCTGCCTTGACCTTATAATTCTTTTTTTCTCTTATACTTTGCTGTGAAAGTCTGAGGGAGAGAGTAATTTCAGTTACACCTTCAATAAATAAAAGTAATTACCAATAACAGTGCTTCCCCAAACATGTACACATGTGCGTAGATGAACATTGACACCTCATTTGATAGCACTTTCAATCTTGACTACATCCAAGTCAGGAAGAATCCTAGGTATAGAATACTAAATTCTGGAGCTATTCTCTTCCTACAGTATTACTCTTTTTTGTTAAAACTGTTCCCCAGGTTATATATCTACCAGCCTGAGAGAGAGAGAGGAATAGATTCAAGCTTAAATCTGGAGGCAAAAATATAAGAAGAGCTCATTCAGAGTTGTCTAAGGGCACACTCTGGGATAGCCCAGGTGCCTTCTGTCAGACCAGAGCTGCCTTCAGTTATAACTTCCTTCACTTGGATTTTTGGTTTTCCATCCTTCATGACTGACAAGTGGCATGCGACTATATTTCATATTTAAATCTTTTATCAGTTGGAATTTATTTTGATGTTGACCTCCCCACTCCCTTGCCATTTTCCAAACAAACATTTCCCCTACCAAGGAACTGGAGTGTTATCTTCCTTATATGCTAAATTCATATCTACTCTTAGGTTTGTTTCTGGTGACTTTTATTCTGTTCACTTGATTTGCCTGTCTGTTCTTGCATTAGTCCTATGCTGTTTTTAATTATTGAAGCTTTATAATATAATTTAATATCTGGTACAGCACATTCCTCCTCATTAGTCTTCTTTTTCAAAAAATTTGGCAGTCTCACACATTTATTCTTCTAAATGAAGTTTAAACTAATTTTCCAGCATTAAAAAGAATACTGTTGAGATTTTGTTTTCTTGGAATTGTGTTAAATTTGTAGACAAACTTGGGAAACAGTGACATTTTTACTTTGAGGGTTCATATCCAGGAATGTGCTATTTTTCCACTTACTCAGATTTGCTTGTGTCCTTCAGCTATGTTTTATTGTTTTCTTCCCATAGATCCTTCCCAAACTGTTACAACTGTTTGCTCCTAAATATGCTATAGTTTCTTCTTACTGTGAGAGCTTTTAGTTGTCTGTATGTGATTGACTTTGCAGGCTAGTGCACACTGGCCCCTTTACCTTTCTGTGGCCATTGCAGTGGAGGTGCGGGAGGGAGGCCCAGGCCCTTCAGGAAGCTTCTCCTGGAGTGAGGCAGATGCTTCCCTCCTGTCCTTGGAATCCTTTCCACCTGCTTCTACATGGTGTGTGGCTACAAAGCAATCTTTCCCTTTATATTTATTAGCTTTATAAAGTATTTGCTGATTTTGAAATGTAAAAAAGTAATACTTTTAGCATAAACAATATCTGCATTTCCATAGAAAAAGGATTTAATTTTTTCATTAAATATTTTAATGACAAAAGAGAACTGTTTTCTTTAAGGAAGAGTTCAGCAAACTGAGTTTTATCAGATAGCCTCTTTCCACCTCGTGACACACTTGGAGTTCCCTGTTGGTTGTAAGAGGAGTGTTAGAGCGCTGTAATTGTTTGTTTGCGCACAGTAATTACCCTTCTTGAGAGGAAACTAGGATTGAAAGAATAACTGCAGCCATGCACAAAGCACTCCATGTCAGACCCTGGCTCAGGTCCTATGTTCCTATAGACCAGAACTATATCAGCCTGTATGTAATAATCAAAGTGATCTTTCTAAAGAATTAGCAGGTGAAGTTTGTTAAAGTTCATAACCTAGGTACAAAGCAGTATGGATCAGCATTAAAACATGCTTTCAGGGCAGGAGGGAGCCAATGTTTGGCACAACACCCCTCTGCTGGGGCTGGGAGCTGGGAGGCAGCTCTTGGCAGCAGGAGGACTATCCCACGAAGATATTATGGGAGGAGATCCAAGTGGAGGGGTCAGATTGAGGTATCGGGTGGCTTGCTGTTGAGTGTATGTGGCAAAACCCCTGCTAGTTCCCCAAGGGTAGTTAGACCTAGGTCAAAATGGGACAGAGACTGAGAGGAAAGAGCTGAAATAGGTGGTGGTTCTGCTTGTTTTGGATCTGGGAGTTCGGTGGGGTACCTTGGATTAGCCACAGGATTCCAGATTCCAGGATGATGGGGGGAGTGTGTGTGTGTGTGTGTGTGTGTGTCTCAGTTGAAGTAAGAATCCTCACTGGAAGCTGTTACCAAGGAGTCCATTTGTTTCTTTATCTGGTGCAGGGGTTGGATTTCACTACAGTATGATGGAACTGAGCCTGTTTAATATCCCTCCTCTGTGGTTGGCCCAGGTTCTGGCATGGGGAGGTGTCTGCAGGTGGTGGCATGTGGGCAGGACAGCCATCAGGTTGGAGCAGTAAGGTGTTGGGAAAGGCAAGGAAGACCCTGGCAAAGACAGAAGTTGGCTTTGGATCTCTACAAAATAACTCTGGTTCTATTTTTTTTTTTTTTTTAAGAACTGGGCCAGAAAACCCTGAATGAACAGGTATTACCCTCAGCTTGATTAGTCGAAAGTCTTATTACTAGTTCACGCTGGAAGTGTCACTTGGAAACCCACATTTGGGTAGTGAAAATAGTGCTTTTTGGGCTATACTGCTGTCTAACTAGAAATGACAATGCATTGAAAGATGACTTTATTACATTTTTATCAGTGGACAAACTTCCTAAAAAATTTACATACTCATATCTGTATTTAAACTCACATCATAAAGACTAAAATGATACTGTTGTGAATCATGTAGTCATTGCAAATATCAAGTAGGCTCAAAAATGTCTAAATATAATTTTAATTTTTTAACTTTTTCTCCTGATTTGAAAATCAGTCTTCAAACCTTACAGTAAGAAATAAGCTGGTGAGAATAAATATGTAACTACAGAAGTGACTAGTTATACTTCCTCATTGTGTTTCTGAAATCATGATCTATTTTCATGGCTCTTTTTGAGGAATGTTGTCCATGGTGAACAATTTATCCACAGCTTCCACTTTTCTTTATTTTTTTTCCCATGCAATAGTGGGAGGAGCAACCTGCTCATGTGAGTCTTTGCTTATGGCTCTTCCACAAGGACAGGTTTTCAGAGCCAGTAGAAGTCTTATAAAATACTATAAAGCATTTGTGCCCTTACGTCTTCCCAGCTCAGAAATGAATGCTGTTCTCCTCGAGCTTGTCAAAGTTTAGAGGCTCCTGGAGCAGCCAGGAAAATTTCCTCATGATCTAGACGAGGCAGGGGCTCAGGAGAACATCTAACCAGAACTTCCTAGATTTGCCTTTGGGGAATATCCCACATCTGGTAGAGGTTGTGAATTGCCTTCCTAGGTCAGTATCATGCCTGTTTATTGAGGGTTTTGGGGTGTTTTTTTAAACCTGTATTCTCAGCTTTTGCTAATATAGTAACATTCTTCCTTACATTCTTATTTAACATTCTTAGATAAATGCATATTTATCTGAAGGCGTAAGACTGAGTACAACTGCAGGTGCAAAGATGTAGTGGAGATGGACTCTGTCCTCTAGAAGCTTAAAGTCTAGTTGGACAGATGACACAAGCCACTCAGCAAACATTTATTTAGCCTGTGTGTGCTGGGGGCACTGTGCCTACACAGCAATGATTAAGCTGCAGACCCAACTTACTAAGGAGTTTGCAGCAAATGGTTAGGAAGCAAATACCAAACGACGTGGGCAGATCAGTGAACTTCCCAGGGAGTAGTGGTAACCAGTAGGCCCCCAGGAAGTACAGCATCTGCATGTGCTGGGATGGCTTGGGAAAGCTCTAAGGAGGTGATGGGCTTAAGCAGGTACTCCAAATCTTGGCTGTTTCATTCATGGAATCTGCTTGATTCTAGAATATAGCCCAAATCAAAATTTCAATGAAGGGTAAATTTCCAAAATTGTGAGGACTCTTGTTTTCCTGGTCATTCTGTAATAAAAGATTCTCTTTAGTGGGTAGTGTTGCTTCCTTCTCATCCAACCTCTGTCTCTCTCCCACTCCGTCCCATTGCACCATTGTCTATGCTCCAGAACAAGAAGCAATTCTGCTCAGCTGTCCAACTGGCTTGTTAGTATAGCAAAGGCAATGACATCCTTTTTTCATATTTAAAAACAAAATTAACTTTTTGAATTGCAATACGGTTACATGGTTGAAAGACCAAAAAGTATAAAGAATTATTCAGGCCAGGCATGGTGGCGCATGCCTATAATCCCAGCAGTTCAGGAGGCTAAGTCAGGAGGATTGTGAGTTCAAAGCCAGCCTCAGCTAAAGCAAGGCACTAAGCAACTCAGTGAGACCCTGTCTCTAAATAAAATACAAAATAGGACTGGGGACTTGGCTAAGTGGTCAAGTGCCCCTGAGTTAAAAAAAAAAAGTTTCAGTAAAAATTTCCCTTTCTCCCTCCCTTATCTATCTAACTATTCCTTGTCTTCTCTCTACCCAGCCAGTCATTAGTCTCTTACAAATAATTCCAGTTTATGAACTTAAAAGGAAACATGAATATAGATTCTTGTTTACTGTCTGTTTTACACAAATAGCATATCATGCTCATGCTTTGATGTCTTGCTCTTCCTCACTTCATAACAGTTCTGGGAAGAGACCTTTCCCACAGTACGTGGAGCACATTCTCTCTCCAAGGTCCTCCACCATGTGATGTGCCATAGTGTATTTAATCAGTGCCCCATGGTGGTCATTTGTGTTGTTGCCATATTTGCTATTACAAATAAAGC
This sequence comes from Marmota marmota marmota, assembly GCF_001458135.2. Classification (NCBI taxonomy): domain Eukaryota; kingdom Metazoa; phylum Chordata; class Mammalia; order Rodentia; family Sciuridae; genus Marmota; species Marmota marmota. Next base: position 3,485,329 of record NW_025999977.1, on the reverse strand, counting down.
CTACCACCACAAGAATGGGATCCTAATTAGTTTAAGTTATACTCCATACAAGTATAATATGTCAAAATTGACTCTACTGTCATATATGTCTAAAAAGAACAAATGAAAAAATAAAGCCTCGGTGAATATTGGTACACATGTCATTCATTGATGCACGTAAATGCAGCATTAATACAGTTCTGGTACTCTAGTGGTTTTGAACAGGGGTCTTTTACAAAGAGAAGTATGGGTTTAAAAGGATTCTCCATTTGGCGTATCATTATTTTCTGATTTGGATGTTCTAAATACAAATAGATTGTTCTATAATACAAAAAGATTTAACTTTGAAACCCTGGATTTTGCTTCTTAGTGCTTTTTCCCAGAGTTGTCTGGCTGCAAACCAAGTTTATTTGGCAAGAGGTAGCATTTGCCATCACTGGGCCTGGGCAACTTCGTACACTTTAAGAACGCACTCTTCCTGGGGCATCTTCCAGCCCACTGTGAAATTCTCACATGCTACTGCAATCTTGTTTTTGTAGGCGGGCTCATCTTCGCTTGTGCTTAGAGAAGTTAAAGGTGTTGGTGCCACTGGGACCCGAATCAAATCGACACACTACGTTGAGTTTATTAACAAAAGCCAAATTGCACATAAAGGTAAGTGTGTCTTGGGATGCCTCTTTGTCTTTTCCTATCTAGTAAGGGCTTATCTGTTGTTATCGGGGACAAACAAAGGCATCTCTCTAGGACAGTCCTGTCCTCTGAACTCCTCCACCCTGAATACAGACATCTCCAGTGCAACACGTCCAAACCGAGTATTTCTCACGTCCAGAGTTCAGTGGTCCATCCAGCTTTCCTTGCAACTGTATAAACTAGAAACTCGGGGTCCTTGGGTGGCTCCTGTCCCTTGACCATATACCTAAACCATCCCCAAGACCTAACTATTTCACAGCTTCGTCTACCTTCATCTTCACCCTAACACACTTCAACAAAACCTTCAGGATCAGGATGTGGGATCTCCCTACATCTCTCTCACCTGCACTCCAGTCAGCTATCCATGCTTCCTGAGGACAATCCTGCCAAAGCACAAGTCAACACATTCCTCTTTTTAAATTCTTGGGTCACTCAGGACAAACTGTGTCACCACCTCCCCAACACACACCAGGCTCCGCCTGACCTCGACCTCCCTGCCTATGCAGCAGCATCTCATGCCACAGATGTCCCTCTCTCCAGCCCTCTTCCAGTCTCTTGCACTTGTCATGTTCTCTTACCACAGGGCCATTGCACATGCTGCTCCCTCTGTGGTGCACATCCTCCCTCTTCTCCACTCATCCTCCAGATCTCAGCCCACATCCACCTACTCAGAGAAGACTTCACTGACTTTCCTGACTCCGTCACCTTCCTGTGACAGGTGGTGCTGTCATTAGGCATCTCAGTCTCTCTCAACCCTTGTCATAGTAGACATTTGGCAGTGGTTTGTGTGACTAGTAGGTGTCCCCATTATTAAACTGCAGAGTCCACAAGAGAGGAACTAGGCCTTTGTGTCCACCTTATGTCCCCAGCAACTCAGTGTCTAACCCAGAGGCCCCCCTTCAGTGACCAGCTTGAGATATGTTCAAACTTCCGAAAGCCATAGCCAAAATCAATGCTTGGCATGTTTTTATAGTCATATCTTGATTGGATAGATATCACTTTAATTTTGGTTAGTAGCCTGCATGCATGACAATTCTGCAAGGAAAAGAACCTCTATTTAAAGCCAAACAGCTACAATTAAACACTTCTCTTAATTATCTGAAGAATATGAGAAGCTAGGGGGCAGATTTATAAAAATAAGTTATCTATGGAAATGTGTCTTATAAGCTCTTCTGTTGGACAATTTGGAATCAAGACTCCAAAGGGAACTGTTATTTCCTGCTAACAAACAGAAGTTAATTGAGATTGGGCATGACACAAAAAAAAGTGCTTATGTAATTGGGACATGTTCTTGAATAAACATAATTTTAAATAGAAGTGTGTTTCTTTAGCTCCCATCATATGCAATTTTCTATTCAGAAAGATGAGGTATTCAAAGGATCGCTGCAGCCCAGGGAGGCCAGGTTGAGGGGTATGGGATGCCAGCATGTTGGAGCTCAGCCTCCCCATGACAGACCAGTGCCCACATTGTGCCAGCACTGTCGGAGCTGAAGGCGTTAGATGAAGCCACAGTCCCTGACCAGCGCCCTCCTGTCTCAAAGAGGCGCTTGACAAGTGACATGCCAAATGGCTCCTAGGGACAGCTGGCACATATCACTGTTGGAAGAAAAGATGCAGGGTTACTGCTGATTCAGAAATTCCCTGCGGGCTCTACCAACTACCCCTTGACTTGCAGAAACTTGAAGATTGTGACAGAAAAGCTGTTCACCAAATAGATCAACTTCAGCGCGAGCAGCGGCACCTGAAGAGGCAGCTGGAGAAGCTGGGCATTGAGAGGATGCGGATGGACAGCACCGGCTCCACAGTGTCCTCGGAGCGCTCAGACTCTGACAGGGGTAAGTGTCCTCCCTCCTCCACCTGCCAGCCAGGGAACAGCGCTGCTCAGGGGAGGCTTGATAGGGAAGATGGAATTGCTTGTGACTTAGGGAAGTAGGTAGAGTAGGGCGACTGCAGGAGTCACCCCCTCTCCTATCAGGTCGCAGGGTCCAAAGAAGGGTTGGTTGGGGGTGGTCTGGTTTTCAGCCTGGATTTTCTGCAGATTGACTTCACTAACATGTGCATCTCTCACACGTACCCTGCAGAAGAAATCGATGTCGACGTGGAAAGCACAGACTATCTCACAGGGGACCTGGACTGGAGCAGCAGCAGTGTGAGTGATTCTGACGAGCGGGGCAGCATGCAGAGCCTCGGCAGTGATGAGGGCTACTCCAGCTCCGGCATCAAGAGAACAAAGCTCCAGGACAGTCATAAGACGTGTCTCGGGCTCTAAGAGAGTGGTCGCTGGGCTGCCTCCCTGGTGGTTCTCCCTGTCGGATCGATTAGGTAGTGTATTGGACCTGCCCACGCCGCCGCCCTTGCACGTAAACTTCAGTGTACCACCTTTACCAAAATCAGCTTTGTAAAAGTTTTCGAGGAAGTGCGTAGGATTGTGGGTTTCTGATTGCATCCACTAGCTTCTCTCTCTCCATAAAAATTCGTCTCTGAGAGACTGTACATTCCAATCAATTCGAAGCACCCAAGAATTCTTAAGCAATTTTCACATCTCAGCAACTTCCCCTCTTCTTTACTGTCCTCAGTAGCTGACCAGACCTTTCTTAAAGTTTTCTGGCTTACTATGTTACTTGCCTAGGAGAAATGTCCGAGTGTGTCTTGTGCTTAGGAAACCGAAGGAAACAGACTTTTAAAGTTGAGATCCTGATCTCAAAACTCCAAAGTAAGCTTTGAAAGCAGGATTTAAGAGCACTTAACCGTGGACCTCACCCCGTGAGGAAGTCAGGAATACCTCCAGAAAACACCCTCCACACACACCTTGCTGATCCCCGACCGCCGCCGCGTGTGGATGGGAGCAGTATTTCTCACTTTAGAACGGACACCTTGGCAGCGTGTCTTTGGGTCGCACAGCTTAGGAAAGTTCCATCGTTGTTTGTTCCCACAAACACAACGGTACGATCTCTGTGTGCGCTGTCCTTGGACCTCGCTGTGTACTGCTGTCTCAAGGCACATTTCCCCTCCAAGTTTGTTATGCTACTTGTCTCTGGAACATTTTTTTTTCCTACCTCAGAGATAAATGAGATCTCCATTTCCCACTTCACAAAAGTGATTATGCCTCTTTTCCCCCCCACCCCAAATAAGTGACATTTGGTCCAAGTCTAATCTATTTTCCTATTTAACTTTCAGCAATAACTGAGCTTTGGCCCTAGCTGAGCTAGTGGCCATCATCAGTGAGAGGAAAGTCCGCATTTCTACTCTCTGAGTCGCAGGTGGACGGAGGGGCTGTACAGTGTTACTAGAACTCCTCTCCTAATGGATTCTTTTTGGACACACCCAGAAACTTCTTTATGGAGGCTTTTGGGTTGATAGTTTAAAAGGCTGATTTTTCTCTTTGGTTATGATTTCTCCCTTAAGTGGTCTCCCACTTTGTAGCATTTTTATTTAAGCTAAAACAGAGCACATGTATATGTACATAAGACACATTAAATCTATAAATACTATTTATTCATTTTATATAAACTAATGTAATGGAAAATAAATTCTTATGACTGTGCTTTTATAGATGTTCTAGAAACTTTGTATGTAGGTATCTACAAATTTGGTTCATTCCCCTGAATATTTTTGCATTCATATCTTTGAGGTCTTAATGTTTTCAGCCTCTAGTGAATCTTTTTCATTGAAGTTGAACCATTTGTAAAATCTGTGACGCTGCAGCAGAGTGTGTGTCACAAAGTGATGGGACATTCCTAAAATCCACAGATGTACCGCGACCTAAGGGCTCAGTGGCTGACTCAGCAACGGGCAGCCATCCCACGCTGCCCTGCTGGGCTGCGGTCACTAGCGCATCACAGCCTCACAGCTCATCCAGCGCCTCCACTTTCACACAAGTCAAGTCAAGTTCAAATGCACTCCATACAGGAGCTCATTCTCTACATGAAGAGCAGCCTAAACGAAGCAAGATCACTTTTGTGGGTTTTCTTTTTTTCTTTTTTTTAATGATTTGTTAATGTATTTTTTAAAAAATGTCTTTAATTGGAAGTAGTGGACTCCTAAATGATTCCAAAGTCATCTGTAATAATTCTGTTTTGGTTTTGTTCTGCTTTTTCTTCATTTCGGCTTTGGGTGGGGGGAGGGGCAGATAATACAAAGGATTTTTTTTTTTTTTATTGGTTGGAATCTTTTCCAATTACCAGCTGAAGATTTGCACTGAAATACAACTTGTATGCCTTTTGCATTTTTAAAGCCTGCTTCCTGAATTTAAGCAGAGTGGTAGTGTTCAAAGAGCCAGCTCAGCCTGTAACATGTTTGAAAAGATATATCTGCACTTTGAGGTCCCTTTCGAATGCCATTCGCTAGACCTCTCAAGCATTTTTTATGATTGCTACATCCAAGCGCCTCACAAGTCCACAATGCTGATGGATGCCACATGGCATTGAAAACTCAAGACTTTGGAAAAGCTTGTGGGCTTGCATTGGGGGAGGGAAGGGAACAGAATTTGTGTACTTGTTTGTTTAATTTAGAAATAAGGCATCTGAGAGATGCCATTATTTTCTGTGTTTTAATTGTTGTGCCTTTGAGTTAAACTGCATTTTTGTCTTTTGGTTGAAATATGAAATGTACTGTCCCAATATAAAACAGTAATTATTTGACCTTTGCACTGTTTGTCTGGTCCTTTTCAATTTGATTGCATCTAAGTGTAGATCTCTATATTTTTAATGCACTTGTGAAAAACTGACACCAGGGTTAGACATTACTTTCAAAGTTCAAGGTAGACCGAGTCAGCATGCTAGACAGGCTTTTCTCTCTAACCAAAACTGTAACCTTCAGGACCAGCAAACTCAGCCCAAGGCAGCTAATCCCCTTCCCCATGTGGCTGAATTGCAGCCGTGATTCACCAATCTGTCCTCTCTCGTTCACTGATCCACCAGCGTGACTGCTAAGAGCTATAGAGTCTTTTTGATTCGTTTTTTTAAGCAAAATGAAAACCTTTCTATTAGGGTCGATGGGGGGAGGAGACGAGCAAAGATATAAACCCCAGCCTTTAAGACGTTGACAATTGTACGTAAATATAGATATGTATAAATATAGGCACATGCATATTTTTATGTGAAAGTTCTTTTTAAAAAAAACTAAAAAGAAATCTAAACTGCACTCTTATTGATACCATCGTAATGCAAATGGGAAAAGAAGAGAACATCATCTGATTTAATTTCATGCCATGAAAAATATATATACGTGTGCTTCTGTTAACATTCCCTAAAAACCCAGCTTTCCATCCCTTGTTGGCATTGAATGGTGGGCTGAGCACCCAGGGTGTTTTGCTTGCGGTTTTCTTTTGCTTAGCAGAGATCTTGAACTCTTCAAGGTGCTGATAGAAACTGCTGGCTCCTTTCTCTACTCACAGACTTGATGCTAGTTTAGCGATTCAAAGAGCATCACATTTTTGAGCAGACCCTAGAGTCTCCCTGTCAACCCAAGACTAAAACAATTCCATCTTCAATTCAAACTTGAGCATTAAGTAGGACCTGGCCCTGCAAATGGGCCACTTGAGTGGTGGCTGTTGTATTGTTCTTTAAGGTGGGCATTTTCCTTTAAGCTCTACTTTTTCAAAAGAAACAAACGTCTCTCCCTGGGTTTCCTATGGGCCTCTCTCTCTTGTCTCTGGAGTGGCCAAGAACAAATCCTGGGGTCTGAAAAAAATATATATATGTAAACTAGGTGAGATGTGATGCTCAAAATAACCTCTTAGCAATATCCTGGGGCTTGAGAATGGATTTTGTGGACTTTTTTCCTCTTGCCTTCTTCCTCATCCTTTAAAGAGAGAACTTATTTTTGAAAAGCATATATATTATATATACACACACACACGCATTATTATTTAGGTTTTTATTCCATACTGTACTGGCAAGAATACCACTTTCATCGAATCTTGGTCTTTTCTGTTTCTTCTTTACTTGTGTCCCCCAGATTTCTTCGTCTTCCCCTCTTTACCTTCCCTGCGTGTTGAACACCAGGTAGTAAGAGCCTGAAAGGCAGTTTTCTGCATGTCCATCTGTCCTTTTTCTGTCTGACTCTGATGCGTTATGTTTTGGTACCTGGCTACTCCTGACTTAAGAATCCTTCCTGGGAGAAGACAACCCAAGACCCTTTCCCATGAGGTGGTTTTCCTCACTCTACACCTTCAGATCTCTGTAGACCGGAGGATATTTTGTGTTCAAAGATAGTGGGGTTGGGGTGGGTGGGTACAATATGTGACTTATCATGATATTTTTCATTATCAATATTTGTTACCCGATTTTCTTATACTGTGTTCTTCTGGAAGAAGCAATAATTGGCACTGCTAGATTCAGCTATTGAATGGCTGAAGAAATTGAGTATGTTTGTCTTCTCTCTCAAAATCATAAAATGAGAATTTGTAAGGCACCCAATTCTAAAATTGATTTAGATTTTTAATTTTGATTTCTTATCCTACCTGAGGGGGTGATGGGTTGAAGGGGGCCTCCTTCATTTTAGCTTTTACCTGAGAACCAAACTGCCTTTACCCCCTGTCTCTAGAATTGGTGCTCTTGAAATATTGCTGTTAACCATCAGTTGGGGGTGGGGGCACCTTCCTAAAGGTAAACACAGCCTAAACAGGGGAGTAGCCAATGAAAGAATGGGAAATTCTGTTTCCAGATGTTTATTTCTTTATGTAAATAAGACGCCAATGTAAATCCCGTGTCAAGACCATAGAGAATGGTGCTTTTTATTACAGTTAGCACATGCATTTTTAGAAACAATTACATGTTTTAGAGAATCTTTGCTGTGTATATGTAAACTTCTGTATTGTTCAACTGTTAACAAATAAATTATTTCATTATTAAAGAGATGCTGGTCTTCCTATCTTTCCAGTGTTTGTATCCTGGTTTCCCCTGGCATGGTTTTTACTTACAGGACTGAGTTAAGCAAATTCGTTTTTTCTTTTTAATTTCATGGCAAATTCCTCATGGCCCAAAGTTTTCAGAACTTGGATTCTGTGATGATCATTTATTACTTTTTTTTTTTTTGAACCATGATTGAACCCAAGACACTTTACCACTAAGCCTCATCCCCAGCCCTTTTTTTTAAAATTAAATAACATCATTTTATTTATTTATTCTTTTATCTGGTGCTGAGGATTTAATCCAGTGCCTCATACGTGCAAGGCAAGCACTCTACCACTGAACCACAATCCCCAACCCCCACCCCAGCCCTTTTTTATATTTTATTTAGAGACAGGTTCTGACTGAGTTGCTTAGTGCCTTGCTTTTTTTTTTTAATTATACTATGTCATTCATTTTTTAAAATACCTTTATTTATTTATTTAATTTAATTTTATGTGGTGCTGAGGATTGAACCCAAAGCCTCACATGTGCCAGGCGAGTGCTCTACCACTGAGCCATAACCCCAGCCCAGTGCCTCGCTTTTGCTGAGGCTGGCTTTGAACTCTCAATCCTCCTGCCTCAGCCTCCTGAGCCTCTCTGATTACAGATGTGTACCACTGTGCCCAGCGGCCCTGTGATGAGAGTTTAGATGGTACGGCTTCAGCTGAGCCCATTTGTTGATCATAATTAGTCACAGGACCACCCTCCTCATGGCCGTGATGTCCCATGTACCCATTCCACCCTGTCCCTCACTCTTGGCCAACTTGGTCTTCATGACCAATGCCTCTGATGACACAGGCTGCTTGCTGGGACTGCAGGGACAACCAAGATTCCTCATCTTTTGAGCAGTCTACCATATTCCCCTCATTTAATGCATTTCAATTCATTGTGAAATCAAGCTGCATAGGAAAGAGTCCTGAGAAATTAGAGGTGGTACATTTGAGCTGGGCCCTGGACAAAGAGTGGGTGTTTACTGGGGAAGAAGCATCACTGGGAGAGACCACTGAGTGTCACAAGGCAGGTTTGGGAAAAGGCCAGCTCCTCGGGGTGGCAGGGTGGGTGCAAGAGGGACACCCTGGAACACACGGAGGGAGAGTCCTCGTGAATCACACAATCCACTGAGAGGAGAAAGGCCCCATAAGATGCTAGCTCTTGTACTAACACCTGAGGTTCATTTACATTCTATTCATCCATTTAACAAATAAAATTGAACATCCACTGTGGGTTAGCTCTGTCACAGAGCTGAAGATACGTCATTGAACAGACACCCCAAACCCCTGCTACCCTCACGAGTTGCCTTTCTAGTGAGCTTGACTTCAGAGCTCAGGTCCCCATCTGGGCACATTTGCTGGGCACACTGTGTCCTCCTGGCTGTGTTGTTGTTCCCCTAAGGGCACTTGTTAAGAATTAAGGGGAAGGAAATCGGTGTCTTTCTCCTTTTTGACCAATGACTTCTTATTTTAAAACCACCAAAGATTTTGAAAGGTTTTATGGGATCCTGGAAGGTTAACAGTAATGGCGTGCAGCCTGCAGATCTTAAAACGGAAATTTCTAGCATTTCTGCTTTGCAAAAGTAGCCTGGCTTGTCTGTTTTCTCTTTAAAGTATAGACAACGTGCTGGGTGCTTCTAGAATGTGTGATTCTAGGATCCATCTTTGTGGACAGGTTCCAAATTGAACCAGCCAACAGGCCAGAGTTAGCAACATCAGCAAAAGCTGTGTCCTACAAGGGTGTCAGGGTCCCTTGTTTACTGTGGCTGAGGAAAGGAAGCTTTGAACTAGAGATAATTGTAAAGGCAGCTTTCACAGAAAGATAGATAGCCTCCACCACAAGATGACAAATCTTATTTCCAAAGTTTCCTGACTTTGTTCACAGAAGCCTGATGAGACAGTAACTTGCCTTGCTGCCTGGGTCCCTGTCACGGTCACGGTCAGCTCACGTTCACCGAGTCTAACCCAGTGCTGGGTGCTCTCCTGCAGCGCCTCAGTGAATCCTCACAACCCGCCCTGGCAGGTGAGGCCTCTCACTTTCCCCACCTTACAGGTGAGGAAATGGAGGGACAGGGAGGCGAGACACTCCCCCCCAAGTCCACAGAGCTGGTAAGAAGTGGGACTGGGGACCTCAGCCATCTGACGCAAGCCCTTTGGCTCAGTTTTCACAACACCTGTGTCAAATTGTCACCGATTCCCTACATACAGCATCTTTTCCTTTCTAAACCTTGGAAAAGGCTATTTTCTGTGGAGGGTGCTTTGGGCTCCAGTTAGTAGACCAGAAAAACTGGGAACCCAGGAGGGAATTATGGGTCAGCATTGCCCTCCCCCATCCGTACCTTCCCTCTGCGCCTATAGTGAAGAAGGATTTCCCCACCATGGATCCTCCTGGGGTCGGGGGACAATAAACCAGCATGCTTTCAGAGGGAGACGCTCTTTTACACCGTGTCTTTTTAGTTGTGGACCCTGCAACATCACGTTTTTCAACCAGTATTTACTATACAGAGCCTTGGAGTCCCCATTATCAAGTGCCCACTTGGGTTCACCTCTTAGATGTCACTGTGACCTAGATGAGGAGGGACACACCAAGGCTGTCTGCCAAGAGATTCTGGATGGCAGCTTCTGTCCCCATTTTCCCCTTGGGCCTTGCTATCAATAAAGAGCATCTGACTTTCTTTTTTCTTTTTTTGTACCAAGGATTGAACTCAGGGGCGCTTAACCACGGAGCCACATCCCCAGCCCTTTACATATTTTATTTAGAGACAGGGTCTCACTGTGTTGCTCAGGACCTCACTAAATTGCTGAGGCTGGCTCTGAACTCTAGATCCTCCTGCCTCAGCCTCCCAAGCCACTGGGATTACATTCATGCTCCAGCGAGCATTTGACTTTCAATGGCCAAGGATCCCCAGGCAGGGTCTTCATAGAAGCATTCATTAATTCAAGGCTCAGCACAAATTGGTGACCAGTCCACTCTCTGCCCACTCCATTCCTCACAGAATTTAGGTGCCATTGTGTCTTAGGGCATCCTATGGAGGCCAGATGAGACTGCTGACCAGAGGTGAAGGCTCCATGTTGGGGCAGAGGCACTAACCCCTCTCTCAGGTGGACAGGAGGGGAGGCTGTGCCCGCGGAGCTTCCAGGAGCTTCCCCAGGTGTGGGCATAGGCAGCCTCTCTGTGAAGATGGACTCAGGATTTAGTGGGACCATGCTATCCAAACAGATGGCCCAGGAAGGAGCCAAGGGATCAGCCAAGGCCTAATCGGAGCTACTGGACTAGGGGCATGGGAGTTGGAGAGACCACTGAGGCCTCGGAGGAAGAAGCAGCCCTCTATCGGCTGCTGTGGTCTCCCCTGGGGCAGAGGGGAGGACGACAAGGCAGTGAGCTATGTGTGGGAGCTGGTCTGCCCTCCGTGGACCCTGGAGAGGAGGCACCCAGGAGGGACGGGGGAAGGGACCAGGGCACTGGCCCCACCAGATCCGTTAGCCACCCAGATGGCTAGGCTGGGCAACACCTAGAGGCCTCCAGCCCTCACAGGGTCAGTGGGGATAAGAGACCCACCCCCATCTGCTGGAAAGTTCTTTTAGTTAAAAAACCTTGCCGAGTCGATACTCCTGTCTCTGGAAGGGCCAACGCTGCCTTGGTGAAGCATTGGAGGAGTTCTGACCCCAGATGACCGGGCTGTTGGGCAGGACTAGAGAACCTCGAGGGAAGGCCATGTCCCTTAGACACCCTGGAAGGTGGTCCTGGGCGGTGGTCAGGTGTGCAGACCCTGGGCAGAGGGATCTGGATAGAGCCAATGCCAACTCCACCCTTTACACTTGGGATGACCCGGGGCCAGTGTCTTGGGCTCTATTCCCCAACCTGGAAAGTAAGGATAATAATAGTGCTCACTTCCTGGGACTCCCGGGGGGAATTATGGAAGATAAAGTCCACAAGGAGCTTAGCTGGTGCCTGATGGGCAGGAAGTGGTTCAGGCAGGTGAGCAGTTATGATTATTTTCCTAGCCGCGGAAGGACAGTTGGAGCACTGTCAGGCTTGGAATTTGAATCTTCAGAATACAAAATTCCAACACTCCAAGAGAAAAAAAATAAGCCTGGGAAGGAAAATTACATTGGTGGGGGGAGTTGTTGGAATATGTCATTCTGACTGTGCTATTTAGACAACAAATAGTGGGCAGGAAGTGGTTAAACTGACAGAGAAGCAGAGGAGGGTGACTCAGGGACCAGTGTGGACGTTGGCAGTGGGGGAGGGAAGCGCTTTCAGGTGGCTCCTCACCTAGCCCTGTTCATTGTCAAAATAAACCCTACAGCCCCTCGAGCCCAGTGGGGCCTATCAACCAGAAACCAGGCAGCGCAGAGGTGGCTCAGAGAAAGAGAGGCAGAGGGAGAGAGACCCTTGCTAAAATGCCAGCACTGTGAGAGTATCTCAAGACAAGAGGGCAAGATGCACCTGTAGGTACAACAGCAAACGCCAAGCTGACCGTCCACGGAGACTCCACGCTTCAAGTGTAAACGCTGAGCAACGGCAGAGGCCACAGCAATTCTCTGCAATTTTGCAGGTCAAAGGTTGGTCAGAGAAGCCTAAGTCAAGTGCACACCTACACAGGGCAGGGAACAGCATGGGGCCCAGAAAAGAAAGCCATAGAAATAGATGATCAAGATCCTGGGTGAAAAGGAGAAAGGTATTTTCTCTGCACTGCATTTAGATCTTTTAATGCCGGGCAAAATAATTATTTTTTTTTTTTTTTTTTTGAGGAGGGTACTGGGGATTGATCTCAGGGGCACTCAACTACTGAGCCACATCCTCAGCCCTATTTTGTATTTTATTTAGAGACAGGGTCTCAGTGAGTTGCTTAGCTCCTTGCTGTTACTGAGGCTGGCTTGGAACTCGCGATCCTCCTGCCTCAGCCTACTGAGCTTCTGGGATTACAAGCGTGCTCCACTGCAGTGGGCCAAAATAATTCTTTCTGAACTCATTGCAGGAATCCCATTGCTTCCCCCTAAAGAATGGATGTATGTTTACATCAGAGAAATAATGAATCATTTAATGGATTCATCTTTCTCTTCTCACATTGTCTGCCAGGAAACTCATAGCCAAATTCACACATCACTCTTAATAATTATGTGAAACTCTATGATGTGAATATGTGTATCCTAATTTTCCCTTAGTCCTTTCTCTGATCTTGACTTTATTTAAAATTTTGCCTATTTTAATCTATGTAATTTTTATTTATTTATTTATTTATTTTTAAAAAGAGAGAGAGAGAGAGAGAATTTTAATATTTACTTTTTAGTTTTCAGCGGACACAACATCTTTCTTTGTATGTGGTGCTGAGGATCGAACCTGGGCTGCATGCATGCCAGGTGAGCGCGCTACCGCTTGAGCCACATCCCCAGCCCTAATACCTATGTAATTTTGGAAGTCACTTCAGATCCACCCTTGTTGAGAACCAGGGGGACATTGTCACGTAGGATCACTGTATAAAGGGAAAAAATAGTCTGGTCTTTCTATGGCACACAGAGGGAAGTGAGCTGACTAAGTGAGACTGAGGCTAAGAGTCAAGAGCGGGGTGCAAATTTGCTAAGCAACAGAAGGGAGTTGCCTCAGGGCTGAAGATAATCCTAGAAGAACTGGGGCTCCTCTGGGGGTTTTCACAGAGGCCAGAGGCAGTGGCCAAGTTGACTTGGGTCTGAGTCACCTGTCAGAAGCAGGAAGGAACACCACCCTGTCTCCCCAAAGGTGAGAAAGGTCACTGGATTACACATAAATGAGAATAGTGTTTTTACAGGACTAGCCTTGAATCTGCTGTTATGTACTTTTTTTATTGGCGGATTATAATTACCCATAATAGCAGGATTCATTATGCCATATTTGCACATGGACCTAACATAATTTGATCCATCAGTACTCAGTACCTTCCTTTTCGCTCCCCTCCCCCTCTCCCTTGTTATACTTTTCTTTTTTCGTTCTTTTTTTTGGGGGGGAGGGGTACTGGGGAGTGAATCCAGGGGTGCTCAACCATGGGTCCATATCCCCAGCCCTTTTTTGTACTTTATTTAGAGACAGAGTTTCACTGAGTTGCTTAGGGCCTTGTTAAATTACTGAGGCTGGCTTTGAACTCCAGATCCTCCTGCCTCAGCTCCTGAGCCGCTGGGATTATAGGCATACGCCACCACCCCTGGCCTGTTATGCATTTTTTAAAAGTAAATTACTTAGCCAGGCTCAGTAGTGTTCACCTGTAATCCCAGCAACTTGGGAGTCTGAGGCAGGAGGATCAGGAGTTCAAAGCCAGCCTCAGCAACTTAGTGAGGCCCTAAGCAACTCAGGGAGACCCTGACTCTAAATGGGATATAAAAGGGGCTGGGGATGTGGCTCAGTGGTTAAGAGCCTCTGGGCTCAATTCCTGGTACTAAACAAACAAACAAAAAAGTAAATTACTTGCAAATTTCTGTATTTTATTAACACATTACTTGTGATGGCAGCTGACCTACAAGAAGGCTCTGGAGCACTCATCAACATTCGCCAGCCATGTGACCATTTGGCCTAAGGTACAGATGGCACAGTCTCTGCATCCAGGAATGTCCCAATGTACCCAGGTGGCATCTAGATGGCCTGACAGAGTCAGGATCCAAACCACTCTTTTTTTTTTTTTTTGTTTTTTTGAGGAGGGTACTGGGGATTGAACTCAGGGTGCTTTACCACTGAGCCACATCCCCAGCCCTTTTTATGTTTTATTTAGAGAGAGTCTTGCTAAATTGCCCAGGGCATCACCAAGTTGCTGAGGCTGGCCTCGAACTTGCCATCCTCCTGCCTCAGTCTCCTGAGCCTCTGGGATTGCAGGTGTGTGTCACTGTGCCTGGCTCCAAATTACTCTTGAGAGGCCAAACTGAGGGCAAATCTTAGATAAGATGCATTTTAAGAGAGGTCGGTGGAGGCTCCCGTTCTTGACTGGAGATGCTCCGGCATCAGGAGAAGAGCTCTGTACCAGCCGGCTGCCCGGAGAAAAGGGGGCATCCAGGCTCCAGGGGGAAGGACCGCCACAGAATGGCACCCCTTGGTCTTAGGGAGAAGCTGGAGTATCACACCAGAGCAAGGGAGGAGGCTGCCGTGTGCCCAGCCACTCAGCCACTGCCTGAGGCCAGTGGAGCCACCAAACCCTCTGCGCTCTTCTCCCGGCCTCCCCAGCTCTGCTCAGAGCTGGCCTCCGCCCTCAGCTCAGCACCTCCCTGGAGGCCGTCTGCTCAGCGGGAGGTCTGGCTCTCCACGGGCAAGTCACCACCTCCTCTGGCCCAGGCAACCCATCTCTCACTCCTCCTGGAGCGAAAGGGCCCCAGCGCAGGGTCCTCGGCTGCTCTCCCCGCTCCCACCTCCCTGGCTCGTCCTCGCATCATTCAGGTCTCAGTGGAAATGTCACTGTACCCTCAGGCCTCCCTGATGTGAAATCACACTTCCCCATGGCCTTCTATCCTCGATCCCCCCCACTGATTCCTTTCACGGTCTCTTTTTACCACGTGACATCTGTTATTTTTCTGTTGGACATTCAAATGGAGTTTGGCCAGAGCAGAGAAGGAACTTGGTTGCCGCTGGGCCCCAGCACCCAGGACAGTGCTTGGTGCACAGTGGTGCTCAGCCACACCTACTTATAATGAATGAATGGCTCAATGCATGCTCTTGGAGACAGGCAAATTCCGGGCCCAGTGCTGAGGCAGGATAGATCTTCCGTTGTCACATGGTCCCAAGTACAGCACAGAGGCAGGACCACAGTCTCCATTGTCACATGGCACAGATGATGGAACTCAGTGAGTGGGGTTTCTATTAAAAATTAAGGACTTTTTTTTTTTTTAACCATCAGAGTTGTACAGTACTGTGGGGTTCACAGAAAATGCCTGGGCTGTTGAGTAATCCACACGACTTGCCCAAAACCAGAAGTGATTTCATTGAGAACAACTTGGGGAGAAAACAATTCAGCCCAAAGGACAATTAGGTCTCAAAGTATACACAGTCCACCTTCTTTTTCAAGAATTGGAATTTTAATGTCACCTAGAGGTAGATTACATTCTTTGGGGTCTTTTTATATTTTTCTTAAATTTCAGAATATTTATTTTTATCCTCTGCTTCAAATTTTTTTTTTTAGTCATTGATGGACCTTTATTTATTTCATTAATTTTATTTATTTATATGTGGTGCTGAAAATCGAACCCAGTGCCTCACACGTGCTAGCCGAGTGCTCTACCCCTGAGCTGCAACCCCAGCCCCTCTCTGCTTCAAATTTCTAGTTTTTTTTTTGGTGGTGGGGATCAAACCCAGGGCCTTGTGCATGCAAGGCAAGCACGCTACCAACTGAGCTATATCCCCAGCCCTCTAGTTAAATTTTTTAGACAACCATTTTAATTCTGTTCATTTAAAAAATCATTAAAGCCAGGTGCAGAGGCACACACCTGTAATCCCTGCTACTCAGGAGGATGAGGCAGGAGGATTACAAATTCAAGGTCAGCCTCAGCAATTTAGCAAGAGCCTGTCTCAAAAAATAAACACAATTTTATTGTGAAATGACCCACACATACACCAAGGTGGGTAAAAAAAAAAAATCCAACTTAGTGAATTATTATAAGCACCCGCAAAAAATACCCCCAGCCAAGAAACAAGGCATGGTACCCCACACAGTGCCCCTGAGTGCCCTTCTGACTGAGACACCCCTACTCAGGCCCCAGGACACCCTGCCCCAAGTGGAGCTGATCACAACCTCTCTTGCCTTGACAGTTTTCCCTCCTAAGCAGGTCTCTCTGCACTGGGGCTTAGCTTTGCATAATTGTTTTAGACAATTATACAGATGGAATCACATTGTGTATGTCCCATGTCTGCTTCTTTCACTCCACGTGGCGTCTGTGAGATTCAGCGGTGCTGTGTGTGATGGTCCCACCTTCTTTGGCTTTGCTACACAGTGAGGTTTGTAACAGCAACATGTTGGAATCCATCCAAAGGTCCCCAAACAAAGGACCCGTTAAAATATGGGAGTTCACAAGACAGAAGGTACCACAGAATCCTGTTTTTGTTAAAAAAAAAAAAAAAAGAAAAAGAAAGAGAGAGAGAGAGAGAAAAGGCAATAATGAGAGAGCAAGAAAGAATGAAGGAAAATACATCCATAAGGGCATCCGTATGTAGAGAATGATCTAGAAAACACGCCAATATTTGACTGTGGAGGTGAGTGGGTGCAAGGACTTTTATAACCTTTCTTTATATATGTGTGTGTATATATATATATATATATATTTTTTTTTCTTTATGGGGAAAGTGGAAGAAGATAGACTTAAGTTTCTAGTTTTCATTTTCTGAGCATTCATGGATTTTGTTACTAAAAAAAGAAAATTAAAGGGAAAAAAAACTACTAAAAGGAATTTAAACCATGAAAGAATTAACAAAGCAATAATAAGTAATAAACAAAAGGGTTTGGAATTTCAGGGAGGTTTTAGGGGATTTTTTTTTTCCCCTACTAGTTTATTTTCAATCAATTATGTCTCTACTTGTTTAGTAATTTTTGGAGAATATTTGATTTTCATAAATTAATTAAAAATGAATGTTTCTAGCCACAGTTAACATGCTTCTGAGGTCTACAAATACCTCACACACTTCAGCTTTTCAAATTCGTGTTCACCTACTTTGTCTTACTTTGCTATATAATAGATGGAAAAATAAATAAATAAATAAATTCATTTCAATTGAATCTTTGTCCAAACCGCTCCGGCTGACTAAATAGAATGTTCCAGAGTCAGGCAGGCTTCAGTTCCGATCTCAGTCCAGCAACTTACCATTCAAACAGAATTAACCCAATTAACCTCTCCCAATTTAATTTTCCCAGCTGCTAAATGGGGTTAAAACTTTCACTGGCGATGTTTGGTGAGAATTCAGAAGAAATTGACAAATGGGCAACCTGTGCGTCCCCTCACCCAGGACGGGATCATTCTCTGTAGTGGGTGGGGGGATGTGCATAGTAGGATGTCCAGCAGCAGCCAGCCTTCACCAGCTAGAAGCCAAGAGCAACCCCCAGCAAAGCTGTGACAACCAAATGTCCCCAGACATGACAATGTTGTCCTATGTTTGTCCCTGTCTTAACAAATGCCCCCAAGTCCCATGGCTTCCTCTTTGGTGTTTCCTCTGGAGTTGGTGCCCCCTTCCCACCGGCTGCTCAGCCTCTTCAGCCTGTACATGGACCAGGGCAGAATTCCCACAAGACAAACTCCTGCCACCCCCTCGGGGTTCTTCTGGGCACCTCCCTGTGCTGGCTGCTGCAGAGCACAGCAGGGGTGTTAAGGATGCTCCTCTGTGCCCTGTGCCTTGACCCCCACCCCATTCTTCATCTCAGGTGAGCAGCCAGGCCTTTTGGGACCAAAGCCAGTGTTGCCCAAAACACACAAGATGCATCTCTTCCACATCTTTCCTACCTGCCTAAACCCACAGATGAGTATAGAGCCCATGTCCCCCCCCGCAAGCCCCCTGACACATTTTACTGCTTCTTAAATCAGGATAGACTGCTGGCATGCCTATTTGTGTTTCATCCAAATATTGTGATGTACTTTTTAATGGAGTGCATCTTAGAGGGAAGAAACATGACATCTGCTTCCTTGGCCTCCGGGAGTTTCCTCAAAAGTCATCTGGGTCCCTCTATGCCAGGCTTCGTCACCCAGTTAGCGGGCACCAACTGGCTGGCCCTTACCCCTTGCACCACTCCCTTTTTCCCTTTTCTCCTGCCCCAAGTCTTCCTGGAAACACCCACTTAATCATCTTTCAAGACTCAGCTTAGAGATCTCCTCTAGGTAGCCTTTCCTAGCCCCTCCAGCTAGATGAATAACCAGGTTCCCTGTCCCAGCTTGGATGCCAGTGGGGGTAACTCCCCAGAAGGCAGAACTGCTGTGCACTCTCCCCAGTGCAGGGAGAGGCTGTGACAGGAACTCAAAGAGATGGAGATGAGTCCTACAGGAAATAACACACTCAGAGACTTACAGCATCACCAGGCTTGGGGGATGCCAGCCCAAGACATCTGAGCAGTCAAAACCTGAGAACCAAGGTATTACCCCTCAATGAGAATGGAACAGCCAAGTGGAGCCAGTCTGTAACAATGGCCTGACCAGAGAATCTGCCCTCCCTGTAGCCCGGCCAGGAAACTCCATTATCTGAGGTTGCTTGGCAACCCTGGGCTTGGGACAGAGGAACAGTGACTGATGTGATTGGAATGTGGGGTGGTGTCAGCTTGGACAGTGGCCTCCATGTCTCCTCAGTGGCTGAGGACCCAGGCAGACTGACCAGGTCTCCTCTCTGGGCATGGCAGCTAGCCCCTCCCTGAGCATGCCACAGCAGAAGCACGTGTGGCTATTGCCCTCTGCTTCCAGACAGCCTCCATGTCCTGAGATCATGTGATTCCTTCCGATGGGTCCTCAAGGCACACCCTGCACACCTGGGAGGACTAAGCCCGCCTTCTGATAACTACATTCTGATTTCTGATTTCATCATGTGTCTTTCTCATTTGCTGCCAAGGACCACCCACATCTGCCACTGAGTAGGTGACCGTAATAACCGGTTGCTTCTAGGTTTGTTTTTCATAGACATGTGGGTTAGCAATTCTGAAACTACTTGAGCAAATAAGTAACCTGGAGCCAAGTTTCTCATTGCTGGCGAAAGAAGCCTCAAATATGGAAAGGCAGGAGGTCAGCATAATTTGTGGTGTTCCACGGTTGAGAGGGGAGGGATCAGTATAAACGCATACTCTTTTTTGTTTTGCATTGTTGTGGGATTTCACAACTCCCATTTTACTTGGTAACCATTATTTTGTTAGGAATACAAAAGAGAAAAAGAATTACTATTATTGACAAAGTCATTAGTTGCTTAGTACTTAGGAAAGAGACACTTTGAACTCGATTCTGTGAATTCATGTCACTTCAATGGTCAAGATGTCCATTACTCATTTTTTGTTACAGATTACTTTTTTCATATATTTTTATTTGCTCTTATTAGTTATACATGATAGTAGAATGTATATTGATGTATTATACATATATGGAGTATAACTTCTCACTCTTCTGGGTACACAGGATGTAGAATTACATTTGAACTCATATTCTTTTTTTTTAATTTTACATTTACTTATTTATTCTAATTTGTTCTGCATGACAACAGAATTCATTTCAATTCATAGTGCACATATAGAGCACAATTTTTCATTTCTCTGGTTATATACAAAGTAGACTCACACCATTCATGTCTTCATACGTGTACTTAGGGTAATGATGACCACTTCATTCCACCATCTTTCCTACCTCCCTCCCCTTTGCCCTATATAAAGTTCCTCTATTCCTCCCATGCTCCCCCCCCACCCCCATTTTGGATCTGCATTCACTTGTCAGAGAAAACATTTGGTCTTTGTTTTATTTGGAATTCGCTTACTTAGCATGATATTCTCCAACTCCATCCATTTACCTGCAAATGCCCTGATTTTATTTTCCTTTAATGCTCTGTAACATTCCGTTGTGTATATATACCACAGTTTCTTAATGATCAGGGAAAGGTATTGAGATATACTATATGTTTTCCTCTTAGCTCTGGACGCTCAGATGATCCAGGAGTAATGACATCCCAGTAGCAATGAGCACGCTTGATAGCCAGACCCTGGTTTCTGAATACCAGGCCCCACTGACAGGAATCAGGTTTTCTTGGAGAAATGGCTACTTCTGGGGCTGGTACAAGGAAGGGACAAGATGGACATGAAACATCAGAAGATGAAGAAGGACTCCAATTAGCAGGGAAACATGTCCCAAGAAGACAGGAGCCATTTTGGAGAAACTCTCATTGCCAAATCTGAAATGATTTAAGCATCAAAATAAATAATGGGGGCTGGGGCTGTAGCTCAGAGGTAGAGCACTTGCGTAGCACATGTGAGGCACTGGGTTCCATCGATCCTCAGCACCACAAATAAAGGTATTGTGTCCATCTACAACTAAGAAAAAAGGTTTTAAATAAATAAATAATGGTAATAGCTGAGTGTAACTTATTGAATAAAAGCAGCAATTGTGAGTCCACAAGGATGTGTGGGTTTTGGTTATCAATCAATTAATAGGGATCAATAAATAGGGAAAGCTCTTCCTTAAAGTTGAGAGCCAGTTAAAGAATGTAGTATAGAATTTCAAAATCACCAGGTGATAACCATCACAATAATATGGGTTCAGGCAAGAATCATCAGAGGGTGCTAAACCTAGTAGGTGACAGCCTGGTGACAAATGGAACATTTATATAGGCCCTGATTGCCTCCCCACCAGACACTCATTTACCCAGAAACCTGGCAGAAAGCACTCAGACCAAGTGATTAACGTGAACATCACGAGTCATGGAACAGCCAACCTCCTCTGCCTAGGGACACTTGCTGAGGACACTGTCTCTTCTGGATGTTCTTGCTTAAAACGCAAAACCCAAATTTAATCTAGAGAAAACATCAAATTCACCCAAATTCAGGGACATTTTACAAAATAACCAGCCAAGTCTCCTACAAAATTATCAAAGTCATGAAAAACAAAGACAGACTGAGAAATTGTTCAAAGGAACCCAGAGATACGACAATGTAATGTGATGTATAGGAGAAGTGGATCCTGGACTGTAAAATCTTTCTCTCTCTCATATCAGGGATTGAACCCAGAGGTTCTTAACCACTGAGCCACATACCCAGCCCTTTTTTGTACTCTATTTAGAGACAGAGTCTCACTGAGTTGCTCAGGGCCTCACTAAGTTGCTGAGGCTGGCTTTGAACTCACGGACCTTCTGCCTCAGCCTCCAGAGCTGCTGGGATTACAGGCATGAGCCCATCAAAAATAATTTTTTCTTTGACTACAAAAAGTATTGGAATGATTGGAAAATTTTAAGCAGGTGTGCAGATTAAATTATATCAATGTTGATTTCCTGACTTTGATAACTGTATTATGGTAATAGAATGTGGGGGTTTGGGAAATACACATTGAAGTAGAGGTAAATATGCATCATATTGGGCTGAGGCTGTAACTCAGTGGTAGAGCACTTGGTTACCATGCATTGAGGCCTTGGGTTTGATCCTCAGTTAAAAAAAAAAGTGCATCTTATTTACAATTTTCAAATAGTTCATCTACATGTAGATACCAAGAAAGAATGGGAGCGAATAAAGTTAATTGGTAAGACTTAATATTTGGGAAAACTAGGTTAAGCATATGGAAATTCTTTGATCTACTCTTGCGACTTTTCTGTAAGTCTCAAATTATTTCAAAACAAAAGTTTTAAAATAAAATAAGTAGTTGTTGGATAAAAACGGAGGAATTATCTAGCCTACTCGGGGATTGGTAGGCATTCACTGTGTGATGGTCATTCTTAGAGAAGGGGCTGTCCTGTAGGGGCCAGGACTTGGACAATAGGACGTTCCTGGCCAGGGCTTTTCAAATTTTTCCATGATGAGGATCCTTTGGGATACTCAGTGCAGATTCTGGCAAGTCTGGGTGGACCCTGAAATTCTGCATTCCAAACAAGGTCCCGGGGGGCACTGATTCTGCTGGTCCTTGGGTCAGCCTATAGGTAGCCAAAGGGGTACACCACTGGAACTTCAAACAAGGGTCCCCGAGCCCGCCTGCACATTGGGGCCAATGGAGAAGATGGCTGTAACTGGTCTTCCCAGGTGATTTTTTTTTAACATTTTTTTTTAATTGTAGATGGGCACATCTTTATCTTATTTATTTATTTTTATGTGGTTCTGAGGATCAAACTCTGCTTCATACGTGCTAGGCAAGCACTCTCCCACTGAGCCATAGCCCCAGCCCCTTCCCAGGTGATTCTAATGTGCTGCCAAGATTAACCCTTCACCTTGACCCCTGCCACCGCTCCCCATCTACTCAAATTCAGACCTTACATCAAAACACCACCATAGCTCCCAGGCTCAGTTCTTTGCCACTGCTTGACTTCATCCTTTATCCAGGAGCCAGATGAGTCTTCTGCCCTTCCACAAACCTGTAAGTCAAGTATGAGCTCCCCACCTGGACAACAGGCCCTCTGTGATGTGGCCAGAGCCCATTTTTTTCTGGCTTCTTTCCCAGGTTCCTTTGACACTCAGCTCCCAGGGGAGCAGCACTCACAATCACACACACATTTGTAATCGCTCTCACAGCCACACGGCACCTGCCTTGGTCTTCCTCAGGTATCCAGGTAAAAAGCACTTCCCGGTGCCTTCCTTCATGGGGCCTTTCTATAGGCATTGGAGATCCTTCCTCTGCCTGGCCTCACTCAGGGTTCCCTGTTCTTCTAGGAGAGGTAGCTGGGCTGATAGTCTGGTGGCTCAGATGGGCCCTCCTCACCCAGAACCAGGAAAAAGCAGTACCCACTGCAGGGATACCCATTCGAGTTTACACAGGACAGTGCTCGGCCTCACTGCTGTGTGGGGTGGAGGGTAGGGGTGGCTTGCGTGTTGCCCTGGAATTCTGGCCTGGATGCCCAATTTCCTGACCCCTCCCCACCTCCCAACCCACCCACTGTTCACCCGCCCTCCTTCAGCCCAGCATGTGGCTAGGATCTGAAAGATGAAGAGGAAAATAGGTCACAGGGAGGTGCCAGCTGGGTTGTTCCCTCAGGAGACGGGTTGGCCCAGGAGAGCAGCAGTAATGGAGAGGCCAGCAGAGAGAGAGAGAGGTAGAAAAACAAGCTTGAGATGGGAACCCAGGACCTGGGAGGCAGGAGGAGATCACCTTGTTCTTCTCCAGCCTCACCTTGCTGGGGAAAGACACCCTCCTGGTCCCACACCTTGACCTCTGTCCCACGTGCTCCTGCTCCGTGCTCCCAGGGTGATGGAGCTAATTCCACTTGAGATGCTTGGCTGCCCAGGGACAGAGCTTCTGTAAACGCTGGGGATTAGGGGCTGAGTCACACCCCAGGTCCCAGAAGAACCACAGCTGGAATCTGAGGGAGGGAGGGCAGCGTTCCTGGCTCAGGTTAGCCTCAGATGTCCAGAAGCTTCCAAGCAAGAAGGCTTAGCCCCACAGCCTCCGGCCTCTGCTCAGGCTGTCTGTCTCTCCCAAGAGTTGTCCAGCTGGAATCTTCCAGAAGAGGCTGATTCTGCCATGGAGAAGGGAAAATGGCCCTGCCTGCCACCCATCAAGAGGCTGCCAAAGCTCTGTGCCCCAATGTCCCTGCAAGCCCAAGTCTCTGTCCTTGTGCCAATCTTTCTGGGCCTGAGTTCAGCCTAGAGGGTGTGGGCCATCATCCCTAAGGACCTGCTTCCCTGATGAAAGGAGTGAGGAGCCCTGAGGTTTGCAACAAATCTGCTCCTCTGTGCAGATTTCCATCCACTCAGCTTCTCCCTTTGATTTGAGGGGTTTTCAGATTCTCAGGCCTGTTGAGTTCCAGAGGAAGAGGCAGGAAATTGGAAGCAAATGTGAGGTGAACCCCTAAAAGAGCTGGACATCCCATTCCTGAATGTTCTTCCCCTCTATCTGGCATCTCTAGTGTCAGGCTCCTTTCCAAGTCCCCCCAGGAAGAAGCTGTCCTCCAAGGGTCAGAGCTTCCCCCAACTGCCTGAGTCCCCCCTGCTGCCTCCCCTCTGCCCTGCAGAATCCCTTGGGCTGCTCCCTACAAGTCAACACTTGTCTCCTAGCTTTACTTTTTGCCTCCAAATTCTGGCTCCCAGGGCATCCGTAAGAACCCATTTGTTTCCAATACTCATTATTTCCCAATTCCCATCAAGACATCTCACAAATAGCCTTAGGGTCACCTTAGGATATAAGGGACAATTTGGATGCTAAAATATTATAGATTAAAATATTTAGATGAATTATGACTTGATTAGAAATGATGAGAGGAATTATAGAGGGAATAAATAAAAATATTTTAAGTTGAGAGTGCCTTAGAAAAATCCAAGACATGTAGGGTCTCCATATGTATACATTATATACTTATTATTATTATTATTATTATTATTACTACATATATAGTAATAATAATCACACACACACACACACACACACACACACACAGGCCAAGCACAAGCATTCAGGACACACTGGAGTGTTCCTGGTCTTTGTCCCTGTTTTCCCTTTACTCCCCGTTCTCCCGGCTCTCTCACATCCAT
Organism: Marmota marmota marmota; assembly: GCF_001458135.2. NCBI lineage: Eukaryota > Metazoa > Chordata > Mammalia > Rodentia > Sciuridae > Marmota > Marmota marmota. The sequence goes on along the minus strand of NW_025999977.1, from coordinate 3,460,660 downwards.
TTCATTCATCCCCAATCAGCACATTACAGGTTCTTCCATCAACTGGTCTTTATTGGTTTTGAAGTAATTGAATTATTGGCGCAAGGATCAGGGGTTTCAAAGCAAATGACAGAAGGAAACATACCGTTGAGCAGGTGGGAAGGTTCCCCAGGGAGGCTCTCAGGGCAACTGTCAACCCCAGCCTGAGAGCTGGACCTGGCTCCTAAGGGTCCTGCAGACAAGGACCCAGCCCCAGCTGAGCAGGCTTCAAGAACTCGGAGGTGACAGAACCACCTCTTAGGGATGTGAAGGGGTTCCCCCAGTCCTCTCTCCAAGACAGATATTTCCACCTCCTGGGAAGCTGCTTCTAGCCTTCCAGTCTTTGCCACCAACAATAGCTTGAGGACCGTGGGGACCCTCTCTCTGAGCATGCCGCCCTGCTCTCCTTCTCCCTGCTGTTTCCATGAAGCCTCCCCCACGAGGGGCAGAGAAAGGCCCCTGCAGAGGGAGGGGAGTGGAGAGCCAGCGTTAGATTTCCCCAGAGGACATGTGCCCTCCGCACAATGGTGGGTCTCCCTACCTATCTTGGGGGGGCAAGGAAAAGGGGGCTTCTTAATGGGAGTGCTGCTGCCGCCTCCCCTCCACGGAGGGCTCCTCCTCCTCCTCGATGAGCTCCAGGTCGAACTCATCCTCCAGGTTCCCGCCGACCGGCAGGAGGCGGAACTTCTTTCCCTTGAGCGTGCAGGTGCGGTGCTCGAAGTCCAGCACCGCGTTGTGGTCCTGCAGCACGTCGGTGCCGATGATGGCTTCCTCGGCGCTCGCGTTGGCCACCAGGAACTGAGCCTTCAGCTTCAGCTTGCCCAGGCGAATCACTGTGTCCCACACACCCAGGATCTTCATTTCGGCCCCGTTGGCCACTTTTACCACGTTCTCGAAGGGCCGCAGGGTATCCAGATCGCCGTCGGTGACCTCCTCCCACAACTTCGGGTGGACCACAGAGACCTGGGCCCCCGAGTCCACCAGGAACCTCACCGACACTGGGCCAATCATCCCCTTGAGGTAGTAGCCCTTGCCCATGCTGTAGGCAAACAGGATCTCTTTGGGCTGGTGGCTGAGAGTGGCACTGGGGCCCCCGAAGGCCTTCAGAAGGGTCTCCCTCACCATCCCGTAGTCTCCCTGGTCCTGGAGACTGAGTCCGTTGTAGACCTCCAGGGCGTCTCCCCTGAGCGACTCTTTCAGGAACCTGAGCTTGGTGGTGTGGTCCCAATGGTTGAGGTCGTTGATGACCTCGAAGCGGTTCAGCCAGAGGCTGGGGGCTACATTGGCCCCATCAAAAGGCTCTGGGATGAAGGCATGCTCCCGGGGGCCTTCCCGTCTCCTGGCTCCGCTGGCAGCCATCCCTCTGCTGGCCTTTGGAACTTCAGCAGCAACCCACACCAAGTAGAGAAAGCCACAGAGCAGTGTGGGCGCAATCACGCTGGAGAGCTGGGCTTCTCTAAGCAGAGTGTTGTTTACTTGCCCAGCCTGGGCAAGAGAAGGGAGCAGGTAAGGGTTGTCGGCTGGCTGCTGGATGCAGAGGCAAGCACTATGTGGCCTGCTCACTCTGCAGAGCCTTTTTGATGCCTATCCTGGGCCCCCAGGGCTCCCCATTCTCCTTTGTTCTGGAAGCTCCACCCCCTTTGGCCGGCTGCCCTCTTGCCAGCATCCTGCCTGACTAGCAGGATGGGTGCCTCACCCTTCTGCATCCATCCACCGGGCTGACACAGGCCAGCCCACATTACAAGAAACTTCAGTCTCAGTGGGGGGAGGGGGCTACCCAGGTACCCTTCCCAGCCTGTGTCCCAGAATAACACAGATGAGGACACAGAGGATGTTATGACATTCCGGTGTTTGTCCTTACTCAGAGAAGGAAGGAGAAGACAGGGACCAGATTCTTAGCAGTTTTTAGTTTGGGAAAGCCCCATTTGGGCCAAGTGACCACTTTGAGTGGCCAAAGAGAAGGAGCTTATGTTTATTGAGCTCCCACTATGTACAGGAACTGAATAGGTGTTTCACACACATTCTAAACCAAGTATGGGATTCCAGAAGTTTCCCTGGAGAGGAAGACAGAGGAGGGTCCCAGAATCAAGAATCCACAGAAATCACCAGGTGCAATGGCTCATGCTATTTATCCCAGTGGCTTCGGAGGCTAAGGCAGTAGGATTACAAATTCAAAGCCAGCCTCAGCAACTTACTGAGATCCTGTCTCTAAATAAAAATATAAAAAGGGCTGGGGATGTGGCCCAGTGGTTAAGTGCCCCTGGGTTCAATTCCCAGTACCAAAAGAAAAAAAATGCACAGAAATAATTTTTTAATTGAATTTTCACATATATATGTGCATGTACTACACACATTCACCGTCATTTTATATGAACTCAATTGCTGTGGTGATTTTCCTTCATTGGTCTTCCCTAATTCAGAGTCAGACCATCTGAGGACAAGGCCTCAGGCCAGGGGCTCTCATTAAGGTCCAGAAGTGGGCTGCTTCAGATCTTGAACTTCTGGGGATCGGCCCATGAATCCGGGATCTGGCTTCAACCCTGGAAGGGCCCCATGTTCCACTTCTCATGTGTTAAATCCTCCCTTCCTATCCTCTCTGCTTTCCAGGAACCCTCCCAAGAGCCCCTTCCCCAGATATGGCGGCCCTGCCTCTCACTCCCTCAGCCTGGTCATTTACAGAAAGAGCAACAGGGGAATCTCACTCCCTTTTTGTTCTGAGTCGAGAAAACGTCAATGTTGACAATGCCAGTGGTGAGGACCTCAAAGGCTTTAGCTAGAGGAGGCCCTGTTGACCCTCCACTGCTGAGGGTGGGAGACAGCCCTGGATATGCCACAGATACCCACAGAGCAGATCTGTGAGCTGGAGATCTGACTTGGGCCTGTGTGGGGTGGTTGAGGCTATTAAAGGGACTCACTTTTATAATCCTGTTCAAATGTCATCTCCTTGGCAGATCTTTCTATCCTGTCCCTAATGTGTGTACATACTTCTGGCTGCATGTGCATTACAGTGTGCTCTGATGGTTTATTCACAAGTCTGTCTTCTGCAATGAACCAGCCTGGAGCTCACAAATGTGATGATTCATGATTGTCTCTGTCCCCATAGAAACTTAATCTGGGACCCAGGGAATGCTTTCTGCTGGGTCTCAGGCCTGGATGTGTGCTGTCACCAAACAGGAGAGATTATGGTTGCAAGAGGAGAAGTCTCAATGTCACACCTGTGGCTCTGGGACTGTTTTTCCTGGCCAAGAGCCCGTCCCCCTCTGGTTGCTTTTCCCATTCATCACTCAGTGTCTATCTGAATCCCAGAGGTATCTGGATCCAATCCTGCCTCTGCATGGCCCCAGGGCCCCCAACTGCACCACAAGACTCTAAGTCTCTGTTGCTGTCTCCGGCCTCTTCCACCTGATGCAGTGAGCCAGTGGAGAAGCAGTTGGGTCAACACCTCTCATCACAGCTGCCTGGCTAAGGTGGGGCCATGGTAGTATTCCAGGAGCCCAGAGGAGGGGAAATGGAGACACTGGGAAGACATCAAAAGCAGATGGGTCTCAGAGAAAGACCTGCATCCAGAGAAAGGGTCCCTCCACTCTCAAGACCAGAAAGCCCCTTCTGCGAGTGCACTTTGGTGGATACACTTGGAGCTCTTGGGATGGGTGTGGTTCTGTGGACCAGGGAACCGACCCTGTCTGTGGCTTCCTGCCACCCTGATATTCGTCACCTTGCACATCTGGTCCCCTGGAAGTGGGGATGAGTGAGGAGGCTAGCATGTGACTGAGGGAAGGGAGAGAGTGGGTGGCTTGTCAGCTTCTGGCTGCATGTGCATTACAGTGTGCTCTGATGGTTTATTCACACCCAACTGCTTCTCCACTGGCTCACTTGCAAGTGAGGACAGGAGTGGATTGCTGGGCTCAGGCAGGCAGGCAGGCCCTAGGTCCCTGGGGACTTGTGCTATTAATGGCCTCTGAGGAGGGCCGTGACCTTAATGGACAGTGAAGCAAGAGCTGATTTAAGTATTCAAGAATTTTCAGAGCCAGTTGCTAAGCCAATTGGTAGCTTGAAATTGGACTTGGTGGGAGTATTCATGCAACAGAAACTGGCAAATGCTGAATCGGGACTTTTTTCCTGGAAAGCCAGTTTATCCCTTGCATGAGGTTGGGGCACGAATATCTTTGGATCTCTCTCCCTCTCTCTCGGGCAGGCAAAGCCCCATGGCCAGTGAGTGACGAGTTTGTAGCAGTCTTTTATCCCTGCTCCATTGTTTGGTCCCAAATCCCATGTCTAATGGAGGAGCCCGATCCCATCTGGCTGCTGCCCTCCCCAGTGATCTTTATACTTTGGGTCACTGTGGCACCAAGCAGGTTATCTTTTTCAAGGAGGCCCTCCAAGCTGGGTTCACACAGTTCCATTGTACAGGGTCTCAGAGTTACCAGGACAGGGGAAGGGGTCAGGGTCAGACTTTGGCTGAGCTTAGGGGCCATCTCTAGCTAGGATCAGGAACGGTGAAGGAGAGTTCTCTAGTTCTATTAGCCCTTGGAGAATGCCCATACCTGGAACACCCCAGAAACACTCAAGGACCTTGGAATGGCTATGCTCATGGTGCATTGATGAGCTAAACCAGCTGGGATAGGCCAGAGCCACTGCCTCCTCCCAGAACCTAGGACATGCAGCTAATTATTGACAAGTAAGGTATTGGGGTGGACCGACCTCATTATTCCCCATTAACATCTCCTGAGTGTGCTGGGAAGCAGGCATGCCAAACTTGACCTGAGAGGAGGTAAGTGAGGACAATAAACAGGAAGGACTTAAGGAATCCCCACCCTCCACACCCCCTCACAGAGATTTCTGGCCCGGGAGCTCCATGAGCCCAATTCTGCTCCAGCTTCCCGATTCCTGTTTGCCATCCCTCCTCCCCCAGGAGAGCACAACAAATTGGCAAAAGCCCAGGGCAGGGCTTATCAGGTCCCCAAGTACTGTAGCTCTTGGTGGGCCATGGAGACACCTGATATGCTTTAGATGGTTCCTGCTGCCTGGCAATTTCTGGGGATCATTGTGCGGACTTGTAGAGGAAGACTTTGACTTTTAGAAGGGATAGAGGACAGGGCCCTGTGATGCAGGATGGGGAGTAACTGGCTGAGAGGACATTGTTTTCTGAGCAAGGAGCCAAGGTCCAGAGATGCCTTGTGGATTGTGATGCCCCTAGCAGAGACAGCCTGGACCAGGAGGAGGCTCAGGAAAGGCCAAGACCAGCCTTGGCAATGCACAGGCGCTCTCGGTGGCTCCCTGCACTGCTGAGGCCAGGTCACCACAGAGAGCTGGCTGGGAGGGTGAAGGGGGAATTCAGACTTCCAAGACATCAGTAAGGGTTGGAAGGAGACGAGGAGGTGCACCTTCTCCACCGAGGGTCAGCTGCCCGGCCTGCAACTTGCCCTAGCACCCAGGACAGGCCTGAGCTTGGCTTGATGCCTTTGGGTTGCTGTCCTGAGATTTGGGCCCATACTTTTTTTTTTTGTTGGGCAAATTATCCAGCTGCTCTTTTCTCCACTAGACTGGGACCCTCTCTTCACACACACACACAGATGCACACACAGACATATTCCTTGCCACAAACCACACGCACTACCCACACACACTCTGCATACTGTACACACAACCCATGCATGTCAAACGTACACCATGGATCCGGTCACTCCACAGTTCCCAGATCAAAACAGCTAAGAAATTGGGCAATGTGCATGTAAAATTCAGCTCCACCTTTCGTTTCGCATATTTATTTGCACTCACATTTACACTGAGTATTAAAATCCTATTTATTGGAGGCACCTGCTGTTTATTAGCCTCTAGGCACACTTGCTGTTTCAGAAAACTAGGCAGATCCCCATCCCCACGGCTTACAAGCTAATGAAAACAGGATACAGACGTTTAACAGCCAGGTTTTGAAGAGTTGAAGACCAGCGTGTACATGCAGGCTGACCCACTTCAAGCAGCCCCCAGTTACAAGCACGCTGCTTTGAAAAGAGCTGGTTTTTAAGTGGGTCATCCTCTCTTTTGCTCCTTTCCACCCAAGAATGTGAGACCCTCCACCTCTGGGCATTTGCCACGCAGAGCAAGCAAGCCCCGCTCCTGGTTGGCCTGGCCCACCCCTGCACGGCTCGCCCCAGAGCTTGTCCCCTGGCCCCTGTGCCAGAGTCAGTGTGAGTACACACACACACACACACACACACACGCACGCGTTTGGAGACTGCTGGACCAGAGAGTGGCCGAAGGAGTCTTGGGCAATTCCTTCCCCAAACACCTAGGAGCACTGCATTGGTTTCCAGAGTTTGCTTCAGGAGATTCTTGGCACCAGGGCTTCAAGATGAAAGGAAAAATGAAAAGGTGAATTTGGCACCAAATTCTGGTTAGAGATTCATATTGGAGTCCAAGGGGGTCCAGTAGGCTCTGACCAAAGCAAGGTGTGTTGGGAATCTAAGACACCAGCAGGTTCCTGTTCCCAAAGCAAAAACCCTCAGGCACCACTACCACATGGGCACTGCCCAGCGCTCACCATCAGTTGTGCCAAAGGCATTTGGGCAGGGTAACTCTTCCTTGACAGTCCCCCTTCTTGGGCCCTGCCAGACATCCTCCAAATGAGGGTCCCTACCCCAACCCTCACCGATCGGGCCAATGTTGCTGCTGAGCACTCCTCCCTGCAGGCCCTTCCCCAGTTCTCCACTGTTCCAGAATCTCTTTCCCCCTCTGGGTCTTCTCTCCTCCTTTACCACCCAACTTAGGAGCCCTTCCACCTAGAAATGAGCAGTGCGGCCCACCAGGGAATCTCACACAGCAGCAGCAACGTGCTCAGTGCCAGTCAGGACCCTGGAGGGTCCCGAAATGTGTGGGGATGGGTGATCTGAGTCCCAGTGTCATCGTGAGCCCTCAGGTCCAGGGTCAGGACCACAGCCAACCAAGAGCTGGTCAGAGCAAGGTGCTGACTAACTCCTAGAAGTCCAATATTCCAAAACTGGTTCTCTCCTGTTTTATCTTTCAATCAAGTGTGAAGCTTACTAATGTGTCCTGAAGGCCTTCCCAGTCCCTCCTCATGGCTCAGCCTCCGACTGGGTTTCCACCTTTTTCTCCATTCCTAGTGCCCCTAGACCAAGCCCTCATCCCTTCCTGCTCTGATTACTCCCACCCTTTGGGGGCACAGAGGCTCAGGGGCTCTGCTTGGTAAGACAGGCTGGCTCCAAGGAAAGACCCTATGCAGATCCCCTCCTTCTTCCATACCTTCAGTGTCCCTCTATTCAACTGAGGTTGAGGGAGGGACTTGTAAGACAGGTCCAGACAGTTTTAAGGGCATTAAACCACTTTTCACAAATGCCCCTGCAACTTATGAAATATTTAGGCAACCAAAATATACAGGTTGAGTAACCTCCTCGTCCAAGTGGGCTTTTAATGACACTAGACAACTAGGCTTAGAGCTAGGCACATGGGGACTTTTGTCCAACCTAAAATACCTCAAAGGCAGCTTTGAACTGATCCTGAAATAGTTTTAATTGCTGCTAATGATAACTAGTATTGTGAGCAATGAAAACTCATAAAATAGTCTCAGCAGAGGAAAATGCTACTTCTGAATGCACTGCCAACTTAGCCTTGCCCTGAGCTTACACAAATGGGGGGCAGTGAAGAGCAGGGATCTTCCTTCCGGCCTGTCAAGGATTCTCTCCTATTTACCATCGAGAAGAAGTGGGAGAGATAGGAAATCCAAGAAACGTAAAGCCAGCAGAGCCCCTAATGTATTAAAAAGTCCAGGGTATTGGTAGCAGCATTATCAAATGTGTATTAAGCACCTACTTTGTTCCGGATGCCATGCTGGAGACATGAATTAGAGGAAAGCAATCAGAAAGTCTGTGGTATAGAAAGGGCTGGACAATACCAAATAAGTAGGTTGATGAATTCCATGCATATTTACTGAGGCCAAGCCTGCCTCCCTTTGAGAGATGAATCAGACACAAGGCCTGCCCTCACAGAGCTCACAGGTGAGGAGGGACACAGACCCCAACCTGGATATTCAGGATCCAGAGAGAGAGAGAAGACACACACACACATACACACACACACACACGCATGCACGCACGCATTTGGAGACTGCTGGACAGAGTGGCAGAAGGAGTCTTGGGCAATTCCTTTCCCAAGAAATCAACCAATATCATCAAAAAATGACAAAAATAAAAGGAATGTTGAAGGCGAAAAAATACATGAGCATTGAAACTAGGTAACAGGCATCCACAAAACAAAAACTTAGATTCCTTTTGTTGCTTCCAAAAGACCCCCTGAGGAAGGAATATGGAATTGAGGCCCTGGGACCCTGGTCCGTGTGGACACACCACCCAGGCAGGCTTTGGGGACTGGGTCAGTCTCTAGGCAACCGTCCAACAGAAAGGATGTGTGTAAACAGAGAAAAAAGACTGGAAATAAATACACCAAACAATGACAGCAATTTTTGGTGGCAGCAGAATCATTAATGACCTTAATTTTCTTCTATGTTCATTCTATGAATATTCCTCTCTCCCTCTTTTTTTGTCCCCCAGTACTGGGGATTGAACCCAAGGATGCTTATCACTGAGTTACAACCCCAGCCCTTTTTATTTTTCATTTTAAAACAGGGTCTCACTAAGCTGCTGAGGCTGTCCTCAAACTTGCAATTCTCCTGCCTCACCCTCCCAAATTGCTTGGATTACAGGCAAGTGCCATCTCGCCCGACTGAATAAGAAAATGTTCTTTAAGAACAGAAATGACGTGCTTGTATGCTCAGTGCCTTGGGAGGCCAAAGCAGGAGGATCTCAAATTTGAGGCCAGGCTCAGCAATTTAGTGAGATCCTATCTCAAAAACAAATTAATAATAATAATAAAGACTGGGGATGTGACTCAGTGGTAAAGCACCTCCAACTTCAATCCAAAAATAAAAGTAAAAACCCCATTCTTGCCATTTTCTGTAAGCTTAAAATTATTTCCAAATAAAAAAGTTTTAATCAGGGAATATACAGGAAATCTCTGAACCTTCTGCTCAATTTTATTGTAAATATATAACTGCTGTAAAAAAAATGAAGTCTATTTAAAAGGCATGCAAGGGGGACTGGGCTTGTGGCTCAGCGGTAGAGTGCTCACCTAGCACATGCGAGGCCCTGGGTTCGATCCTCAGCACCACATAAAAATAAAGGTATCGTGTCAACTACAACTAAAAAATATTTTTTAAAAAAGGCATACAAGGGGATGGGCATACAAAGTAAGATTGGCAACATTAATAATTGCTAAAACTAAACGATAGACGTAGAGGATTCATTGAGTTTCCCACTACCTTTGAGTGTGTTTGGAAATTTTCCATGGTAAAAAGTAAATAATAAGTAAACAAAGTCTCTTTGCCAGGACCCTCCCCAGCCTGGCCTGCCTAGTTCTTGGCCCAGTCCCCAAGCAGTCTGCATGCCACCTAATCTTGGGTCACTTGGGACAGACCATCTCTGCTGGTCTCAGTGTCCCTGCTCCACATGCAGATTCTGAACTAACTCTGCAGTTAGATTCATCTAGTAGCCTCTCTTCCTGAACCTCCAAATTCTTCATGGGTTCCCCTCCCTCATCCAAATAGGTGTGACCTAAGAAAGAAAACCCTTGCATGATCCTGCATCCCCGTGGTCAATGATGGCCTCTCTCCTTCCTTCCTGGGAAGTTTCTAGAAGGGTCGATCCACATTCTCAGGGCTCCGTGGGGCCCACGGGGGTTGAAGTCCAGCCTGCATCCCTGTTGCCAAGCCAGTATGCAGGATGAGGGGCTGAATCTGCCTGGAGGAAGGACACCTTCCTAATTCGCACAAAGGTGGCCCGGTGGCCTGGGTGCCGCCTGCTTGCTGTGCCTCACTGTGCCACCTCCTCTTACCCACAAAGCCTCTGGTGAGTGGCTTGCATCTGCCCTTCCCCTTGCCAAGGGCATCCTCAGCACCTTCCGCCTCCAGGGAAGTGGGTCTCCGAGAGCTTCTGTGTGTCTTTTCCCCCACCAGGTCTCCTGTGCCTAGTGCCCAGTTCCCTTCTTTCTTGGATGGGCTCCTCTCTCAGGCCCTTTGGATCAGTACTAAGGCCCACTGCCCTCTGTGTTCAGGCTGCCCTGGTCCCTGTCTCCCAGCTAACCCAATGCCAATCTGCTGGGTTTTCTTTTCTTTTCTCCCTGCCCCACCTCCAGTACTGGAGATGGAATTAAAGGGCACTCTACCACTGAGCTACATACCCAGCCTTTTGTATTTTCTATTTTTTTTTTTGGGGGGGGGGCTGGTCACTTAGCCACTGAGCCACATCCCCAGCCTGTTTTATTTTTTATTTTGAGACAAGGTCTCACCAAGTTGCTTAGGGCCTCACTAAGTTGCTAAGGCTGCCCTCCAACTTGCAATCTTCCTGCCTCAGCCTCCTCAGTCATTGCGATTACAGGCAGGTACCACGGAGCATGATTCATGCTGTTCTGCTCAACATTCCTCCATGACTCATCCCTAAATAAAATCTTGACTCTCAATATCAACTGTGAAGGCCTCTCCCTAGTTCATGCTCCACCTACACCAAATAGCCTATAGTGCTCCAAACAAAACTGGCTTTCTTGGGCCTTGTAGCAAGCCACTCACCTGGCCAGGAGAGCCCCTTCTCAGCTGCTTTCCTGGCACACCCCAGTGCTTGCTTCAGAAGTCAGCAAAAGCACTGCCATCTCCAAGAAGTCTCCCTTGATTTCCCCCAGAGAACTTAGCTGCCTCTTCTATACTCCCAGCACAGGGACTGTGACCCTCAGGTCACCTGCAAGCTCCCAGAGGCCAGGTCCAGACCCTCTCCAAATTGGAGCACCAGGACAAAGATGCAGGGAAGTGGTGGTGTCCCTGGGCCTTTGCTGGTCCCTAAGTGGACATCCTCCTACCCCAGCTCCTCCCTCTTTCCCCATGCAGTGTCACCTGGCCCTCCTCCTCAGGCACTCCTGCTACAAGGGCTCTGAGAGCCAGGCCTGGTGGTACCATGGTACCATCGTTATCTGTAGATAAAGTTCCACAGAATAAAAGTCTTTGTGGGGACCAGTGGCTCACACCTATAAATTCAGTGACTCAGAGATGGAGTCAGGAGAATTGAAAGTTCAATGCCAGCCCGGGCAACACCGGGAGACCCTGTCTCAAAATAAAAAATAAGGGCTGGGGATGAGGTTCAGAGCACCCTGGGTTCAATCTCCAGTACTGCAAAAATAATAATAATAATTTTTACTATAATCATAGTTTTTACATTTTTCATTACAATCTAGGACACAGATTTATTATAATAGATGACTATGTAAGTACCTAAAACAGTGCGTTTACTACAGGTATTTTCTATTTGACTATTTCCTCATCCCTTTCTTTCTTTCTTTCCAACCTGCAGCCCCCCCATCTCTCTTTCTCTCTGTTTCTTTCCAATGCTGACAAGAACACACTCAATTAACCTGCCCATCCTCTGATGGTCCCCACCCGTCCTTTGTAAACGTGCTCTGGTCAGCAGGGATCAGCACAGAGAAGGAACATAAGAGGCCTGCAGGTGAGGACTCTGCCCTCTCCTGTGCTCTGGGGGGCAGGACCCAATCATAAATTTTCAATTTGCCATGGACTTTATAAAAATGAAGTTAACAATGTATCACTCAAAAATAAAATAACAGCCAGGCCCCGTGGAGCATACCTGTAAATCCCACCTACTCCAGAGGCTGAGGCAAGAGGATTTCGAGGGAGACCCCGTCTCAAGAATAGATAGATAGATAGATAGATAGATAGATAGATAGATAGACAGATAAAAAGGGCTGGGAATGGAGCTCCATGGTAGAGTACCCCTGGGTTCAATATAATAAAATAAAAAAGGCCTGGTGATGTAGCTCAGTAGGAGAGCTTCCCTAGGACTGGTGTGAGACACCAGATGGTCCCCGAGTATCACAAGTAAAATAAGACAAAACAAAACAACAAAGATATGGAAAATGCAAGCCCTCATTCATTATAATGAAAATCCCTAGGCATGGGGGCAGGAATGGGGGGTGGAGTTAGGAGCCTCAGGTAGCAGGAATGTGCTAGGAGATGGGGGCTGGAGATATGGAGTGGCTTTGCCAATCCTTTTCATGTCCTTAAGCCCTTGACACACTTGGCCACATCTGCCCTACTGATCTCGGTCCTGAAGCAATGTGAGCTTTCCTAGCCTGGGGGCTTTGCTGGGGAGAAAGTGCCTCTGTGTGGTCTCCCGCCTGATCTGAGTTCAAATCCGGACTCAACCACTTACCTGCTGAGGGCTATGGATAAGGAAAATTTTCTAAGCTTCCTCCTAGGATTGTCCTGGGAGATTGATAAAGCCATCTCCACCATGGAGCTTAGCCCAGATCCAGGACCTGGTTGGCACTCCCGGCTCCTGTGGTCAGGGTCATGATTCCGTGGCTGTCATCCTGGCTGTCATCCGAGTGGTCACTGTGTGCAGCAGTTTTCTGTCTCCCTGGGGGCCTTCTTCCGGCCCCACACCTACTGCTTCCTCCACTCCTCACTTTTCTGTCCTTTACTCTCGGGAGTGTCTTGCATTCTATTTTGCAGAAAAAATAGGGAGCCCCAGCTTCCTGCCTCCCCGCCCACCCTGCCCCAAGCCCTCCTCTCTCCTACCTCCTTTCTTGGGGACTCTATGCCCGTCCAGGCTAATCTTTCCACTCAAGTTCCACCCACCCACCCCTTCTCTCTTCTCTGGACCCTCTTTCTGCCAATGGTTCCCTCCTTTTTCAAGGAGTCCTTCCAGAGTCAACTCTCAGGTCACTCCTCAGCCTAAGGCCATCTGCCCAGTGATATGCTGGTGTTTAACCAGGGGCTCTCTGGGGGGAAATACATGTGTATAGACCCATACAAATTTTAGTAATAATAAAATTATAAATTTGCCAGGTGTGGTGGTGCATGCACGCCTGTAATCCCATCGTCTCAGGAGGCTGAGGCAGGAGGATCACAACTTCAAAGCCAGCCTCAGCAAAAGTGAGGCACTAAGCAACTCAGTGAGACCCTGTCTCTAAATAAAATGCAAAATAGGGCTGGGGATGTGGCTCAGTGGCCGAGTGCCCCTGAGTTTAATCCCTGGTGCCCTCCCCACAAATTTATAAATTTTATTAACATAAAGGATGGCTAACTATTTATACATAATAATAATATACAGTACTATTTATTGTAAATGGCATATAGCCAATGGTCTTACAGAATGCTTTCACTGATTTTGGCCAACCTCCTAAATTCATAAACAACCTATAGTTATAATTAACAAATGGATGTCATTCTGACATGTATGTTGATGCTTTTGTTCGTACTGGTAAAAAGAAAGTGAAAGAATAAAAACGTATGCTGGAACTTCATTAGTCAACCAATGGTGTGAGCAAATAATTGTCTTTGAATTCTAGAAGATTTGCTTAATTTTTCTGTGTCATTCACAATGTAATGCCTGTAGGCAAACATACTTTTAAGAGTCATGAGTTATTAACACTTACTCCATGACTTTCTTAAGTCTGGACAGTCAACCAAACAATAAATCAAGGCCTGATGGGTGGTGGTTGCCAATTTCTGTGGGGTAAACATTCCTACCATGGCTGATTTCAAGCCATCAATACAATGTCAATGAATGCATTGTGTAGCATTTCCACAGATAAAATAGACTTAAATGATCTTAAAAGTATAAACAATAATAAAATATTGTAAAATTGCAAAGAAGGGATGTTTTGAATATCTGCCATCTGTTAATTAACTTAATTCTAAGTTTGTATGATCTAATTTTTAACAACTTCTGTGTTTGACCATTGGCTCACAAAATTCCTAAATACTGTAACCATCAGCTCTTAAGAGCTGGTGATCTGAACGCCCTTGGATGTGACCCTTCCCCCCCCAGCTCTGCTGGAGTGGGGCCTCAAAAAGGTCCCCAAACACCTGGTGGGCTCTTCCTGCATGGACTTTCTGAGCCTTGTCTTTTAAGCAGAACTGAGTCATTCCCTTCCTCTCAAACCTGCTCCTCTCTGGGCTGCCATTTGGTGAAGGGCCCCACTATCCACCCGGGAACCACGCCAGAAACCACAGTGTCAGCCTCCCACAGCCCTCCTGCTGCTCTGGCACCAGGTCCGGGCCATCGGGACACCTCTCCAGTCTGCCCTGCTCCTTCCGCCTTCTGGGGCCACGCCCCCACCTCCGCTCCCTTGACTGCCCATATTCTCCCTGGGCCATCGCTGTCTGGCATTGCTGCTCCTGTCCATCTTCCTCATAGCATCCAAGCACTTGTTATGTCCTGCCCTGGGCAAAGCCGTGCTCCCAGGCTCCCCAGAGCCCAATTGTCATTGTCGCTTGTCCATAGTCTGTCCCTCCAGATCATCGCAGCACATGCTACGTGATCAGCCTTGGCTACCACAGCAGAGCTGGCTGCGGCTCCCTCAACACGCCTGCTCTCGGTCACCTTCCTGCCTTGCATGGCCGTGCCCTGGCCCTGGGAAGCTCTGTTTTATTGAAGAGGCTGCTTCACAATCCAAGTGTGGATTCTCTTGGACTCACGCAGACCTTAGCTCCCCACTGAGCACCTCACCCCAAGCAGAAGGCATTTATTTGCTCTCTCATGCATTCCTTGATTACTAATATTTATCCATTGCTGCCACGTGCCAGAGTCTGGGCTAGGTGCTAGGGGTACAAAATGAGCCAGGGTCTCAGAAAGTCCTCAGACTAGTGGGGAAACAGGAATAAGATAGGGTTAGAGGTTTAGCTCAGTGGTCGAGCGTGTGCTTAGCATGTGTGAGACTCTAGGTTCAATCTTCAGCAGCCAAATTTTTAAGAAGAAAGAGATAGGGCAACCAGGATCTTAGTAGATAGTGCTCTTTGGAGGGTACTAAGGAAAAACAGAGGGGGACACACTACATGGGCTACTAGGGTGGCATCTTTGTCTGAACTGTGATGGATGGGTAGGAGTTAGCCAAGTAGGGAGTGTGGGGTGAGGAGGGTAGCTTCAGGCAGAGAGAGGCAGGTGCAAAGGCCCTGAGGCATGAAGGGGCAGAATGTGTTGGGAGATACCTGTGATTCTGTTTGGCTAGCCTTCAGGGTATCAGAAACCTGTAGAGGAAGACCAGACCTGCTCCAGTAGGAGTTTAATTGATACATGGAGAAAACTCATGTGGTGATAACAATATGGCAAAGGCACTGGGAAGCAACAGAAGCTTCTCAGTACAGAATTACAAGCTTTCAGGAAGATTGGCTGGAGGAATATGAGGTCAGAATGAAGACCCTGGTGAAGGACCCAGCTGTGCAGGAGAGAAGTGCAGAGGCCCACACCCTGCAGTGGCAGCAGGAGGAAGAAGGACAGGCAGATGGCCACCTGGACCTGAGCCTGAAGGGACAGCCAGGTTCCTGATGTGGGTCATGTGGAGGAGGGTGGCAGCACTGTCTGGAGTGGGGACCTTGGAAGAGGTCATCTTGGGACATGGCTGGTTTGAGGTCCCCATGGTACAACCCAGTGGAAAAGTCCCCTGGTATAGAGATCTGGACTTCAGGGGGAAATCCCAGTTGAAAGCTGGCACTTGGGAATCGTCGGCAAGTCAATATCTGGAAATCATCCCCCCCAGCCCCCAGGAGGGAGGAAGTCAACTGAGAAGAGAAGCAGGCAAATCCACGAGGACACCAAGTTTAAGTGGCCCGTCTTGGAGGAGGAGAGGAAGCTGCAGCAGGAGAGGAAAGAAGCAGCTCTCAGAATGGAGTCCCAAAAGATACGGGAGGGGAGAGGTACTGGGAGGACCAGGCACTCGGCACAGATCCACCAGGGAGATTGAAAGCTACCCCAGAAACTTGGGAAACCATGAGTCCCCACAGCCCTGGTGATGTTGGGTGTAGGGCATGTGGCTGTCATGGGAAAATGCAGGGCAGTGAAGAGCAGGAGGAGACAAAGGAACCAGGCAGGGGATCGGGAGTGGGGATGGCAGGAGACCTCCAGGAGCACCCACGCGGCCCAGTGGGAGGACTCACCTCAGCAGGCAGAACTGCCTCCCGTGGAGACAGCGAGAAGGCAAGGGGGGGAGCCAGGGAGGAGAGAGTGATCGCTGGGACCCTCCAGGGAGCAGAGAGCAGATGGAATTAGAGGCACAAGAGATGTATGGGGTGAGGACTGCAGAAGCTGGAGGGGAGAGTGAGCAGGGAAGGCTGGGACAGGGCTGGCCACAGGAGCCTCCCACTGTGGCCTCTGGGGCAGAGTAGCCATGTCCGATGCTCACTGCTGGCTGCTGCTGGGCTCTCTGATCCCAGAGATCTGAGCAACGGTTACTGGCTGCACAGGGGAGAGCTGTGGCCCGTGACCTCAGATGTCGTAGTAAAGTGGGACTTGGGGCTGTTGGACAGAAGCGCAGTGCAGTGGGCACCCGGGAGAGTGGCCGGGGCTGGCTGGCCGGCTGAGGTGTGGTGTGATCAAGGTGAGGACTGGGTGACAGCAGTCCTGGGGAAAAGCTCTGGACAGGGAGGGGTCTGGGGCCCGAGGGTGGGGATTCCGGAATTGTTTCCTAGCAGAGATGGGACAGTGCTGAGTAAGGAGCATGTCTGGCGGCTGGGGAGTCCCTGGGCTGAGGAGGGCATGGAGCCATGAGGCCAGGCTGTTCCCAGGAGGTCAGTCATGGGCCGATGGCCTGCTCACATCCTGCCACGTCCCTGTCAGCCGACTGCCCTGCAGTGCTGTGTGTCTGACGGCCCCCAGAGCAGGCCCTGAGTCACGTGTCCAGCGTCGCTGCCACCAACACCACCTCGGCCCTCCCTGGCCCCCTCCCTGGCCCTAGAATAGTTCCAGGATAAGGTCTGATCTTCCTCCCAGGAAGAGGGAGAGTCACTCTCCACAGAGGCATAGAAAAACCGAAACCCCCAACGAGGAAGGACAAAGCCTCTTCAGAGGAGAGTCAGGGCCTGGCGGGGAAGGGGTTAGTCACAGGAGGACTTGACTCAGGCTTCCCAAAGAGGCTGTGCCTGGGCCAAAACCTGGAGAAGGAAAGGGCATCCCAGGTGGAGTGTGGGCTTGGGAATGGAGCCCACAGGGAGGCCCTGCCAGCCCCATAAAGGGCCAACCTGCAATGCCATCTTTCCTTCTGTGTCCCCAACTCCTTCTCAGCACCAAGCCACTGCGCTCCCTGCCCTCACCATGGGGCCTGTGCCCAGGCTGTCCCCGCTACAGGCCTCCCGGCATCCTCTCACATACTTTAAGGAATTGGTAAGTTTGGAAAGCACCTGAGCTACTTGGAGAAAGGACTGTCTGCAGCAGGTCCCGGTGGACTTGCCAAGCAGCTCTGCCACCAGCTCCTCTCCCTCAGAGACCCAGGCCAGGCCCAAGGCTTGTTCCCCAAGGTGCCATGGCTTCACAGGAAAATGTGGGCCTTCCTGAGCTATAAGGGGGAACCAAGTGGCATGTGGAAGAGACCAGAGCCAAATAGCACACAGCACGGTGTGCGGCCTGGAGCAGGTGCTCAGAGATCACCGTGCAGGATGGAAGGGCCCTGCCCGGGTGGCTTGTTTAGTAATCCCCCGCCCTTTACCCAATGGTCAGTGAATCGCTGTGGATCTCTAGTTTGTTTTGATAAACTAGAGCCAGAGTCCCTTTCTACATGGCTTCGGGGCCACAGGCAATGGGTGGAGGCTGCACTCCTCAGGGTGCAAGGGGCTATACCTGTCCTTGCTCAAGAGTCACGGGAAGTTGCTAAACAGAACAAAAGAAGAACCTGGTGTGTACCGTCCTCTGTGTCCTCCACCCCACCCGGCCAGCTGTTGCCTCACGAAGGGTCAAAACAGGCAAGATAAAATCTGTCCCACTCATAGTTCCAGGGAAACAAGACTTAGAAATGAGGCGACTCTGCCCCACCCACCCTCTCTCACCAGCTGTGAGGCCCTGGGAGGCCCAGACCCTTCTGGCTGGTTGTTTGCATCTTCCCTGAAAGTCAGTGACTGACTGTGAGGGAGGGATGGAAACCACTGACCCTTCAACTACTGCTCTGGGCCAACAGCTTCTCCAAGATGCTGGCTGCCATTTTCCCTAGAAGCCAGGCCCAGCCCGCTGCACCCCCCCCCCAGAGCTTTGCTCCCCAGGACCTGATCTGATCTGATCTTGGTGAGGCATCAATGTAGATGGGCAGTCTTCACCCTGACCCCAAGAGGCCCAGAGCCAGCCCGTGGGGTCACTTACCAGGAGTCACCTGCTGAGCCCTGGAGACCAAGTAAGCCCTGGAGCAGGCCTTGGACCCTAGGGAGACTAACTCTCTCCTGTAGAGGAAAGAACATAATCAAGATACAGCTTGGGTATAAAATAAATCCTTTCTGGAACCTGATTCAAGGCCTTTGCCCCAAATAATTATGTTCTAAGTGCTCTCCAGAACTGGGCAATGTTGGCACACATATATAATCCTAGAGACTCAGGAGACTGAAGCAGGAGGATAGCAAGTTAGAGGTCAGCCTCAGAGACTTAGCAAAACCCTATCTCAAAATAAAAATTTAAAAAGACTGGGGGTATAGCTCAGTGGTAGGGCACCCTGGGTTCAAACCCTAGTACTAAGAAGGAAAAAAAAAAAAAGTAGAGCAAACTCAAAATGATCCTGCCTAACTAAATGTTCTCCAGAATTCCCTGAGTGAATGAATAGATGACAATGACCCTAAATCATGAGCCTTCAAAATCTGCCACTGTGGGTTCAGAAAGCCTTTTGCCAGCTTCCTTCCCACATTCAGAGATACACCCTAGCCCACCGGGGGAGAGGCATGGCAGACACCCTGTCCCTCCAGCACAGTATTCTGGTCAGTGAGATGGCACCATTCAGCCTTTGTACGAGGTCCGGGACCTATGTCCCCACACTCCTCCGTCATTTTATTTCCATTCAAGGTACCTGCAGAGAGAGGCCCCACACAGATCAACCTGTGTGAAATGGTCTAGAACACCCCCCATAACACACACACACACACACACACACACGAGACACAAATTGAGAAAAAAAAATTAGATTTCGATTTTACTAAATCTTTTGTTTAATTATGGAAATTCCCAGTGTCTAAAAAAAAAAACCAACTTGTAACTCCTAGACACGTATCTATAAGTACACAAACTAAAGATATTGGCAGTGAGCCCACTGTGGGTGGGAAATCACCAACAAGGGGAACTCAGCCCCCCCTGGAGTTCTGCAATTGTTTCAGAGGTGAGATTCCTGCTCCTCTGACCGTACAGCAAATTGTGTAAGATGCTGTCGAAAGAGCACAGGGTTGAAAGGCAGGAACCTTGGGTTCCAAACCCAAGCCTGCCCCCAAGGAGCTGTGTGACCTTTGCATCTCTGGGCTTCCATCTATAAAGTAAAAAGTGGCTTCTTTACCTTCTGTGTCTTCTATCTACCCCACAGCGCCTGGCCCAGAACCACCTGGGAAGGGCTTCATGAATACCAATGGGAAGAAATGCCACGGCATGATCTTTTTTTTTTTTTTCAATATCACCTAAATCTGGGTTAAGCTAAGATTTGGGTAAATAAGATACCACTTCTCCACTACTTTGGGAAAGTCGTGTGGAATATGTCTTTGGAGGGTCATGGAGTACTAGGAGTCCTCTCTTTCTGATGTTTAGCCCATGAGGTGAAGGAGAGAAAAGTAGATACAGAAGTAGAAGGAACTCTAGTAATTGTGACAGGCTCCTGAGGCAGGGCTTGGTGTCACCCTGAGTGGACCACTGTAGCCTCTATTGTCCTGTCCTCGATATCATAAGGCCTGGAAGTGGGTCCCTGCTTTTGAGTGGTCCATAGTGGGTACACGCCCTCCTAGGATGCTCTAGCACCTTCTCTGCATGAACACAACTGGCCAGGTGCCCATCCCTGCCCACAGCCCTCTGCAGGGTAGGCATGTTGACAGGGTCCCAGGCCTCATGGCCAGGTGGGGACCCCAGTCCTCTAAGGTATGCTTGCTCAAATTCCTGGAGTCCAAGAGAAGCCTCTTCTCTATGCTGCCCATCTCTCTCTCTCTCTCTCTCTCTCTCTCTCTCTCTCTGTGTGTGTGTGCTTCTTTCTTTCTCTCTTTCTCCATCCCTCCAGGATCCAGGACTCAGGGGGACATGAAAACCTAGGAGTCTCTTCAGAGAGGGTTTGCCCAGACTGGTTCTGAGGATGATCACACACCTGTCTCAGGACAGCTGCCTTTTGATTCTCTCTGCCACAATTAGGGCGCCCATAGGACTGGAGAGGTTAGTTTAAGAGTCTGAGCCGCCCCACCCCTCACCCATCAAGCAGCTGTGGGAAAGGCTCTGGGCCCAACCCAACAAATGCTATGTGGATTAAATGAAATAATGTTGGGGAACACTTAGGCCAAGCCTGGAGCTAACTCGTATCTACCACAATGGGTATACAGGCCTGCAAAACACCCCCACAGACCAGACTGACAGCAGGCAGCAGGGACGATCTGTCAGTGACGATCGTGTCCTGGTCAGACAGTGACTGAGAAAAGATGGGAACACCAAAATGAGCCCATGAGCCCTCCCAGGAAGTGGCGGACTTGGGGCCTTCTCTAGAGGTTAGGGAACCCTGCCCCTCATTGCACAACCGAGGAAACTCCAAGCCTGGAGACAATCAATGGGACGTGCTGGAGGCCACACTGCAGGTTTGGGACAGTTTGGTTCAGAGGTCATATCTCCCACGTGGTCAGGTTTTCTTCTTAGATACTCATTTGCATTTGGATGTTTGTAGCTTTTCCTTTACCTTCCCAGTCCAAGAAGGACTCGGGCTGTCCTGTCTTGGGCTCTCAGGACCAGGCTAGAGCTCCCTAAGTTCTTTCTCTCCTCCATCTCTCTTTTCCTGCAGCTGAGTCTTGAAGGCTGCCCAGAAGGAAGGAACTAAGGGGGCGGAGGGAAGAGGCACTGGGGAGTGGGATGGGAAGCAGAAGGCCATGATCTGCCATCTAAGAGGGGCAGGCTTCAGAGGTGGGGAGGCTGGGCTCCAAGGCCCCAAGTGTGGCCTGGGGACAGAGTTTGAACCTCATGGAACCCATGAGTGGGTAACCCATAGATGTTCCCCTTGCCGGGGCCATCCTGCCCATACTTCCTGGGCAGCACCAGCAATCTCCTAGATTGTGGGGTGATCCTCACAGGGAGGAGGCCCAATAATAACCAAAAGAAATCTCCTCCGTGTCAGGCAAGATGAGAGCACAGAGTTGGAGCTGAGTTGATTCCAGGAGCATTTGGGGATGCCCAGGAGGACCACTGAGATCATGCCCTCCATAAAAGCACAAGGCATTGCCCCCCCAATAGCAGGCACCGTTCCCAGCAATGGCATCACCTGTGGCCCAGGGCTTGACCAGTGCCTCCTCAGTCATCCTTTCAGTCCCTGCCACTAATCTGAACTTATGTCCATTTAACAGATGAGAAAAACTAGATCTCAGAAAAAAGCCACGTGCAGGGGGAGGGTAGCTGCCCTGTGGGCCTTGCCAGGGTGACCTAGTGCAATGCAGTCGCAGCTTCTAGATGCTCACCTGACACTGGTTGTGTGTTACCTTGAATGGAATCTCAAGGCCTAAACATTGACAAAAATCCCTTCAGGTGACTGGGAAGTCAAAAGAGGGAAACACAACTAGCTGCCAAACATGGCAAAGTCTGTAAAATCACCAGGGATGAAGAAATGCCCGAGCCTGCCTGGCATGGTTTATGCACGCCTGTAATGCCAGCACCTCGGGAGGCTAAGGCAGGAGGACCACAAGTTCGAGGCCATTCTCAACAATTTAGCAAGGCCCTAAGCAACTCAGTGAGACCCTGTCTCTAAATAAAATATAAATGGGTCTGAGGAAGTCTGGGGTTGTGGCTCAGTAGTAGAGCATCTGCCCAGCATGTGTGAGGCACTGGGTTCAATCCTCAGCACACATAAAAATAAAATAAAGGTATCGTGTCCATATATGTATATGTATAGATAGATAGATAGATAGATAGATATAGATACAGCTATAGATATAGATAGATATAGATATATTTTTTTAAAGGGGTGAGGATGTGTCTCTGTGTATCAGTGATTAAAGGCCTCTGGGCCCAATCCTCAGTACCTTAAAAAAAAAAAAAAAGAAAAGAAAAAGAAAATGTCACAAGCCTGGGGTGATAATGCATACCTGTAGACCCAGTTACTTAAGAGATTAAAGCAGGAGGGTCATTTGAGTCCATGAGTTCAAGAGCAGCTTGGGCAATCTAGACCCCATCTCAAAAAAAAAAAAAAAAAGAAAAAGAAAAGAAAGAATAGAAAAGAAAACAACAACACAACACTCAATAAAGCCACATTGTTATTATTGCTGTCATGCCTATTAAGTTGGTAGAGCTCCCACACACACCTTCTGATGCCTATCAGCAGAGAATGTAAACTGATACAACTTGTCCATCTATACTGGCACACATATATAAACATACACTGTGTATGGGTCTCAAAAGCCTTACAAATACTCACACCCCAAATATAATATGGTATTTTGAATTGGATCCCAGAACAGGAAAAGGACATCTGTGGAAAAACTAGTGAAATTCAAATAAAGTCTGGGGGTTAGTTAATAGTATCACACCACTTCTAGTTTATTAGTTTTGACAGATGTGCCCGGTTAGGTCAGACAAGTAGCATTGTTAGAGGAAGCTGGTGAAGGGGAGGTGGGAATTCTCTGTGGTATCTTTGCAATTTTTTTGTACACCTAAAATTATTTCAAAATAAAAATTTTCTCTTAAAAAAATGTTCATGCTCTTTGACCCAAAATTTCACTTCTAAGATTTTATCTCAAAACTTATCAGAGATGCAGATGGACATTTACGGATATTGCACTCTTTGTGATAATCAGAACAATGTGGAAATTTTTGACACATCCAAGAGTAACAGGTTGGTTAAATGAGTCATGAGGCACCCTAGGATGATACAGTGTAGCCAGAAAGAATTACCTTGTACAGCCAGGCACAGTGGCACACACCTGTAATCCCAAATATCCAGAGTCTGGGGAAGGAGGATCAGAAGTTAGAGACCTGCCTCAGCAATTTAGAAAGACCCTGTCTCAAAATAAAATAAAAAGGCTGGGATGTAACTCAGCAGTCCCTCACTTGCTCAGCATGCACCAAGCCCTAGTTTCAATTCTCAGTACAAAAAAAAAAAGTCACATTAGAAACAACTAGCCTAAACAAGTTAAACTCAATATATTTTTTAAAAACTATGCCCATCAGAAAGACAAGAAGAAAATATACCGATAAACTAAAACTAAAGGTAGTTACTAATGGGTCATATTATTAGAGTGAATCTTTTTTTTTTTTTTTTTAGTTATAGATGGACACAATACCTATATTTTATTTTTAGCCCTGTATCACTGAGCTACAACCCCAGCCTTAGAGTGAATCTTATCTTTTTAAAAATTTTTATTTTAGTTGTTGAGGAACCATTATTTTATTCATTTATTTATATGCAGTGCTGAGAATCGAACCCAGTGCCTCACACATGCTAAGCAAGCACTTGTCCACTGAGCCATAACCCCAGCCTTTTATTGTATTCTGAATGCATTTTTTTTACATTATAAGTTTTCTACAGTGAATATATGTTTACAATCAAGGGGAAAGGCATTAAAAATTCCCTACCTATGCCAGTTCCTCAAAAAGTTAAACATAGAATTACTATATGACCCAGCAATTCCACTAGAAGGTATATACCCAAGAGAACTGAAAATTTATGTCCAAAAAAGAAAAGTGTACACTAGTGTTCATAACAACATTATTCATAACAGACAAAAAGTGGAAACAACCCATTGGAATGATAAACATGTGGTGTATCCCTACAACGAATATTGTTCAACCACAAGAACAAGCCAAGTACTGATACGCTCTTTGACATGGATGGACCTTAAAGATGTTAAGTGAAAATTGCCAGACACAGAGCCCACATATTTTATGATACTTCTTTTTTTTTTTAAGAGAGAGAGAGAGAATAGAATATTTATTTATTTTTAGTTTTCGGTGGACACAACATCTTTGTTTGTATGTGGTGCTGAGGATCGAACCCCTCACCGCGGGTATGCCAGGCGAGCGCGCTACCGCTTGAGCCACATCCCCAGCCCCTGATACTTCTTATATAAGATACCCAGAATAGGCCAATCCATAGAGACAGGACGTAGATTAATGCTTGCCAGGGGCTAAGTGCGTGGGAAATGCCTGCTAAAGGGTCCAGGGTTTCTTCTGGAGATGATGAAAATGTTCTGGAACTAGTGGTGATAGTTGCACCACATGATAGATATATTAAAAAAAAAAAAACACTGAACTGTACACTTTAAAGGAATTTTGTAGTTTGTGGATTATATATAAAAAAAAAGTTTAAAGGAAATAGGGAACGAAGGGAGGAAAAGAGAAAAATTCCACAGCCCAAAAGCTAGATTTTACTGCTTTTTATAATTTTCCTTACGAAAAATTGCTTTAAATCATGCTCAGGATGGTAAATTTTAGCTGCCCCCAAATCCAACGCTTTGAAGGCAGAACAGGCAGCTATCAGCTTGTTTGATGGAAGTAGTCCTGAGGAGGGGATTGTGACTAGAAATCACCCATCCACCCATCCACTCACCCATCCATTCATCCATCCATCCACCCATCCATTCACCCATCTACCCATTCGTCCATTCATCCGTTCATCCATCCATCCATTCATTCACCCATCCATTCACCCATCCACTCATCCACCCATCCATCTACCCATCCACCCATCCATCCATCCATCTACCCATCCACCATCCATCCATCCATCCATCCACCCACCCATTCATCTACCCATCCACCATCCATCCTTCCGTCTACCCAGACATCCTTTAAGCACTAGAGCTACACTCCCAGAGAACTTCACAAGAAGAAGGAACTTCAGTTATCCTTCAAAACTCTGTCATTAAAATTCCCCTATTAAAATAAAATTTTTCTGAGATTTTAAAAATTTACTGCCTATGTGGGAATTCATTGGTCAAAGCTTTCTAATTATATAGATGCCATCATAAAGGAAAGATAAGCTTTAACAGGGGCACAGGAAGGGAAGGGAGTTGGGATGGGATTAGGAAAGACAGTAGAATGAATCGGGCTTAACTTTCCTATGTTCATATATGATACACCACCAGTGTCACCCTGCATCATGCACAACCACAAGAATGGGATCCTCATTAGAATAAATTATACTCCATCTACATATAATATGTCCAAATACACTCTATTGTCATGTAGATCTAAAAACAACAACAACAACAAAAAAGGTAAAAATAAATAACTAAAGGCACAAGAAAGGGAAGGTAGGTGACAAGCGGTACCTCCCTGAACAAATAAATCTTGGCGGAGCCAAGATTTGTGTGCAGCTCTGCACACTAGGAATCTTGAGGGGATGGAAGAGAGACGCAAAAGGCAAGTCCACAATGCCACATCCTGAGGGAGGGGGCCTGATTCATGACCCTGGACAGCATCACAACTTGGGGCTCTGAAGTATAATCCCCTCAGACCTGGAGACCCTTTAAAGGAGCAGAAAGGACTGGCAAAGCCTGGGATGGGGCCCTTGGCCAAGCCCTTCTCTCCCGTGGCCATGGGGAGGGGGCCTCAGGAATCCTCAGAATTGGTGTCTTCAATTCTCCCTGGAGCTGCTGCTCTGCTGGATACCCCCCAAGTCTCCCAGAAGCTTCCCGGGAACATAGTCGCTGCAGGATTGGCCAAGAGTAAAGATTTAAAAAAAAAATTGCTTTTGACAAGTCAAAGTAGGAAGAAGCAAAAAAGAGCTTTATAAGGGAGCCTGAGGTTCTCTACTTAGGGTGCGCATTTGGCCTGAGAAGGGCTGGGGAGAGAGCAGGAGGCCCTTGGGGCAGGGTAGACCTTTGAGCAAAGATGCCACCCTCCTGCTCAGGGCTGGTCTGGGTCAAGTAGATAGTGTGTTGAAATTAAAATGAGTGGAGGAATTTGAAGAATGGGGGAGGGTGGGGTGGTAATTACATAGTTCTGCACAGGAGTGCTGAGGGTTACCCCGCAGAGCCTCAGTGAGCCTGGGGGTGGGTCTTCCTGTGTGGTGGCCTGGGACTTGCACCTCCCTTCTTCTGGACTCACTTTCTGAGGGGAACTTGGGGTCACGTAGTCCTGATGGGGCTGTCAGCACAGGATCCAAACGGACAATAAGACTGGGGAGAACCTGGAGGTCACCCAAGGTTGGTACTACCTCTGCCCAGGGGCAGATTTGCTGAAATCCCTGGCCTTCCTGAGATATTGGGAATCAACCCCTTTTTCAACCCTTTGAGTCAGGAGTTGTCTAATAAATGCCCTTTTTTTTTGGCTTAAGTTAGCTAAACCCTAACTGATACAGCATGCAAAACATTTTGCTATGGTAATAATAATTTCATTATTTACTGTCTGCCACATTCCAAGAGCAATGTGAGGCACATCACGTACATACGTCTGAATCTCATTCCACAGATGCAGAAAGTAGGGCTCCGAGAAGAAGAATATATTAGACCTCCACAATTAAAAGAAGTGGGCAGGGGATTCAGGCCCAGCTTGTTCTGGTTCTAAGCGTACACCTTGTCTCCTTTGCTTCTTTCCTCTTCTTTCTTTCCCTTCCCTCCTTCCTTCCTCTTTTTCTCCTTCCTTCTTTCTCTGTTTCTTTTGAATTTAGTCCTCAAGGGCAGAGAACAGAGTTAACCACATCCCAGTTCCTGGCACTTAATCACCCCTGGTTCATGCAAAGCCCCTCCCTTATTTTCTTACCCAAGTTCTTCTCACCCCACAGAACCACCTTCCCATGGCCCTATGATTATGGTACACATGATTGGGTCTGGCCTTTGGCTGGCAGATCTTCCAGATATTTGGCAAAATCAGGCCTTTGGGTTTTTTTGTTTGTTTGTTTCCTCGAAGATCAAAATCCAGTTTGACTTGGAAAAATTTTGAAGGTCACTCTCTAATAGTCCCATCAACTGGCTAACCCATTGACCCCATGTGTGCTGAGCTCTGGGCAGACTGAGATGTGAAATTGGTAAGAAAGGGGTGGAGGGAGTCCCCACACTCAGGAAGTCTAAAATTCCATCAACTCAACAAATACGTAGACAGCACTGATTTCATGTATCTGGTCGGGGACAAAACAATGACAAGGACAGTTGCTGCCCCCTTTGAGAGCTAAGAGCCTAATGGGGGCAGACAATGAAGCAATCTCTCTGCCTTGTGTCATAGCTTGGTGGGAGGGTGTAGGACAGTGCCAGCAAAGCCCAGGCCTGGGTGTGGCACGGATGGTAACATGAGCTGCAGTAGTCACCAAAGAACCACACATGTGCATAAGTGCAATTGTTTCCGCTCATCTGCCTTGGTATTGTGC
Source organism: Marmota marmota marmota (assembly GCF_001458135.2). Taxonomy (NCBI): domain Eukaryota; kingdom Metazoa; phylum Chordata; class Mammalia; order Rodentia; family Sciuridae; genus Marmota; species Marmota marmota. The sequence goes on along the minus strand of NW_025999977.1, from coordinate 3,433,303 downwards.
AACAGTAAAGATTTCTTTATTGACATTTGAAGGGGAAGTTCAGAATGGCCAGACTTAAAATGTGACTACATATCATGCAGAAAATTTTAAATTCACTGACGGAGGAGAGTATAAGAGGATACCTCAGAGAAGAAAGCAGTCACCCTAAACAAGATCTGTGGAGACTGCAGCCAGATGCGTGCCTTGGAGAAAGCAAATGTGGCCCAATATAAATCTCTATCAAAAGACACAAGTGTAGAAGGTTCTGTCATACAGGTGGATTCATAGCTGGGCTGCTTCTTTTTTTTTTAAGTTTTTTAATATTTATTTTTTTAGTTTTCGGCGGACACAACATCTTTGTTTGTATGTGGTGCTGAGGGTCGAACCTGGGCCGCACGCATGCCAGGCGAGCATGCTACCACTTGAGCCACATCCCCAGCCCGCTGGGCTGCTTCTTGCATGCGTAACTCCACATGTGGCCCAAATGCATGGGGCAGTTTAGCCAACAGGGTGAATGTCCTCCCCAGCAACCCACTGCCCAGTGGGTGAGAAGGCAAAAGCACCCATCCAGTCAGACACAAGTGTCCCCGGAGCAGGATCTGCTCACCAGGGCTGCCCAATGGGTAGGTCAAGGCATCCCAGATCATGAGTCCATATGGGCACAACCTGGAAAGCTTACAGAACTCAGGCCTTCAGGTCCCCAGTCAACTGTGCTGAGTAGAGGGGAGATCGCATTGGAAATAGGAAGATTATTTCCCAGACCCTTGTCCACGCAGCAGGTCGTAGAGGTGCCCTGGATTCTGGTATCAGTCCCTCTTCATTCAGGATCCAAAAGGTGAAGGACACGAAGGCCATCAGACTCCCTCTGGGGAGCCCTCACTGCTGGTCTCTGCTGCGCCAGGCCTCACCCTGCTCTCTGTCTTGATCATACAAAAGGAACACAGTTTGGGGCCCCATCTGTACACACCTCTCACTGTGAACCAGGAAAGGATTGTGAAGCCACTGAGTGGCAAGACTCCTGTCTTGCTCAAGGAGTCCCCATCAGCACGTAGTGCCCAACACGAGCCCACGCTTCTGGTCACAAACCACAGACAAGGCAGGGCTGGGCTTGGCAGGGCAGAGGAGTTCAATGGTGGGTAGAGCCCTGCACGGGAGGTACACATCCTAGGAAGAAAGAGAAAGGAGAGGGGATAGCCCGGACAGAGGTGCAGATGGGGAGTTTGGGAGGAGTCGGATTGAGTGAAGAAGACCCTGCTGGAAATGGGAGTCCTGGAGACTCAGAGACCATGCCCCTAAACCTGCCAGCTCTCTCCAGTGTCTCTGCTGCAGGACTAGGCACAGAAAATGGGGGATGTTCCCAAAGGTCACATCCCATCTCTCCTACCACCCAACTCCCAGGTCCACGCAGACAAGCTCCAGGATCTACAGAAAAAAAGAGGTGGGCTTTCCTCACCCCCTGCCCCACAGCTTCCTTCCTTCACGTTCCTCAGGCCCCTCCACTCTTCTCTTCTCCCTGGATGAACTTTTACTTTCACATAAACACACACACACACACACACGCACACACATGCACACACACCTGCTTAAAACTTTCCCATGGCTCTTCACTGATCTTGGGATAAACTATGCCCTTGGGATAAACCCTTTCATCTCCCCAGCACACAGTAGGAGCTCAGAGCAAGATTGTACAGGCTGAATGTTCAATTAAGGGAGAAATGTTCCCGTATCACGGTGAGCCCCCAAACAGTGTGGGCTTCCTGATAAGGTGAGCAAGCTCTGGACCATGGGGAAGTCTTGAAGTGGAAGCTGTGAGCCCAAACAGTGGTGATTCTCAAACTCCTTGTAATCCAACACACATACACATAAACACCACACGGCAGACAAAAGTTACACAAAATGGTATGCATTTTTTTTTTCCCCATGTGGTTTTCCCTGGTATTTTTTAAATTTCATTTTTCATAAATGCTAGATTTGGCCATTAAAAATTGGTTTCAAGGGTCAAAAATGGATCAAGACTCGCAGTTTGAAAAATACTCCTGTAGAAACCAGCTTGTTAGAGACCCTGACCTCCTCAGAGCCTCCAGCTCCATGGTCCTATTTGGCATAATTTTCTTTTCAGTGTAGCTTTTGACACCAGCAGGCACCTCTAAATAGCTTACCCCTTCAAAAGGGTGATTCTCTTAGAGGTGAACAGGGACTCGCAGGGGAAGTTCTAGGGACCCTGTGGGGGCAGGGCACTACTGATGGCGTGCCAGCTTCAGGTGGGAAGGTTTCCAGGTACAGCTGCTCTGAGACCGATTTCCTCCTCCCTCCTTCCCTCCCTCCCTCCTTTCCTTCCTTCCTTCCTTCCTTCCTTCCTTCCTTCCTTCCTTCCTTTTGTTCTTTCTTTCTTTCTTTTTTTAGTTGTAGATGGACACAATACCTTTATTTTATTTTAATGTGGTGCTGAGGATTGAACCCAGTGCCTCACACGTGACAGACAAGTCTACCACTGACCCACAGCCTCAGCCCTGGTCCCCCATTCTTTTACTCAAAAATTAGCTATTAAAGCTGGTCGTGGTGGCTTATACCTGTAATCCCAGCAGCTCAGGAGGCTGAGGCAGGAGGATTGAAAGTTTGAAGCCTGCCTCAGCAATTTAGTGAGGCTGTAAGCAACTTAGTGAGCTCCAGCCTCAAAATAAAAAATAAAAGGGGCTGGGGATGTGGCTCTGTCTTTAAGCACCCTTGGATTCAATCTCTGGTACAAAAAAAAAAAAAAAATCTACTGAGTACCTACTGTGTGTGTTCCTGTCTATCTCTGAGGATATAAGCATAAATAAGAAATTTAAAAACCCTGCCACATTGGGTGAGGATGTGGAGAAATCAGAACCCACCACCACCACCACCCCAATCCCCACCAACATCCGCTGCATTGCAGGTGGGTATGCAAATGTGTAGCCACTGTAGAAAATGGTAAGCAGCGACTCAAAGAGTGGATCAGAGTTACCCATTCAATCCAACAATCACACTTCTTTGGGTATAGACCCCAAAGAACTGAAAGTAGGGACTTGAACAGAGATTTTTACACCCGTGTTCACAACAGCATTATTCATTCACTGTAGCTGAATGGTAGAAACAAATTAGATGTCCATGGCTAAATGACTAGGGGGACAAAATGTGACATGACCATACAATAGAGTGTCATTAACCTTAAAAGGAGGTGGAGCTCTGGGGCTGGGGTTGTGGCTCAGCAGTAAGAGCTCTCGCCAAGCATGTGCAATGCGCTGGGTTTGATTCTCAGCACCACATAAATAAATAAATAAAGGTATATTAAAAAAGGGGGGTGGAGTTCTGATACATATTATAACATGAATGGATGTTGAAAACATTATGCTCAGTGAAATAAGCCAGACATTAAGGAAAAAAAGAAAAACAAACATGAATATGGTATGATTCCACCTACATGAGGCATCTAGAGTAGTTAAATTCATAGGGACAGGAAAGTGGAACTATAACTGCATGAGCTGGGGAGGAGGGATGGGAAGTTAGTGTTCAGTGGATACAGAGTTTCAATTTGGAAAGACAAAAAAAGTTTTGGAAATGGTTGGTTGCAGTAGTTACAGGACACTGTGAATGTACTCAATGCAACTGGGCGGTACTCTCACAAAGGCTAAAAATGGTAAAATTTATGTTATGTATTTTACCAAAATTAGAAAACAAAACAAAAATATAAACCTGCCACATGGAGAAGAACAGTAGTCTAGGGGATTACATTTTTCCTCGCTTTTCATCCAGAACAAACTATTTTCTATTTTGAGTACAATCACACGAAAGATCAGCCTCAGCCAGGCATAGTGGCACATGCTTGTAATCACAGCAGCACAGGAGGCTGAGGCAGAAGGATCGCAAATTCAAGACCAGCCTCAGAAACTTGGTGAGGTCCTATGCAACTTAGCAAGACCCTGTCTCAAAATTAAAAATTAAAAAAGCTGGGGATAGGGGCTGGGGCTGGGGCTCAGTGGTAGAGCGCTCATCTTGCATGTGTGAGGCCCTGGGTTTGATCCTCAGCACCACACAAATAAAGGTATTGTGTCCACCTACAACTAAAAAAAGTTTATAAAAAAAGAAAAAGATATTTATGAGANTATATATATTTTTTTTTTTTTTTTTAACTGAAAAAAGGGGTGGGACTAGGATATGGCTCAGAGGTTAAGTCCCCCTGGGTTCAGTACAAAAAAAGAAAAAGTCAATCTCTTACATCTGTTTTCCTTAAACCATGTCCTTCTGTGTCTACAGTGGCCCCTGTGAAGACATAGAAAGGTTGCTGTGAGAGGGCGCGGGGGTCCACCTGAAAGAAGGTGGACAGGCTCTGCAGGGCAGGCCCCTCACAGCCCTCTGCCCCCACCCCAGACTGGGTGGTCATCTGGCTCCATCTCCTCCCAGAGGTCAGGGTTCTCAGCTGAGTCACTTCTGGTCTTGCCTAGGGTTGGGTACGGAAATGGCACCAGATTTTGGCATTAAAAACCCTAGCTCCAAGTCCTGGCTCAGACTTTTATAAGATACTTAAAGTCCCAGACTGTTTTCTTAGCTGTAAAATGGGATGACCCTGACACCACCCATCTCCCAGGATAGGGTGTGTCACCACACCACAAAGGACTCCCAGCACACGTGTGGGGAGCTTTAGTGTGGAGGCCTGAGGCTCAGGAATGGGGGATTATGGGCCTCAGCTATGCCCGGGGCCCTGGGGCGGGGTCCTGTGCCCTCAGACCTGCTCAGCCAGCCTGGGCAGTCCTAGTGCTCAGTTGGGGCGTGTCAGAGGCACCTGGGTACAGCCACCCCCAGAGCAAACAGCCTGAGAGCACAGCCCAGCAAGACACTGAAAATGCTTCTGAGCCACGTCACAGTTTCAGAAGCTGGTTTCCGCCGCCCCCAGGAGCCTTTCCAGATGGGCCTGTCTCAGGTGACATCACCACACCCCACGCTGCACCCCCATCTCCACGTGTGATAGTTCTGTGCCTTCCACACTAGACTGCAACTGACTGAAAGCAGGCACCCCACCTACTCATCTCTACACCCCCAGCAAAGACAGGGTTCAGTTAGTGTGGTGAATCAGTGGTGGTGACGATGGTGGTGACAATGACAATCCAGCACATAGTCTTCATCTTAGGTGTGGCACAGCTCTGAGTGCCTTAGTTTATCTATTTTTAACCTGCAAAGAAATCCTAGCAGGTGTGTACTATTGACCCAATCCTCATTTTTTGTTTTTTGGGGGTTTTTTGTTTGTTTTTGTTTTTATTTTTTAGTTGTCAATGGACCTTTATTTTATTTATTTATATGTGGTGCTGAAAATCGAACCCAGTGCCTCACACATGCTAGGCAAGTGCTCTACCACTAAGCCCCAACCCCAGCCTGGTCCTCATTTTTAACGAAGGGGTAGAGGCTCAGAGAGCTTAAGTAGCTTGTCTAAGATCACCAGAGACAGAAACAGGACATGAACTTGGCACTCTGCTTTGCCCTTTTAATCTCTTCTTCAAACTGCTGTTCAAGGATGGGTCCAGGGCGTCCCTCAGCATCTGGGGAGGGGGCTTCTGAAGTCCTCAGGCCACCTTCCTATGTAGGCTCTAAAGCCCATTTTGAGGAGTTCCTGGCAGGGAGACCATCCGGAGACCCTCTCACTGCCAGGAATTTGCCATCACACACAGCATCTTCCTCAGACAGAGCCCAAGTCTTCCTGCCTCTGACATGGCTGCTGGATGTACAGAACTGTGCTGTCACCCTCGGGCGACTTCTCAGTATCTAAATTCACCTTTCTTCTCCAGGCTGATGGCCCCCTGCCTTACCACCACTCCCCTGTCCCCAAACCTTCTTCTTCCTGGTGGCCTGCCTGGACATTTCCTATGTGGTCAGTGTCCTGGAGCCTGCACCCCATACTGGGCCAGGGAGTGAGGAAGGGTGGTGGCCTCTCTTTGTTCTAGGTCCAGAGAGATGAGAACTGTGGCTGGGCTCTCTTAATCCTCTCTCTCCTGGTCCACAAGAAACTATAGAAAACCAGCTCCCTTGGGCCCCTCGCTTCCCCCACCATCTACCCGAAGGACTTTTTAGTGGACCTGAATATAAAGTATTACATTTTTTTCCAAGTAAAATTCCCTCTTTTTTTCCCTCCATCCTGATAAGACTAGAATTCTGATTTTGTCACCCCAAAGCCATTTACTGTCCCTCTCCAGGTCTAGGTCATCTAAATAAATCCCTTCAGGGTATTTATTTTTAAAAAATAAATAAATAGCTTAGCAGGATACGTTTCAGTTTCCTCATCTGTATTTGAATTTAGAACTAATAAATGGATTTGTCTCTGGTTAGATGGCCTCCCTTAGATACTGATTCAGAGGCTCTTGTCTACCAGGCTGACCCCATTTGGGAAACAGAACAGATGGGAGTTGCTCCAGAAAGGGGTTGAGGGGCCTCACTAACGTCTTCCCTACTGTTGGAGGCTTTATTTAATTCAATGATGCTTATTCCACGTTTTTTTCCCTCCTGTTTGAGAACTATTCTCAAGGGAGACAGAGTTGGAAGCAAAACGGAAATTAGACACTTTTTCTTTCTTTCTGATATGAACACTCCCTGACAGAGGGGAGTCATTGCCTCCCATTCCACATGGACCTGATTCCTTTGCAACCAATACTGATTGTGGACTTTGGTCCTCCTGGGGGATGTGACATACCTGGATCACCATGAAGAAGAGCACAGGTGAATGTGAAGAATCAGGAGGTGCCTTGAAGAACTAAGCTCACCTGTCCACTTTAGCTGCTGCCCTGCCCCGCTTTCTTCCTGTTAGGATCATTTGTGATTTCATCATCAGAATCCAGTTGATACTCAGCACGGTCAAGTGAAGGAGGTTTTCCTTAGTCCCTCGTGTTATTATATTCTCACTAAGCAGCTTCTTGAGACTACCACTTGAACAAGCTCTACCCCATCTCTGGTGCTGGTGACATGGGACAGCTTTGTAAACCCTCTGAAATTTTATCAAAGACCTTTGATATTGTTATTTTACATTATTATTTTTTATTTATTGTTATTCTGCCCCCTAGCAGAAGAAATGGTTTCATCATTTTATAATCAAATAGCATGTGCAAATGTCAATGTATTATGTATGTATAATGCGTAGTAATCTATTGTTAAGACAGAAAATTCCTGATGATGTGACAGGTCCCCAACCTTACCACCTTGTATTTCATGTTCTCTCCAATGGTATGGAATAATTCGTCTTTCTTTCAGAAATGCCTGGCTTCTCTTTGATGTCCCCTACCTGAGGAGCACCCCTGTCATTACCCAGGATGACTCACAGAAGCAGATCGGGGGTCCAAGTGGCCAGAGAGCTTGGAAGGACATGTTACCAAATAAACAGGGTCCCAAAGTGATTGAGCTGCCCTTTCTCAGGCAAAGAGGATAGAATTTGTCCTTAAGCTCACCCCTCTGCTCCAAAAACTGTCCCCCGCAAGCCCAAATACTGAGTGGCTCTGTCTCACCCTCTCATCACCTGGGCCTACCTCAGAGTTCTCTCTCCACACCCATCTCCAGGTGTCAGCAAGTAAATTAGCCCAACACTAATGGAGGCATTTTCTGGTGAGACAGACAAGCTCCAGGAAGGCGGGGGTGGGGGGGTGGGAGGGGCCTGAACCTGAGATCACAGTGTGTACAGTCCCCAGGGGGAGGACTAGCTCAAAGAGCGCAACTCAATAGCATCTCAATTATCCAGAATCTTCGTTGAATTCTTTTTCTGAAAAGTATAACTTCAATTGCCAAAAAGTATTTTAGCCACATTGAAGGGAAATGTTACTAAGATTTGGCTCACAGTTTGTGATACCTTAAAAAAAAAAAAAAAAAAAAACCCTTCTTTTCCCGCTGCAGTGATTGATTTCCTTACAAGCATTCCCTGTGAAACTGGACCCTAATGGAATTGTGCTTCTATTTTGTTGTTCTCTATCCTTCCCTACAGCTTCACCTTCCTCTTATCTACAAGTCCGTCTGTAAAGCCACCTGCTGCCTCTGCCACTTTACCCAGCTGTCTTCACACCCTACCCTACAGAGGTGTCAGAAGAGTTTGAGGCCCCGGAGGAATAAAGCACCTGGTTTGGATGCAGGAATTTTGCTTTAGCTATTTCTTAGGGTCCTGCTTTTCATAACGTCCAGTTCAGTGATAAAATCCAAAGGAAAATGGGGCATGAAGACTCATGTGCTCCCAGGAAGCTCCTTAAATATATTTATCATCTGTCCTCTGGCCAGAATGACAGCTCCAGGTCTTGCTCTTCTCCTCCTTACCCCTCCCCCACCCTTGCCCTTCTTCTTTTTAGATGGAGGTCTCACTATGTTTCCCAGGCTGGCCTTGAAATCCTGGGCTTAAGCAATACCCCTGCCTCAGCCTCTGTTGTCATTGGTGGCCCTGCTAGGTCAGCAGTACCACTACCCCCTACTAGGACTGGAAGGTTCCCTCATCAAGGATGAGGTATGCAGCTTGTGACTCTGACCCTGAGCTGGCATCTTGCTCTTGAGTGTCTAGAATGCTTTGCGGACTTCAGTCTCTTGAGACCATATCTGTGACTATGGCCATTTTATGGCATGACCAACCAAGGCACATAAAGAAGACTTTTTGGAGAGCAGGGCCTCACCAGGAGGCCACCAGCACAGACTGGGCGCCCACTAGCCCTCTCTGTGAGGAGCCTGGAATGCCATGTCTGGACAATGCTGGGACAGGAAGACAAGCTGCTTATCCCAGGTTTGGACCTGCCTGGAGTCTGGTCAAGGCTGGCTGTCAGGGCTGAAATCAGAGATTAAGCTATAATCTCATGATATGCTTTTCTCCCTGTGCGTTGTGACTCATTGGTGCATTGTGAAATCAGTTCCATGGGTCATAATCAACATTTTTCTTTAAAAAATAAATGTAGCAGAAAATATCCACATGCTTCATTTGTGTATTAGTGAGGGTAAGTATTATGTTTATAAAACTTTTGTTTTTGTGTTTTATATATAGGAATATGTGCTTTGGTTGGTACATGAGATATATTTATTTCTCACTGTGAGAAGTAGCCAGAGGTTGGGTGCAGTGGTGCACACCTGTAATCCTAGCAACTCCACGAGGCTAAGGCAGGAGGATAGTGAGTTCAAAGCCAGCCTCAGCAAAAGTGAGACCCTAAGCAACTCAGTGAGACCCTGTCTTCAAATGAAATACAAAATAGTACTGGGGATGTGGCTCCGTGGTCAAGTGCCCTAGGTTCAATCCCCAGTACCAAAAAAAAGTAGCCAGAGAACCTGAAATACAGTGTCGTGTAGCCACATCTTCCTGAGACCTATCACCACCCCACCCCTCACTCCCAACTAGGAAGCCAATGGAATCTGCTCAGGGCCCTAAAACTGTCTTCACCTCATAGGGACAGAAGAGTCAGGAAAGGCTTCTTGGAGGAGATGGGGTTTGATCCATGACCAGGAGTAGGGAGGGGGATGCCAGGGCAGAAAGGCTCAGGTGACCTTCCAGGAGTTGGAAGAGTGGGAAAGACAATGGCTGGGAGAGGTCATGGGGTATGGCTGACATACCTCTGTTCTTGTCTTGCCTCTCAATTCAGGCAAGACAAGAACAGAGGACAGAGGGATGGCAGGAAAAAAGTCCATTTGATTTCAAAGATCTATATTCAATGTCACCCTTGAGGGGTACTTCATAGTGGGGCAATTGAGTGGAGTGTCAGGCCTAATGTCCCTGTTTCTCATTGAATACAACATAATGGCATCTGCTTTTCTTTTGCCAATTTGAATTCTAATTAAAATTTAAAAATCCAGAGCCTGGCCAGGTGGTGCACACCTATAATCCTGGTGGATCAGGAGGCTGAGGCAAGAGGATTGCAAGCTCAAAACCAGTCTCAGCAATTTAGTGAGGCCCTGAGCTACTTAGTGAGACCAAGTCTCCAAATAAAATATAAAAAGGGCTGGGGATATGGCTCAAATGGTTAAGCGCCCCTGGGTTCAATCCCTGATACAAAACAAACAAACAAACAAAAAAAAAAACAGTTCCTTGTTCATACTGGCCACATTTCAAACATTCAAAAACCACAGGTGACTAATGGTTATCAAATTGGACAGCACAAAGTAACATTTCTGTCATTTTAGGAAATCCTATTGGATGGTGATGCTCTAGAATAAGCAAGTTAATAATAAATCCACTCCAGTATCACCTTCTTTGACGAATGCAACATTTTTCATGATTTCTATTACACCTGCAATCCTAAATGCAAATGCTTCTGAGAAAGGCACTGGAATCCCTTAAATTCTTTTTTTTTCTCCTCTCTCTCATGACAGATAGGTAATATGCCAATGGGTCAATGTCGTAACAAGGTTCAGAGGGAGGCACATCTCACACAACAGCGTGAACACCCAATCATCACACTATGAACCAAAAAGGATCAGACCTTAAATTCTTACAAAAGAGAAACTAATTGACAGCAGGGGCCTGAAGAAAGCCAGGGTATAAGGAAACCATCCACCTGTGGCTGGCTGTGACAACACAGGAGATATCAAAGAATGACACTTTCCATGACTCAGTGTGCTGCTTGAGGATGCTGATGGATCAGGGCAAAGCAAGCAAGCTCCTCTGTTGAGGGATATGAAAAACTTTGTGAGCTTGAGAAAAGGGAATGACCTAAAGTCATTATTTATCTCTAGATGAGAAAACTGAGTTTATTTTTCAGTCTTCAATAACTTCAGGGGGGTTACTACATGAGAAAAGAGTCTTCTCTATCTCTAGGGAGGGCAGATTAGGTGGACACAGACCTTTGTAGAGGTGGATGCTTGTGAACTTGGCCCTCCTCTGACCTCTGCATTCACTCTGTGGAGGCTCTATCCATCTTCTCTGCACCTGAGCCTCCCAGAACTACACTACCCACCCAAGCCTAAAGATCCAAATACTAAGGAACTCAAAGGGAATTATCACAATCTCTGTCCCACCCCCACCCCTCCTCTTCCTGTAGTTCCAACCCTGGCTCATCCTCCACCTGCTCAGCCCTCACCCAGATCAGCACACTGTGAGTCACCCTGACTCCTCTCCTTCTTACATCCCCCGCCATGATCACCTTGGCCACCTTTCCACTCTGCCTAAGTCTGCCCAGCTGGGTTTCCTCTCCAGCCCTGCCCAGATCCTGAGGCAGCTGCACCCTGGCAGGGGCCACCTGTTAGCCTCTTTGCCTCCAGTCATAGCCACCTCCAGCCTGGTGGTTCTTAGCCATGGATGAGCTACAGAATGACTTGGGAATACGTGCAAAATCTAGATCCTGACTCAGGAGCTATCTGGCTGGGTCAAGCACATGTGTTTTGCAAAAGAGCCTCAGGTGACTCTGATGTACACTCTTAGTTCAGAACATGGCCTCCTCCTCTTCATCATCCTTATGAATAACAACAAAAACAGCAATTAACATTTTTTGTGCACTTACATGTAATGCCTCATGTAATCTTCATGACACCCTATGAAGCAGGTTATTGAAACTAAGGAAAAAATTTCCATGGCTAGTTAGGGGGATGATCAGAATATGATCAGCCACTCCACTCCATTCTCCATATCCCTTTCTAAAACCAAACTTGACATGTAACTCCTCATATAACCCTTCATGACATTTCTAGGAAAAAATAAATAAACATAATGGGAGCACATTCATTCCTCAGTTGCTTATTAACTCCAAAAGAAATCTTGCTGGGCACAATGGCCCATGCCTATAATCCCACAGGTTTGGGAGGCTGAGGCAGGAAGATCATGAGTTCAAAGCCAGTCTGGACAACTTATCGAGGCATTTAGCAACTCAATGAGACCCTGTCTCTAAATAAAATATAGAAAAAGGGCTGAGGATGTGGCTCAGTGGTTAAGCCCCTGGGTTCAATCCCCAGTACCAAAAAAAAAAGAAAGAAAAGAAATATTTTGAGTTTTAAGTGGTTATATAGTGAATACCTATGTAAAAGTTTGCTGAGATATATGTTTAGGATTTTTGACTTTATGTTTGTTATTCTCCATAAAAAAAATATCTTGAAAATAGGTTAAAAAAAAAAAAGGCTACCAAATGTGAAATAGGTCAAAACATGGGTCTACTAAAGAAACCATGAGAAAGCCATCTGGCAAGAATACAGATAAGAAAAGATTTAAAGATGTCCTAAGTGCACCCACAAAAAATCCTCAGGGGAGGTTGGGCATGGACAGAGCATGGGCTGGAAGATGGGTACCATGCACAACTGTCTGAAAAATCCCACCACAGGATGGCTTGGCGACAGTGGGGAGCCAGGGCAGATGCAGCAGCAGCAGCAGCACAAGAGCTCTGAGAGTCCACAGACTGTCTTTGGGTCAGAGACTATGGGCAGCCCCATGGAGAGATCAATGACAGTAAAGAGCTTATGCATTGGGAATAAAGTCCAACTCTACAAAATCCAGCTCCTGCTGATTTGGTGCTGAGGGACTCAAAGGATCCAAGTGGGGTCACCTATGTTCCCAGCTCCACTGAGCAATCCAGAGACACAGCTGTGGTAAAGTGATTTTGAAACCCATCCTCAAAGAACAAAAACAATTCTGAGAAAAAAGCATTGTGAAGCCTGCCTCACTCTAGCTCCTGTTAAGGTACACTTACACTGTGCCCCCATAATGATGCTGCTCTAGAGCTACTCCATGGAACCTACCAGAAGGTCCTGGAGCTGACCTAGGGAAAAAAAAAAAGCCACCAATATTAGGATATAGTGTATGCGAATACACAATTCTGTAGCAGAAAAAGCCTGAGTCTAACACAAAGCCAGAAATCAGTTCAGTCCTGTTGATCCAAATACCAGTGAATTATCCCACAAGGAAACTCCACTCAACAAGCCCAAAGGGAACTGTACCAATCTCTGTCCTGCCCCTATTGCTCCTCTACCTGTAGTTCCAATCCTGGCTCATCCTCCACCTGCACAGACCTCACCCAGGTCAGCATCCTGTGAGTCATCCAGACTCCTCCCCTTTCCCTGCTTCCTGCCCACGATCACCACCTCCTCCACCTGAGTCTGGCAGCTGGGCTTCCTCTCTAGCCTTGCCTCATGGGCCTCATCCTGATGCAGCGGCATCCTGTCAGGGGCCACCTGTTGGCCTCCCTGCTTCCGGTAAAAGCCACCTCCAGCCAGTGATTTGGAAGACTACCTAAATTACATGGACATTTTACATTATAAATGCTTTATAAATGAACAAAACTAAATAACAAATGATAATCTAGAATAAAATATTTATAACATATGAAAAACAATGAGTTAATAGCCTTAAAACATACTAAGTACTCTTATAAATAATTAAGGCAAAAGGAATATACCCCATGAAATAATAAAAAAATAAATGAGCCAGGTGCTGTTGTGCACACCTGTAATCCTAGTATCTCAGGAAGCTGAGGCAGGAGGATCTCAAGTACAAAGCCAGTCTCAGCAACTTAGCAAGGTCCTCCTAAGAAATTTAATGAGACCCTGTTTCAAAATTTAAAAATCAAAAGGGTTAGCAAGAAAAGGAAAGAAAGAAAGAAAGAAAGAAAGAAGATATAGAAAATAGAAGACTAGAGAGTACATGATCAGATAATTCATCTAAAAAGAATCACCAGTGACTAATTGGCCGGTAAAACAATCTAAGTAATAAAGTAACAAAAAGAAATCAAACTAAAGTTACAATGAAATATCCTTTTTTCTTATCAAATTTACAAATTTTTTAAATTGTTAATATTTAGTGATGGAAAAGATGTAGTTAAAGAGCTACTCTCACAGGACTGATGGTGAGCACCTATGCTGATATGCCTTTTTGGAAGGCAATTTAGCAATATATATCAAAATCTTGAAAGTGTGCATGTTCTTTGATCTTGCCATTCTCCTTACAGACCATATCCAATAGATAAAAATAAAGGTGCACCCAGTGTCAGTATATATAATGGGTGCAATTGTTAATAACCTTAAGTGACAAAAATAAAAGATTAGTTAAATCATGTTCAATACACAATAAAATATGAGAGATTCATAAGAAGTTTATTTATGAACAAGAAAGAATGTTCACAACATATTGATAAGCATGAAAAGCAAATCACAGAACAATATGTACAATCTGAAAAATTTCTTCCTGTGTTTCCTACTTCTTGAGAAGAAGCATTGCAGTGTGTCCTGGCAGAAATCTCACAGGGAATGCAGACCCCACCACAAGTCCACCTCACCTTTCATCTGGTGGAGAGTCTGCCTCTAAGTCCTACTTGGCCCTGAGCACTCACACGCTGTATTTTGACATATACAATATTTCTTGTGCTGCTGTTTAACTTTCCAAGATTAATCTTGACTCCTCAATTCACTAGAATGTTGCTAAATCTCACATTTCCTTCCTCTCAGTGCCTCCTACAGAACAAGTTATCAGCAAACAGCAGAAGAAGAAAGAATGTATCACTTCTGTGCATGCTCCTGTAGGCTGGCCAAACCACTGGCTGGCTCCACAGGTGTGGCAACCAAGCCCAGTTCTAGGCCAGGCTTGGGGCTGTGTGTTGTCGGCCACCTATCAATCTAGTTCTATGAAGATGCTTATTGTTGCTGCTAATTATTGTTGAGTGACAGGGCTGTTTGTTTAAAGCATTAGGTTACTGCCCCACACCCAGAGGCACAGCCAATCCTACTGCATCCTATAATTAATGAGCTGATAAGTGTTTCTTCCTTATTTCCAGTGCAAAGTTGGCTTTGGACCAACAGACCACGCCCACTCCTTCTGCAACCCTCTCCCATCTACAACCTCATGTCTTGGCTGTTGGACGCCTCATATGGAGAGGCATCCTCTTTTTTTTTTTTTTTATATTTATTTTTTAGTTTTCGGCGGACACAACATCTTTGTTTGTATGTGGTGTTGAGGATCGAACCCGGGCCGCACGCATGCCAGGCGAGCACGCTACAGCTTGAGCCACATCCCCAGCCCCGAGAAGCATCCTCTTTATCCAAACTGTGGACATGGTCAGAACAGCCATACGTAAGTCCCTGTGTCCCCACCCAGACTCACCAGGTCCTTCTGGTCCTCCTAAGTGACAGAGTTTCATGACAAGTCTAAGCCAATCTATTACCCAAGCAGCTCACCCTCTAGGCCCAGAAATCCATACAGGAGGTACAGAAGGGCTCTCGCATTCAAATTCAACAACTCAAGTCTCACAGTTGTCCTAAATCCCTGCAATCAGTGCTCACTTGTTATGCCTCCTGCAGGAAAAAAATATAAAAGCCATCGGAAAAGGAGTGGGAGTCAGAATCAGGGAGAGAGAATTGGGCAACTGCTTCTTTTTTCCCCTTCTACAGATATGAACACATCCTGGTGTTCACAAGGTCCAAAAAGGAGCAGAGAGGGAAGTCCTGGAGCATTTGCCATGAGCACATGTAAGAGCTTTATGAATGCCAAGCTTGGCCTACCCGCCACTGGGACTTTGGGCAAGGTATCTGATCTCTGGATTCAGCTTTCTGGCCTGTAAAATGGGACCACAGCAATGGAACATGTCACACAGAGTTGTCAGGATTAAATAAGTTAATGGATGTCAAGCACTTAGAACATGCCAAGCATGGAGTGAGGACCAACATAAATGTTGGCCATTGTTAATGTTGAAAATGTCTTCCTGTGAGTCCCCTGAGCTCTCTCCAGCTTCTGAGAAAACAGATGCCGCACAGCCAACACAGGGCAAGCTGCTCTCCCCGGTGCTTTGAAACTGGCCATGAAACATTTCTGCAGAAACTCTGCTCTGAGCAGACCTCCAAGGATGTTGAGTTGGCCTAGCCAGACATGGCAGCTGCCACAGGCCTACAAGGCAAGGGCTGTTTGGGGGTGATCCACAATGGCCCCTGGGGAGAGTCCCATTTCCATAGAGACAGTCTCCTAAGGGTTGGGAACTGGAAACGGCTCCAATTTCCATAGCAAAGATTTCTTGTTACCTGGGGGCCTGGAATAGGGAACAGAAAGGAAGGGAAGGAGGGACCCACTCCAAAGTAAGTCCTTAGTTTTAAGAGATTGGGTAATTGGGTGCTGGTCAGTCCATCTCATGGCCCTTCAGACACACTGGTGAGTAGATAGGTTCCCTGGGTCATTAATAAATATTAATTTTCTAGCCAGGTGTGGTTGGCACATACCTGGAGTCCCAGCACTCAGGAGGCTGAGGCAAGAGGATCACTTATGAGTTTGGGACAAGCCACAGTAACACAGCATGACCCCATCTCAAAAAATAAAACTGAAAAATAAATATTAATGTTTTTGTGTTCTTTTTCTGCCCTCTGGATCTAGGCTTTCTGAAAAGAAGTTTAAATTCCTCTCATCTCCTGCTTTACCATCTCACCTGAGCTGCAGCATTTTCTTGTTTGTTCAACTTACATTTTGGGATCCAGGCACTTTGGCCAGCCTTGGGACTTAGCTGAGCTGATGTTACTGGTTCCCACCTGACATTACCTCAAGGCTCATTAGAGCTCAGAATGGCATTGAGGGCATTGCTCTTCATCTGGTTAGTGTTACGCTCCCAGTGCTTAGAAAAGTGCCTTGCACACAGCATGTGATCAGTAAACTGATGTTAAATAAGTGCATGTCGATGTTGTAAAGTCTGTCATCCTCCTTGTGCCCCCCTCCCCCCCCACACACACACACAGAGCTTCCTCTGTGGCTTCTTCAATCAATGTTTTGTTCCATTTCCAGGTCCACTTGTATCTAATTTTATGGTCTTCAATGTATTTATTAAAATGAACAGATTTCCTGTTTTCTAATTCATTAATTTGTTTTATCTTGTTTGTTCTATCTTGTTTTCATCAGTTTGTTTTCTTATGCTTTGTCTTCATTCTTGAGTTCCCAGCTTGTGGAGTTTAATTCCCTTTTTTCTGGTTAATGATAAAACATTTAATTCCAGGCATTTTGCTTGAGACTAGCTGGGCCATATCTAGTAAATTTTGGAGTGTTTTCCACATCCTTAATTTCTCAATAGTCTGTAATGCAGGTAAGGAATGCTTATCTATCCCACTACCCACCCCAAACTTCACCAGCCATCTTCCTATTCTTTGACAGAAAAATAGTGTCTACTATATTCTATTTAAAATAAAAAACAGGGGCTGGGGATGTGGCTCAAGTGGTAGCGCGCTTGCCTGGCATGCGTGCAGCCCGGGTTCGATCCTCAGCAACACATACAAACAAAACAAAACAAAGATGTTGTGTCCGCCGATAACTAAAAAATAATAATAAAAAAAAATAAACAAACTTCACTGACTTTATAAAAAAAAAAAAAATTTGGGTGTAATTACTACTTCCAGCCACTGCCCTTCACACAGCCACCCACCTCTTGGCTTCACTTAAATTGATTCCAAAGCCACAGGGGGCAGCCATGTGCTGGGTACTGTCTGCCCTCCCATAGCCCAGGGTTCATTTGGGGCTGTATTGTTCTTTGTTGTAGGCGCTGTCCTGTATGTTGTAGGATGTTCAGCAGCATTCCTGACCTACCCAGGAGATGCCAGTAGTGTATGTGTGGCGCCAAGAGTGTGTGTGTGCATGCCTGGGCATGTACACGCCACACACACACGCCACTACCATCAAGTGTAACAACCAAAAATATCTCCAAACATTGCCACATGTCCCCTGTTGGGAGTTGGGAGAGTTGGTTCTCTCTTGTCGGAGAACCACTGATATATTCCCATAAAAGCAGAGGCCATGAAGAAGCCAGGCCACACATTGTGACCACCCACCTCTGTGCAGGTCTGGTGAGCATCAAGGCCTGGAGGTCCTGCAGTGGGCCCCTTGTGGTTAGATGTAGGAGCTGCAGGTGGGGAGGTGCACCTATTTCTCTAAGTGGATGTCCTTTTCTCCTCTTGCAGAAAGAATAGGAAAATGGGGAATAGAGGGCTTCCAGTTGGAAGGTACCCTCACCTTTAGGAGACTAAGAAGGTGCAGAGAAAAGAGAAGGGAAAAACTCCTCTAGCAGTCTGTGGCCTTGGCCTTAAAGGGCATGAGCCGGGTTCCCAAGACTCCTGGGAACCCAGTCCAGTATGAAAGGGAGAGAGCCAGAAAAAATTCAGAGCTGAAGCCCTGACCACAGCAAGAGAGGATGCTCTTATTTAGTGGGGCCTCTGGGCACAGGGGCAGCAGCAACCCCTCTGTTCTCAGGAAACAAGTGGGCTCCACAATTGATTATGAAAGAAGCACATTGCTCTCCTCATAAAACAATGTCCCCACCATTTAACACTATTAAAGTGTAAAATGCACAAAGTTTGACCTTTTATATGGACATATCAGCATGAGTGCTCGGGGTCTACAGAGGGGCTGTAGTGTTGTGATCTAGAGTACAGGAGTGGGACTCAACTGCCTGGGTGCAAGTCCCAGATCCTCCACCTACCAGACGTGTAACCTTGTGGAAATTATTGATCTTTTTGTGACTTAGTTCCCTCATTTGTGTAGTAGGGGCAATAAAAGAACCTATCTCATTGGGACATTTCAAGGGTTATATGGCTTACCACATGACAACAATATCTGTTGTCAACAATTGCTAGCTATTTTTCTGTTCATTGTGCCCTTAATTGGTAATAGCTAAAAATCTGGATACTTAAATGCCAATCAACTAATTAAATACATGTGGCACATCCAATCTATGGGAAGACTGGGCAGCCATTGAAAGAAATAAAGTAGAACTACATCTACTTAGATAAATAGAATCTATTTAATGATGAGTAATAAATAATATTATCTTTTATTTATTTATAGAGAAATAAATAAAATATAGAAATAAATATTTATATAGAAATAAAGATTTCTATTATATATAATAGAAAATATATGCACAAAAAGTATATAGAGTTAAGAGCTTATTATTATATAAAAAAGCTAGTAAATAAATAGATATGTGACGTAATCTGCAAAGAAATTTTCTAAGGTTTTAACAATAGTTATATCTAGGGAAAGGAAACGGAGGATTCAAGAACTTCTGCTTTCTGCTTTGATACTGTTTGAATCTCTTATCATGAACACTAACTTTTGAAAACTTTTTTAAAAGTATGTGCTCATGTACTTTTCCACTGGTGTGAAATTTTAAAGATATATTGTTAATTTTTAAGTGGCAGAATATGAACAGTACATGACATCTGAATCTTAATTTACAAACTTAGGCATGCAAGAAATCACATTTTAGTGCCTGTAACTCAATTCACTGCTTATGGGAAGCTTCAGTCCTGACAATAGGAGACTTGATGTCAGACGTGTCTAAATTCTCCTGAACGCTGGAAGAGCCAGGCACAAGCTAGAAAAGGTGAAGGTGAGGCTGGCTGAGGCCAGGTATGGCAGTCCCTGCTGCTATGTGCCTCTTCAGAGCAATTAGGAACCATGGATCAAGTTGCCAGTGACCTTGTGTCCTGCCTTCACCATGACGTCAACTCTCTTTGGGATTTTACTGCCTGTCTAGGCGAACAGGTAGAAAACAAGGTGGGACATTTCTCCTCTTGTGTCTCCTGCCCTTAGTCAGACTGGAGAAGGGAGGGCTTACAAGGGTTGGAGGTCTTTCTACTCCAAAGCAAATTATTCTTCCATCTTGTTTCTAGTCAAGGCATTCAATCTCTGCAAGAGAGCCCTTGTCCTTTGATAAGCTGTTCAGAAAATCTTGAGGTTGCTCTAGAGAATGCTTAAGCTTTCAGCACACAAAAGCCAGAGATACTTGAAAGCTGATTTGGATTTCTAACCTGGAGAGAAGTTCAGAAGTGATGAGCTCCATGAATGTGAGGACAAGAAAGGGGAAAATTCAGGGATGAAAAAAGATCAATTCCACAAATATTATCTCAGACTCACATATGTGTAAGTGCAAAGCAAAAAGTCTGAATGTTTCCACCAAATAATTAATAATGCCTACTTGGAGGATAGGCTTTTGGATGTGGGGTGGGAGGAAGAGGATCATTAACTTTTTATTCTATATTTCTAAACCATTTGGTTTTTCAACTATGAAACTGTATTCAGCATTGCTTATATAATTTAATATTGTATTTGTTTTTTTGGTACTGGGGATTGAACCCAGGGGTACTCTACCACTGAGCTACATTCCAGTCTTGTTTGCTTTTTCTTCTGAGACTGGGTCTCACTAAGTTACTGAGGCTGTTCTTGAACTTGTGATTCTCCAGCCTCAGCCTCCCAAGTTGTTGGGGTTACTAGTGTGCACCACCACACCAGCTAATTTATTATTTTAAATAAATAAATATTCATGCATACTTTGCCATCAGGCTGGTGATAGATGGTGGTGCAGGCCAACATCCCTTTCTAGCACGTTTATGGGCAACCCTTGGGAACCTCTTTGTATGAGGAGTTGAGAGACCTTCTGAGAAAGAACTCTTTCTAAGGTAAGAGGGAAACTGGCACAAGGAGCTGACACAGAGACGAAGCTTTGCTCAGTGGGAAGGAGCTGATTCTGAGATAGATTGGTATTTGTGAATTAGATATATTTGCGGGCCAAGTCCATGGCTCTACAAGGCAACAGGGGACCAACAGCTCCCAGCACTGCTGCTTCAGTGAGGTCAACCGGCATGCTGCTGACTCCCTACAGGTGTAAGGTGCATGATGGGTGTGGCAATGTCCAGCAGAACTGATAACTCCATGGGGTGTGGTAGGGGCACAGGGAGGTTGCAGAGCTGGAGGAAGGAAAATGATGGGGGTGGGGGGGAGGTGGTAATAATTTTCTAAAGTTGTCCACTAGGACACAGGAAACACACACCCTGGGAACAACCAAAATGATCTTGGGGTGAGGGTGTGGGAACTAAGCATGAACTGGGATCCTGAAATAGCAGTCAGAAGCAAGAAAGACATGTGGATGAGCCCTACCAATGTGACATGTGCGTGAGTCCAGGTGTGTGCACAGGCAGGGAACACAAGAGAGGGAGCCACAAAGTCTACATGGGCGGGATCAGGGAAGGTCTCCTGAGACAGCTGATGTCAGTGACTCAGAGCTTGATAGATAGGCTATGGGACATTGGATGGCAAGGGTGGAGGAAACCAAATGTGCAAAGGCCTGGAGCTGAGAAAGAGTGTGGGGTTTGGGGAACTGAAAGCAGCATAGGTTGATTACAGTAAATGAAAGGGTGTGGTAGAAGATGAGGCAACAATGGTTGTGTTCCATGGTAAAGAATTCGGACTTTATCCTGCAGCAGTGGAAAAGCTCAAGAGGTCTGTTTAGCAGGGAAATGAGATGATCAAATTTATCAGAGAGCATTTCACTACCATACTCCCGCTTCTCTTAATTCCCACCCAATAAGCAGTCTGAGTGTGAGATTCTTTTCCTTCAGAAAGTGTTCCTTGACCACCCTGGGACTCAACCAGCTCTCAGCTTATGCTTCTAGAAGTTCCCAAGCACCTATTCCATCTTTCCCCATTGCACTGCATCTTAATGATCCATATCCTGTACTTTTCCCTCCTCCTCCATACGCCGTGAGTACTGGTGGTAAGGAACAATGTCTGTTGTGTTCTCTGTTGCATTCCTGCACCCTGCACATTGCCTGCAATGGTAAGTACTCAATATATACTTATTTAATAAAACATAAAATGTGAGACACTCTTATGGTTTCCAACCCTTGGAGTCTAGGCTGGAAATGGGTGGCAGGGGACCAAGAAGAAGGCTCTTGTAATAATTTAGGTGAGAAGTAATGAAGGCCTAACCTAAAGTGGTGGTGATGGAGATGGAGAGCAGGGAGACATAGGGAAAATATTTGGGAGGCAGAATTAATAAACCTGGGTGATTAAACCAGGGTGCCAGATAAGGGAAGGAGGGCTCCTAGGCTTCTGGCTTCAGCAGTTGAGTAGATGAGGAGTAAACCAAGAACTGGCTATTCTGGAAGAGGAGACAATGTGGAGAAAGGGAAGAAGATTCTGGAATCAATTTAGACTGACTTTGACATGCCTTTAGTACATTCAGGTAGAGAGGTCCCAGGTGGAAAGATGAAACTGGAGCTTAGGATAAACATCTAGATTAAAGAAGAGATTTGGGAGCCCTCAGCCTGCAGGTAATGGTTAAAAACCAGAGAGGGGATAAGATCACCCAGGGAGAGGAGGAGGAGGTAAAACAATGGGGATGTCAACTTTTAATTGGTGAGCTGAAGAGGAGTCAGGAGAAAAGAAAAAAAAGCAGGTATGACATGGAAGAAGGAAAGAAGCCAAGGTCGTATCACAATTAAGAGAGAAGCATTTTCAAGGACTAGAAAATAGAGTCCAATAGGGTCGAAAACTAGGGCCTCACTTGCAGTAGAGAAAACCAAGGCCCAGGGAGGCTGACTAAAGTGGTAGAGGCCAAATGCAATCGAGGTCTATGGTCATAGAGACCAGTGGCTCTCAAATTGTGATCCCTCCCCTTGACTTGTAGAGTACCCAAGACCCTTCCAGGGAGGTCCATAAGGTCAAGACCATTTTCATAATAATTCCCAAAGGTTTTTGTAGTATTCACTTTGTGGACATTTGCCTTTATGTTGTAGAAGCAACAGTGGGTGACACTTATGGGGCCGTAACCCAAATCACCAAACTGGCACAAAACTTCCTTAAAAGTCATACTCTTCACCCACCATAGTTGCAGTTTTTAAACTTTTAAGTTGTTTCATATAAGAATGTCCATAACAGCTAGGTACAGTGGTGCATGCCTGTAATCTCAGCAACTCAAGAGGCTAAGGCAGGAAGATCAAAGTTCCAGGCCAGCCTCAGCAACTTAGCAAGACTCTAAGCAACTTAGCAAGACCCTGTTTCAAAATAAAAAATAAAAAGGACTGGGGATGTGGCTCAGTGGTTAAGCACCTCTGGGTTCAATCCCTAGTACCACACACACACACACACACACACAAAAGTCCATGATAATATTTTAATAACCATTAATTTTATTAAAACTGGACTATTAATTACCTGTCTTGCTAACAGTCTGCTCATAAAGCAATTTTGAAAACAGAAGTCCAGGAAGAACTTGTACAATTGTTTTTGCAAGCTGAACTACCTGTTTTTTTTTTTTGTGGAACATCATTTTTGTATAAAGGACTAACAGACTATGCTTCTTCATACTCGTATATCTTTCAGATGTTTTCAGGGAAATGAATGAAGTGAGCCTTTCACCTCAAGAAAAACAATTATGTGTTGCCAGGTACACCAGCACACACCTTTAATCCCAGCAGAAGGATCACAAATTTGAGGTCAGCTCAGGCAATTTAGCAACACCCTCTCTCTCAACAACAAAAAAAAGGGCTGGGGATTCAGTGCAGTGGTAGTGATAGAGCATCTCTGGGCTCAATCCCTAGTACAAAAAAAGAAAAAAAAGAACACACAATAGGGAAAAGACAGTTTCATCAATAAATGGCACTGGGGAAATTGAATATACATAAGCCAAAGAATGAAATTAAACCTTAATCTCACACAAAAATGAACTCAAAATGGATTAAAGACAAATGTAAAACCTGAAACTGCAAAACAACTAGAAGTAAACAAAAAGGAAAAAGCCCACAATATTGGTCTGGGCAAAGATTTTCTGGATATGACTCCAAAAGCACCAGCAACAAAAACAAAAATTGACACATGGGATTCCATCAAACCAAAATGCTTTTATAAAGAAGAATGAAATTATGTCACTGGCAGGAAACTATGTGAACCAAAATAAGTCAGACTCAAAATTCAAGGGTGGTATGTTTTCTCACATTTGTGGAAAAGAAGGTTGGTGGGAGGCAGGATCTCATGAAAATCAAAAGGAGATCAGTGGAATAGAGGAAAAGTACCAGGGGGATGGAGGGGAGAGGGGAAGGGAAAATACTTGGGAGTGATACTGATCAAATTATTATACTGGGGCTGGGGATGTGGCTCAAGCGGTAGCGCGCTCGCCTGGCATGCGTGCGGCCCGGGTTCGATCCTCAGCACCACATACAAACAAAGATGTTGTGTCCGCCGAAAACTAAAAAATAAGTATTAAAAAATTAAAAAAAAAAATTATTATACTGTGTGCACTTACAAATATGTAACAAATCCCACCATTATGTATGACTATAATGCACCAATAAAAAATGTAGGAAAAAACCCTAAAGGACAGAGCAAATGAAACAATAAACAGAAGAAAGAGACAATCTACAGAATAGGAAAATATTTCTGCAAATTATTGATAAGTGGTTACTATTCAAATAACTCGACAGGCATGGTGACATACAACTATAGTTCAGGCAACCCGGGAGGCTAAAGCAGGAGGATAGCAAGTTCGAGCGCAGCCTAGGGAACTTAAGAGAGACCATGTCTCAAAATAAATAAGAAAAAAGGCTGGGGATATTTGTACACTCATGCTTTCAGCAACATTATCACGATAGCAAGCAAGGTACAAGTGTTATCGAAGAATGAACAGATGGGCAAAATATGGAATATACATACAATGGAATGTTGTTTAGGCATATAAAGAAGGAAGTTCTGAAACATGCTACAACATGAAGCCTGAAACCACTGTGCTGGGTAACGTAGCTGGTCACAGGGAGAGATGCACTCTATGGTTCCACACACTTGGGGTGTCTAATAAGATTCATGGAAACAGACAGTATGGGAGGTGGCTAGAAGAGGGAGGGGAGAAAGGGGAGTTGTTATTTGGGGGGTATAGTTTCAGTTAAGATGAGAAGAGTTATGGAGCTAGCTGGTGGTGATGGTTGTACAATAAAGTAAATATACTTAATACCACTGAACTGTACACTTAAAATAGTGAAGATGGTAAATTTTATATTATAATCTATTCTACCACAATTAAATTTTTTAAATTATATAATGGAAACTTGATGACCATTGAAAAATGATTTCCTATTACTCCCTCCCCACACCTTCTGATAGCCACCATTCTATTCACTTCCTTATGCCTCATAAGGGTAGAATCATGCAGTGTTTTTCCTTCAGTGTCTGACTTGTTTCCCTTGGCACAGTGCCCTCTAGGTTTACCCACGTTGTTGTAGATGGCATGATTATTGTTAAATTTTATATGTGTGTGTGTGTGTGTGTGTGTCATTTTGGTATGTATATTCTACTGTATGTTTATACCATTTTTTTTAACCCTTCTATATACACACTGAATAAGTTCTAGAGATTTATCATACAACAGAGCCATACAACATTGTCCATATAATTGACAATACAGTATTGTGCACTTTAAAATATGTTTAGAGGATACATATCATCTTAGTTTTCTCACCCCTCCCACTAAAAAGCCACATACAAACAAAAGAAAACAAGAAAAATTTTGGAATAGATACATTTTCTCTACCTTAGTTGGTAGAGAATTGCAAGAGTATTCATGTGTTCAAATTTGAAATGTACACATTAAATGAGTGCTATTTTTTGTATATTAATTATACCACAATAAAGCTAAAAGGGAGGAGTAAAATGTTTCTAAGAGCAAAACATCTGAGAACCTCTGATGCAGACTATCTGTTCCTGTCTTCCAGTTCTTGGACCCTGTTTTCAACACACCTACCCTTCCATTTACTTCACTGAATGCAGAATTATAAAACTCCCCAAACAAACTTAGTTGAAGAGATAAGACATCAGGCATAGCAAGCTAAAGAGAGAATAAGACCCTCAAAATCATTTTCCTCTAGCAATAGTGGCAAGGCCTGGTAACTAGCTCTGCCAGGCTAGGCTGGGTTCACAACCCCTGCCTGCAGCCCACCAGTAGGAGAATAATAATGCCAGAGCTTAAACAGGAGTTCAGGTGTCTTATCTTTTTCACATTCCATATCTGATGTGATACAACAGTGAAGTAAAGGCAGGTGGAGCCATTTTTTTTTAAAAAATCAGTTACGATTTACAGGGGAGAAAACACCAAAATATAAAAGAGAGGGCTGTAGTGGGGCACCTTCTGTCTGAAGTCCAGGGGTCCCTTCGCCAGGCACTGGCAACAAGATGCCTAAATTGCAAAGCACAGTGGCACATGCCTGTAATCCCAGCATCTTGGGAGGCTGAGGCAGGATGATCACAATTCAAAGCCAGCCTCAGCAATTAAACAAGACTGGAGACCCTGTCTCAAAATAAAAAATAAAATAGACTGGGAATATGGCTCAGTGCTTCAGCGCCCCTGGGTTCAATCCCTAGTACCCAGCAGACAAAATGCCACTCAAGCCTGGAGGTCTACCATTAAAACATGCATTTTTTACTTTATTCTTTGCATTATGTTTATAAGCCATGTAGACTTCTTTTTTTAAAAAACTTTTTCCATTCTTTTGGGTTATTAGTCTTTTTATTTTATAAGATAAAGTGACCCTCTATATTATTTTTTATTACAGAATAAATATTTAAGTGATTAAAAAATAAAAGCTGTGGTGCACGCCTATAATCCCAGAGGCTCGGGAGGTTGAGGGTAGGAGGATCACAATTCAAAGCCAACCTCAGCAACTTAGTGAAGTCCTGAGCAACTTAGTGGGGCCCTCTTTCAAAATAAAATATAAAAAGGTCTGGGGATATTGGTCAGTGGTTAAGCCCCCCTGGGTACCCCCCCTCCAAAAAAAGTTAAGGAAATAGAAGACAAATAAGAGATGACTAAAACAAAAGCTGATTTCTTAAGAGGCAGATGAGTAACAAAAATTATTATGAAAAAAGACCACAGCATCAAATAAGTGACACTAGGAATGAAAAAGATAAAATACAATAGATATGAAATATAAAAAATTCTATATTAATAGCCTCAAGACTTTTTTGAGAATTAAAATTATCAAAATCAATTAGAGAATAAATAATAGTTTTAGTAATACTTAAAGTCATAATAGAGGTAATATCCTGGAGTTTCCTCTTAAAATACACACTTGTCGAGGTAGTTAAGCACTAGTAAGTCGTTCCTCAGCTGTGGTCTTCTATGACAAGAGTTGGAACTTTGGACCTTGGACTTTGTCAGTCTTGTTTGGAAGGAAAGAGGATGTTGAGAGTATAGCAGAGGGACTGGTCTGTGTTCCCTGAAGTCAGGTTACTCCAAGGCTGAACCAGGCTGCCAATACATCCCTTCTCACCTCCTCAAGAGTAGCAAACCACCCACCTCACTTAGCCCTTCCCACAATTCCCTCCTCACTCACTGCTTTCCTTCTTCCCTATTCTCCTCTTCCCCCTCTGAGCCTCCCCTCCTTACCCCCATCCTCTGTTGAAAGAAAAGAATAGCTCCAGGTGCCATGCTACCTCACCCAACATCCTACCCTCTCCTGGCTCCTGGCAATTTCAGCCTGAAGAATTCAGCAAAGAGGTAAAGTCCTGAGGCCTAACCCTATGCCTGTCTTGGCCCATTCCTCAAACTCATTTCTCAGTATGATCTTACGAACAAAAAAGGGACCCCAGGGGTAAAGGATATGCAGTAACAGGTGATAGTTGTCTAGCTCTGAGCCCTGGTACTAGAGCTAACCCAAATGATCCATCATTTCGTATCTTGTTCTATTTGTAATCCAAATAAATGTCTCACATATATAAACAATACTGTGTCTCAAATTTGTCAGTATAGTTGGATGAGTAAAAGTTAAATGTAGTTAAATTTGCTATTCATTCTATTCCAACTGTGAACAACTTAGTATCTCCAAAAATACACACTATGAGTACCACATACAAGCATGTATGTGTTGGGAAGTAGAAAACCATTAAATATTTTAATGACAAAAAGAGCCATCTCCTTCAGGAAAAGAAGGGGATGACCAGTGTACCTGACATTACTGTGGTCAAGTTGATGTCTCTTTATGGTTCTATCCATGGGGTGGGTGGAAAGGAGTCAACACAAGTTGAATTCAGGTAGGAAGTCTTCCTTTGTGGATCTTGACAGAGATTTAGTCTTGGATTGACCCCCAGCCCTTAGTTGTTCCTAAAGCAGGTAATTCCATGGACTCCTTACCTTGCTCAAAGACTGGGAGATAAGATGGGAACCGGAAGGCAGATATTCTCCGAGATGCCCAACTTCCGCTGATGTTTGGCGTGACCAGCCTGTCCAGATACAGAAAAACTGATGCTGCAATGATGTCAACCAAACCCAAGTCCAGGACACATGACCAGGTTTGTTCAAGTACATGAACGAACATAGTTAGGAGGATAAAAATCTGGATCATAGCAGATATTTGGTGGTTCTTACCAAAGTCGATCTTTGGCAAATGTGAATAGAAATCTAGCTCTAGGAAATGAAAAATCCACAAGGGTAAGAGAGAGGTACCACATCATGAACATTAGCCAGTTCAGGGAACTGTGACTGAAAATCCCTAAGGTAGGTCCCCAGATACTCCCACCTATCTCATGAAATGCCTAAAATCCAGAATAAGAACTATCGACCTTTAAGCAGGTTGGGCAGGACGGGTGGGGCTAAGTAAGGCTAACTGGAGCTGGAACCAGTATTATTCTGAAATGCTGACACTCTGCCACTCCAGTACAGATGAGGGCTCTGAGAATGGAGTATGATGGGTATATAGAGGAGTATACAGAAGTAATGATGAAGAATGGTGAGGAAACAACTTTCTAGTGTTACTTGTGACTGGGTCTATTTACCATCTGAACTTCTGGGTCCCCCTCTAACCCTACCGAACTTATATAGGTTCAGTTTTGGAAATTAGTGAGCTGCCTTCTTCAAAGTATCCACCACTCTCTAACATCAGAGACCTAGGAGGTAGAGGGCTTTCTGCTTGGGCTTTATACAGACTCAAGGGCTGTTAACAAGTGACCAACTCAAAACCTCCCTCTATGGTTACCTCTGGAGGTAATATCATAGGAAGCCTGAGTGTGTTTTTATGTAATCTATTAGGCCCTTAGAAGTCTTCTTTCCAAAAATATCTTCCCTGCTCTAGATCCACCTGGTACCTAAAGTTTTACCATTAGGGTCCTTAAAGTTGCTCAAAGTCTCTAGAGAAATATAAATATAACCCTTAACTCAGGGTAGGAGTAGGGGATTCGTGCAGAGTTACACAAGAACAAATGAGTGGAAGCCCTGAAATTCCTTTATCAGGGGCACAGAGGGCAAAGGAGTGAAGTGTGAGTGGGGAAGTGGAAGAATTAAGGGTGTCTATCTAGAAGCTGTTTTCAGAGAATACATGGTTTGTAATTACACTGCATATTTATTTAGAGTAGCTTTGACTAAGACTGATAGGGATTTGGTATGCCAGACTCTCCCCATAAGCCACTCCCTGGCTCCACCACTGCACAAGAAAATAAGCTGACTACAAAGACCTTGGAAATCCAGACACAAAGACCTGGACTTTGAGGGGAGCTGTCAAATTCAACTCCCTCTCCCTGAGCCACTGTGCTTGCCAGAAGCAGGTAAACACAACAGGACTGAGCTAAGGATTATCCACGGGGGATCTTGTATCCTCTGAAGGAACTGCTGGCAGCACTCCCATCCATGGAGAGGCCAAAGAAAGAAGTGCAGGACTTTGGGTCAAAAATGGCAGGGAAAAGGCACATAAATTGTGGCTGTATTATCCAGTCACAAGATGCAATCATACTGCTGCTTGTCACATGATGTCTTTTCCCCTCCTCCTTTGGTCTTTCCCTCTTCTCCTTTCCCCTCCCTTTGCTCTGTTTTGATTTGGTTAAAATAGATGCAAACCCTGGTCTTTTCTATTTTTACTACCCAGCCATTACATAATCCACACCGTAATTGCTGACTTGCAAAACTATTGGCAACAGTAGAAAAACCCTGGAGTTTTAAAAAGGAAAAGGATTATTACAGTACAAAAGCCTTTGGCAGCTTTACTGACTGGTAAAGCATCTGTACTCGTCACTTGCCAGTGGAAGTCACATGGGCCCTGGGAACATCCCCCACACACATACCTCAGGGAAAGTGGGCTAGGGGATGAGAGGCAACCTGGCTAAGAGGAAATGGCAGTGGGTGGGGGCCTGGGCTCATATTTAATAAATGCCCTCACCAAAAAAGTACTCAAGATTGAGTGCCAGATTACCAGGGGTACCTTTTACTGCTTTTGTTTCTTGCTAGGGAGTGAAGTCTCCAAAGGCCAGGACCTTGCCCTCATCAGCTTCCGGGCCTTCCTTCAACCTGCAACATATTTCTGCAAGAGTCTGAGGGAGGGAAGACTACCTCAGTTAAACAGGTGCCTGACAGACACAGGAGCAAGGAAGATTTCAAGCACAAAGAGCTTCTCTGCAAGGCTTTCCAGATATTAAGCCAGAAACACATTATTCAATTATTTCACAAAATGGTCCAATAAAAATATAAGAACTAGTGGTCTGGTAAAGGGTTTCACAACCAAAAAGAAATATTTCACTGAGCCAAAATTCTCTGTATGTTGAATATGGGTAATGCAGTAGATTAAGGAGGGTTAATGTCTTCTTTCCCTGATTTTGCCAATGTTGCCACATTCCTGATCCCCCCCCCCAAGAATCAAAGTGATCAGTCCAATTTGGATAATTGTATGTGACCATTTAAAATATTTGCCAAATGTGATATACTAGAATGGGTGATGAGATGGAACTGTGAACAACCCAGGTCAATCAGGAAGGCAGGTATTAATCAAAATAAGATACAAACATAACATTACAACACAACCATGATGAAAGGTTATAAAGGGAAAGTATAGGGTGCTAAGGGCATTTAGAACAGTATGACCAGATAGGGTCTGAAGGTTCTTAGAATATTACCCTAAGGACTTCAGGGTTCTTTCAATTTGGCACCTTTGTTTCCTTCTGTCCCCTATCCCTCCCTCCTTCCTATATTTATTGGGTTTTTACTATGCCAAAGATAATACTAAGTTCTTTACATGTGTGGTCTCATTTGATTTTTATAACAAACTTACAATTCAAATTCAGCACTTTAAGATAAAAGGATCTGTTGAAAAAAGCTGAACCTAGCCGGGTGCAGTGGCACACACCTGTAATCCCGGCAGCTCGGGAGGCTGAGACAGGTGGATGATGAGTTCAAAGCCAGCCTCAGCAACAGAGAGCTGCTAAGCAACTCAGTGAGACCCTGTCTCTAAATAAAACACAAAAAATAGGGTTGGGGATATGACTCAGTGAGTGAATGCCCTAGAGTTCAATCCCTGGTACCCCGCATCCCCCACCAAAAAAAGGTGAACCATACCATATTCTCTGTAAGAGAATGATATACCATTTATGACATGGATTAATTAAGACACTTCTGGCAGCAGGTGATGATTCAAATCAAACTTCTATAAGGGGTAAAAAAAGGGAAAGTCTAGGTCCACGCAAAATAAGCGTCCAGGATTCCACCAGTTTAACACGTGGTTACATCCAGGTACTCAAGACACCATCTGATCTCCAGTTTTCTCTATCTCACAGCTCAGCTGTCATCTGTGTTGCCTTCATTCTTGGGCAGTATTCTCCTTAGGGTGGCAAGATGGTCTCCAGCAGCATGGGACTTACATTCTGTAGGGTCAGGGCAACCGAGCTGGAAAGGAAAATTAGAGTGCACTTCTTAATAGTTCTAACAAAAACCCTGAGAGACCTGATTGGCCTGGATGTGGGTCTATGCCCCTGCCTGCCAAGTACTATTCTCTGACTGGCACATGACTATGTGTCCTCCAAGAGATGAACTTACTCCACTGGAACCACTTCTGAAAATAGGAAAGGAAGTGGTCCCCTAAAGAAAATAAAAATGCTCTTATTTAAGAAAGGAGAATGGCGAATAGTCAAAGCTCACTGACCTCTATTGTTCTCAAAGTGGGTGTTGAGACCATACAATAGGTTCTTCCATCAGCCAGGTCTTCCCCGCTAAGGCATGCACAAAAATACTAAATTCAGTGTGGCACTGACTAGATTCACACTGCTCAGAGACCATGACTTCTTACTTTAAGATACTAACTGAAGGGCTGGGGAGGTGGCTCAAGTGGTAGTGCGCTCGCCTGGCATGTGTAGGGCGCTGGGTTCGATCCTCAGCACCACATAAAAATAAAATAAAGATGTTGTGTCCACCAAGAACTAAAAAATAAATATTAAAAAATTCTCTCTCTCTCTCTTTTAAAAAAAAAAAAGATACTAACTGAAGTCTTACTATTTATTTAGGTCCTTGCTCAGAACAGTTTTCAAGTTCCAAGATTTTACAGAAGATTTTTCCCAATTTTTATTTACCCCTAAATGATAGACCCTACTCGGCAATAGCATGGCTGGGAAGGGTATAGCTCATTGGCTCTTTAACCAGCATCCTCAGGTTCTGCATAACTCACAGGGAAGGAGAAATATGACAAAGTCCTCCGTGTGGACATTTTTTTTTTTTTGCTTCCCTTTTGAAGTCTGAACGGAAAACAGCTTTCACTGGGCAGAAAGAGGAATATAATATGATAGCTGGAACATTCACAGAGCAAGATTTTGGAGAACCACTGTTAAACATTCTGAACTATACAGCACTACAACAATCAGATGTCAGCTGCAAACCCCCTGTCATTGTGCATTCTTTTAAAAGCTGCCTGGATCCTCCCATCCCAAGAAGAAATCCAATGGTCTTCCCAGAATCTCAGCAAATTACCAGCAGTTAATACTCTTAGTAGTCTCTTTGGCTCTGCTCCAACTCTTGCTAGAGCTTTGATCTTTTTCACATCTCACCTCCTGAGGCTGGTCTGTTCTCTCTGCTCTAAGCAGTCCCAGATGTGGGACTCAGCTCTTTTTCCATGCTTTACTCCAAAGAAAAAATATGTACACACAAACTCACTCAAAGCATCATGTGTCTGTCATATTTCCCTGAAAGTATAAAGAGACAGAGATTTTATATTACCCTGCTGCTTGGTCCTTTTATCTATTCCACATGCTCCTCACATTTTGTTGGTGGTAGGGACTAAATTCCCCTTATATTATTCAGAGTACCTTAGCTCTCCATCCCCCTTCCAGAGTTGGGAACCCACTAAGAACCATTCACTCCAGGTTTCTCCCTGATCGGCACCAAGGAACAGTTAAGAACTTTTACTCTCTTGTTGCTACCACCATTCTGTAGTGGTCAAAGGAATGGAATGATTTTTTTCCCAGTACGAATACGAATTATATCACCCCTCTTTACAAGAAGAACTAGTCAAAGTTTTTGTTTTAAATAAATTTATATTACACTACCCTAAATTCTCCACCTCAGAGAACAGCTTATGTAACAAGTCTGAAACAATCCCCATTATGTCCACTGACACTGAAATGTGAGTAAGCAAAGCAACACTTCTGTCCCAGAGACACTGCCAATCTTTGAAAGACAAGGGAGTATATATCCTTGCCACCTTCTGATGGAATTCCTGCTGTTTCCAGGCTGGAGTTTTGGAGCTTCAAACTTCAGCAAAATAGGTAAAACTAGAGTAAGTTTCAAAGACTCCTTTCACCTAGGTTGGTGAGTCTGGAACCAAGGTTAAAACCAGTGAGAAAGCCTCTCCAAAAGAGAGGCAAGGACAGATGCAAAGAACAGGTTTCCTCCCATGGGCTAGGCCAGCTTTAAGCCTTGCTTTCCTGAGCCACTCATGTTTCCCATCCTTTTCTAAGAGCATGGGACAAGCAAGGCTTCCCACGCAGAGGCCCCTGCATCAGAGTCAGAGGCAGGGAGGCTCTGCAAGGCTGTAAACACCAAAAAACAAGTAAATCCTAGCAAAGAAGAATCCTGAGCTTTGAATTCCTTTATTCATCACTCCAAAACATGCAACTGCAGACAACATAGTAGCATTCCTTAGGGATCCTTTTAGTTCCTGGGAAGATAGGGTGAGAAGTCTCTAAATTCTTCCCAGAAGCTAAAATTTATAATACCAAAGTACATTAACAAAGAAAGGATAAAGGTAACGATGTAGAATATATATTTTCTATCTTATATAAGAAACTGGCAAAAGTTAACATTTCATTCTTTAATGCCATCATTAGAAAAATACAGCCTTAAATAAAGGAAATTACTATAAAAATTATATAAAGTAACTTGTATACATTCTAAGTCAAACAGGAATGATTTTCAAAATAAATGGGAATCTCCTATTCATACTGTTCCATGCTTTCTATTTTTACTGACACAAAAACCTACTTCAATGTTTTAACAGCCACACAGAATTTCACAGTACCCCTACTCATGGATATTCACCATTGCAATGAACATCCTTCTCTAGAAGACTCTGGGCATAAGGGTGAGTGATTCCTTAGATGAAATCTGTTTGCTTCGCTGTAACTTGCCTATTTGTATTCTATGCCATTTTATATTGGGTTTATAGTATTTTTCTTATTGATTTGTAGGATCTCTCTAAAGATTGTAGATATTAATCTATCATCTATTACATATAGTGCAAAAATAATCTCCTAGCCTGTTGGCTCTCTTCTAACTTTGTTTATAGTAACTTGTGCCAGAAACAAGTTTCTCTCCTCTCTCTCTTTTTTTTGGACCTAGGGCCTTGCATATACTAGGCAAAATGTTCTACCACCGAGCCACATCCCCAAGCCAAGTTTCTCACTTTTATGTAGCAAAACCAATTACAAATTACTTAGAAAAAAGTGAAATGGGAGCAATGCACCTCAAGCTCTAAGCCACTATGGTCTCTTCCATTTAGGTCCCTTGATAAAGTGGCTGGTTAGACAGTTATTTTCCGAGTTCTGGTTTTATAGCCAGGGTGACAGTGAAAATTGATCAAGAAAGGGCAAAAAGAACTATGAGGATTTTTGTTTGTTTCCAGTAATTTGGGGTTGCTTTTTTAAATGTTTGAAGTCATAGTACTAACAATGTTGAAGGAATCCTGAATCACTGAAAATCCTTAAAACAGCTTTATGAACAATGAACTGAGAATTTCCAGACTCTTTCAAACTATGTAAGCTTTAGGGCATTACTTGCTGTCACCATGAAGGGAATGACTGAACACAGCCCAGGAAAAATAAACGTCAGACCCCAAAGGAATACAAAGGCTCAAGAGTCCACTGATTCCTACCAGAGTTTTACGCAAGAAACTTTTAAAAAGTTTCCATTCAGCCTCTCACAGATGATTAGTACAGCCCACTCTAGAGCAGTTAAAAAAAAAAAACACCCTAGTGGCCAAATAAGATTTGCCTACAAGAGGGCCAATAGCTTTTCCCTAAAAGTACTTGGCTCCTGTATCTGTAAACAAAGGCCCAGGATCTTAGGCGGTTGTCCTAGTTGGCCATTACTCACCCCAGCAACCCCATTAAACCCCCACACTATTTAAGCAGGCAGTGTAGAAAGCATACCTGAAAAACTGTCCTGGCCACCTTCCCTCCAGCTGAAACTTGACACTCCTTTATGAACTTGCATTCTGGGCAATGAAAGTTCCAACATAAAAACAATCTTCAGTGTCCAGCAGGAGGAGGAGGAAAAAGAGACTTCTTTGCTTGATATCTTGTTGCCTTGATGTTGCTTCAAAACCATTATTGTTATAATATTACCAAAAAGCATCTTTTTTTTTTTTTTTTTGCTAAGTCTTATGCTGAACAACTATATTCCTACTCATTGCTGTCATCTGCTGACCTCCTGGTCATCAAGGACTTGGTCACAGTCTGCCTTTCCATCTCAAGTCAAACCTTTGCCTGGTCATGACCTCCTCTATTTCTACTTCTCATCATTGCTTCTATAACTTCTGTTCTTTAACTTCACTGTGATTTCCAGGCCCTTCCCCACCACTGTGCCACCATCAGAACTCTCTTGGATTCACTTCTTTCTCTAGTCAGCTAAAGGACAACCACTCTCCCACCAATACTCTAGGCCACATTTATTTCTCCTCTTCTATTTGTTGTACAACACAGTTTCTATCTGAATGCAGATATTCTCAGCTTTAATCCTCCACTTGTTTCATACTGCTGAAATAATCATTAGTAATGAGGGCTGCTTCCTCTATAAATTAATAATCTCCAACATTGGGTGAGTCTTCAGCACTGCTCAGTTATCCTCTTACATGTCTCTCAAGGTCATAGCCAATGGCACAAAAGTTTTTTATGAAACCATACCACTCTCCCCACTATCTCACTTGCTCCTAACAGATGATTTCAACTTCTGTTCAGAAAAAACAAAGCTCAAAGAAAGCCCAACTGTCTCCCAAAATCTCATCAAATCACTCTAACCATTATATCCCTATGAAATAAGACTTAAAAGTACTCAGCAGAACTCAGCGGTACACATCTGTAGTCCCAGCTACTTGAGAGACTAAGGCAAAGAATCACTTGAACCCAGAGATCAAGACCAGTCTGGGCAACACAGTGAAACAACATCTCAGGAGGGGAAGGAAAAAAAATAAGTGTTCAGAAGAATCTTGGCAAAATGTAAGAAAGTAACAAATGGTGGTACTGGTGGTGATGTTAATCTCAGTGCAGCCTTGACCTTTGTTCAGTTCAAGTTTAAACTTGTCCACCAATACTCAGGATACAGTATTCCCTTTTCCCCAGGAGACTTTCTCAAACAATTTCTACTTGCTGTTTCCCCACAGCATAGGGTTGTGCTCTCAAGAAAAGAGATTAATAGCCCTCTTTATATCTTGCACCCTCTTTTTACTAATTCTTCTCACTTCACAGCTGAACTTCTTCAAAGAGGAGCCTCCCCAATGGGGTCACACCCTTGCCTCTCATTCAGGAGCTGCAGTCATGGCCCACTAAAACAGTGAATTACTTTTTAAAAAAAATACTTTCTTAGTTGTTGATAGGCCTTTATTTCATTTATTTATTTATTTATATGTAGTGCTGAGAATTGAACCCAGTGCCTCACACTTTCTAGGCAAGTGCTCTACCACTGAGCCACAACCCCAGCCCAAGTGAATTACTCTTACTTACCAAAAATTCTTCTCTTTGAAAAAATTACCTTAGCAATTAGCAAAAGAGTACAGTGAATGGAAATACAGTGTATTATTGATATAGAATTATAATAGTGAGGGCTGGGGATGTGGCTCAAGCGGTAGCGCGCTCGCCTGGCATGCGTTCGGCCTGGGTTCGATCCTCAGCACCACATACAAACAAAGATGTTGTGTCCGCCGAAAACCAAAAAAAATAAATATTAGAATTATAATAGTGAGAGAAATTTTTGATAATATGAACTAGAACAGATTTTCAACACTGTTGATACAAGCAACAGAAAGATTGCTTTTGCTTTTTTAAATGTTTGAAGTCATAGTTCTAACAATGTTGATATAAGTAAGAATATTTACTGTTTTTTTCTAAAACAAACCAACCTGTTTTCTAAAACCTTACCTAATTCTCTAGATCCAAATATTGGAAAAAAATCTCTTCTTACTCTGAATTCCCATATCATTACTCTGAATCTGTCATACTATGACTTTCTCTACAATTAAAGTTATCTACGTGCTAAACTTAAGTTCCTCAAAAGCAGGCTCAGTTGAGTTATTGCAGAACTCTCTGCAGTTAATAAATATTTGATAAATGAAGAAATGGACTTAATAAGCATATATTATAGAAAGCACAATTTTAGTTCGAAATCAATCTAATTGGCCCATTAAATCAGGCCCCCTGAAGAAGAACCTCCACTGACATTTTGCTAACCTAATAATTAGCTTTCCTTAATAAACTTGCATTCATTCACATGTTGTAATTTAGGTTTTTACTCATTAAATATGCCTTGAAAATGCAAATTCTGGGACTATTTCCTTTTAGGACCAGTCTGGAAGAACTAAGATAAGTCAATGAGGTAGGAATTATCCAGGCTGAAGGCAGTGAGCCTTCTCCCTTACCCCCAAATACTTTAACTACTTTCACATAACCATGTCAGCTCCTCCGCACAGGTCTGGCTTTGCCCCTTGCCCAACCTCCCTAGATCTACTCATTTCAAAGACAAGGAAGTTGATCTAGAAAATCTAAAAAGTTTTTTTTTTTCTGGTACTAATATTCTGTGAATAATTGCATATTACCATTTGAAAATCAGATTTTATTCTGAAAAGCAGAATGCTTAAAGAAATGCAGTAGTATATCCTTTTGTGAATATACTTTATGCCCCCCAACACTCTCAATATAACTGTTAGATCATCTATATGAGACCAGTAATGCTCCCAGGGCACAGGACATAGAAGAACTTCTTCTAAAACACTGACATTCCTATCCCACATCCCTCTGAAGAAGCTAGCCCCTAATCCTTACCTAGGCAGAATTACAGACTTGGAGAAGCATGCCAAGGGTAAAAAGGTGGCCAGGAATGCATGATGGAAAACACAAGGCAAGGTTAAGTGACAGGTCCCAGTCCCTCTGGAGCCAGAACTTACACCTCCCAAGTTTGCTTTACAGTAGAGAGCATAATTTCTAGCAGGGCTAAAAACCACCAATGGCAAACAACCAAAGGGCAGGGCCAGTGTGGGTAAGCAAAAGTCAGAGATAAGCAAAAGAGGCTCCTGATTTAGTATCCAAACAGTCAGGAGGAACATCTATAATGTAACTCTTTGGGTAAGATCCAGTTTGCCAACAGGAAATCTCCTATCTCCTTGGACCTCTTCATTTGTTCTCATCCTTTACGAGGAGAGATCATGTGACTGGGACCCAAGTGACACTAGCTTACTAGTTTTGGAAATACCTAAACAATCACCAGTTCATAAAGCAGAAACTTCTAATAGTGCCTCCATTTCCTCCCTCCTCCCCATAAAATCTGAGCAGTAACACTTATTATGAACAACCCATCAAAGCTGTGGTATGAGGCTGTGGGAAAACTGTTCCACCCAGCTCAACAAGCCTCAGGAAGAAAGATTCCATCAGTCCTTCACACACTCATTCAAGCACCCTTCCCGGACTCCCCAGAATGCTCCAAGCACTGGACTGTAAGGATTCCCTGTAAGATTCTTTAAAGACTCAAGTCTAATGACTGCAGACCATCCTTAAAGTTGACCCTTTGGATTCAGAACATCTAAAAGGTCATAACTGCCTTTTTATTTATGCTATCAGAATAAGCTAAATAATTTAATCTCATAAGTATAATTTCCAGTTGGAAAACTGAAGTGACTTAAGAGACTCATGATTTTCTACTCACTAAAGCAGGTCCTCCCAAGATTTCCACTAGTTAGTGAATACCCAAGTGGAGGTAACATGGGATTCCAAAACTAAACAAACATCATGACTTCAAAAAGTTCTTTTATCATTTAACTAACTCAGACAAGCCTTTCCCTCACTAGTCAAAGTCAATACACTTTTACTGTATTGCTTTCAAAGACTGAAGCCAGAATTCAATAAACTACTACACCACCACTAACTATGCCATAATCAAACTGGACACCCTTACTTCCAAAACACTTCATAGCTATTTATGGACAGGTTAGGACCCCTAACCCACACCCCCCGCCTTGAATTCAATGGAACATCCAACATTCTCTGGGTTTAGGAGAATGTCAGAGCTCAAAAGGACCAGGGAACAATGCAGTGACTATAAAGTGGTCCTCTTCTGCCCATCTCATAACTGTTCCTAACTCCAGGCTGCAGCTTTTGCATCAGTATTTCCTTCCTTAGAAAATTCACCTTTAAGAGGCAAGGGAACGGGAAAATTAGAAATGGAATTTGAAGCTGAATATCTCAATTTGAGTCCTAATTCTACATTCTAATTGAGTTTCAATGTCCATATAAAAGAAAAAGTAATAAAGAAAAGTATGCAAGATTGTGTTAGCTAAGTTACTGTATTGGTGGTACTCTGTAAATGATACAGTGATTTTTATGTGTTGTTTTGGCTGTTGTTTATTATTACTAAGAACTCCTATCTTTCCCCAAGATCTACCCTTAGATCTGATTGAGATCGCTGTCATGCACTCCTCTCCAGTGTCTCTTAAGATGTACAGCAAAGAAAGAACTAAGATACCACCATGCTTCCCCCAAGCCTGTAAGGGCACCAAATTTAGGGAGTCTCCATGCTTACCACTTCTACTTTACAAGTAACTTTCTCTCTAAATGGAGATCTGTAGCCTACAAAACATTTCTTCTCAGATATACCTTTAGACCTTCAAATTCGACTCCAGGAAACAAATTCATCTCCCACTTCTATAAGAGTGGCTCCCTTTTCTAATTACCCCCTTTCTGTCATAATGGATAGTCTTCCAATTTTATAGGACAAATACTAGCATTATTGGGTGACTTACTACTCTTTGTTCTTTCTCCTCTTCCAGCCTTACAGACTATCAAACCAGTAGTTTCTTCCATGAAATGTCTTTAGATTAGCCCTTTCTCTCCCTGGTTAAAGTTATAATCCTACTGTCCACCCTAGTTGATAACTTATTACTTCAGGCCTATACTGTCACTATAGCTTCCTAATCAGTTTCTCAAATATTATTTTCTGCTTCATTCATTTCAGACACCCACACCATAAAAACTTCCCTGATCACTACTACTTTTATTACAACCACCTGCCCAGTAATCTATAATGGCTCTTCATTAGCTAATACACCAAGGTAAAATAATTTTATCAGCTCACCCATCACTCACAAGTCAGAATTCTGTTTTTTCAATAGTTTTTTCCCAAATCTGAAGACAACTTCTGATAACATTGTGTTGTATGATTTTTTTAAAATATATACACATAGTTATGCCTATATTTATTTCAGGTGAAAGAAGTTCATATACTATGTTTTTCATGTATATATTATAGCTATCTTCCATGTTAATTATAAATCTACCTCATTATCAATGTATGGACACACCATATTTGACCAGTTTATTATCAATGGCTATTTTGTTTTAAATATATATATTTGTCCCTATAAACTTGCCCTTAGTAGTAAAGATACCCAGAAGTGGAACCAATGGTGCACTATACACACTTTAAATTTTGATAGATACTGTCAAGTTCAACTTCAGAGTAGTTGTACTAATTTATATTTCCAATCACAAAGTATGAGTTCCTGCTTCCTCAAGCCCATATCAGCAATCCAGTAATAAATATTTTCTTCTTCTCCTTCCTTCCCCTTCCTCTTCCCCTTCCCCTTCTCCTTCTTCCCTTCCCCAGTGCTAAGGGTTAAACGCAGGGCCTCACACCATACTTGCTTTTCCACAGAGCAACACTTCTTCATTTTAATATTGGTTGATCTAACAGTTGAACTATGGTATCTCATTTCTATTTGTGTTTTCCGCATCAGAGTGAAACAGGCTTTTTCTGTGTGTTTTATTGGTTATTTGTATTTATTCTCCTATGACTTTGGCACATTTTCTTTTGTGGTATTTGCTTTTTTTCCCTATTGATCTGTAAGACTTTTGTGTACATTACTGATATGTTTTTTAAAAACCTAATTATCTCCTAATAAATTTATTACTTTAGTTTTAATGTAAAAAACCTCTTCTCCATCTAGAATTTATATGGAAACAGTGAATTTTTTTTAATGGTTAGTCAGTTTTCTATTTTATATAATTTGTCCTAACTATCCTTTCCTAATTGAAACTGAGATCTGTTTCTGGACTTTTTAATCTATTCTGAGCTCTGTTCACCAACAAGAATTCTCCCTTGCAATAGTACTAGTTTTTCTTCATTGTCCACACAGGTCTTATAAAGGTTGCTGTCTATGTTCAAATTGTTTTCCATGCCTGGATAATCATCCTGCTTCTACTCCATAAATCATTCAATGCAAAATCATGGGGCTAAAAAGTAAATGCATTTTCAAAAAGAAATGGCTTTAAAAGAGGAAGATAATGAAAAGAACACATCAGAGGTTCTATAGATGATCTTCTGTGTAGCTGAAGAAGTGGATGGAGCACTTTATTGAGCTGAGCCCTATAGTGGGTTCTGAACAAACAGAAATGAACCAAGAGTTGCTTTCAGGAAGAATAATTAGTGAGAATTCAACTGCTGTGCAAAACACAGTAAGAAGAATTTGTAGTCCTTAGTCACAATTATAGTATGGAAAGTTTCAAAGGAGAAAAAGACCAAGGCCATATGCATGGGCAATATGAATAGTGATGCATCCCTAATAGAGAGCACTTTTTTTTAAAAAATATTTTTTATTTTTTAGTTATCGGCGGACACAACATCTTTGTTTGTATGTGGTGCTGAGGATCGAACCCGGGCCGCACGCATGCCAGGCGAGTGCGCTACCGCTTGAGCCACATCCCCAGCCCCAATAGAGAGCACTTTAAAGTTCAGGGATAGGCCAGTATTAGAA
This sequence comes from Marmota marmota marmota, assembly GCF_001458135.2. Lineage (NCBI taxonomy): Eukaryota > Metazoa > Chordata > Mammalia > Rodentia > Sciuridae > Marmota > Marmota marmota. The sequence continues at coordinate 3,391,360 of NW_025999977.1, read as the reverse complement.
TAAAGTTACTTACCTTTTTGCAATGTAAAATCCTGCTCATTACTCTAAAAGTTTAATAAAGCCTACTACACATACAAAAGCTTTAATTGGGGGTTCTGCATCTGGTACAATGTAGATAGAAATGGGAACAAAACATGCTTGAACTGTAGGACTATCCACAATCTGAAATAATTTAGTGGGAGCAAGACCTCAAAGTCAGAGGGACTGTAATACATGAGCTCCCAGGAACTTAGAAATCTAGAGGAAGGAATCAGACTTCCTATAAATTGTTGAATGATACTTTGAGTTAAAATTTAAAAGGGAAGAATAATCCCAGTCAATTGATGGCTTAAGCTGGGATCTTAATCCTTAAACTGTTTAAAAGGAACCAAACTGCATAAGGTTCAGTACACTTACAAACACAGTCACCAGAGGAGGTGCCAATTACTCTGCTTATACAAGAAAGGATCATAGGTTCTACCCTTTCTCCATCCTTCATGCATACAAAGGTGTCAATTCTCAGCTCTTCAATGACATATATCCCCGCCCCCTTAGCCCTCAGATGTTTTCCTTCTAGGACTTCCATTTTATTTAGAATCTAAACCTCAGATAAACCTTTAATTGCTCTTGAATCTTTTTTTTTTCCTTTTCTGTTATTTTTTTTACTGTAGAATTCAACTAGATTCCTTGTAGACCTTTAAGAAAAAAAAGTGCAGGGGCTCATACTAAACACCTTACATTATACTCAGAGACTATTAAATTTCTAATAGGGGAACAGTGGAAGATGGTGATGCAAAAGTAATGCCCGATAGTGACATACCTGAGTCTAAGAACAAAACTGGAAGAGAAGGAGATTTGGAATAGGAGAAAGAGAATGGGTTGATAAAGAATTTAATGTGGCTTGAAATGCTGACTTTAGATGCCTAAATGCTATCCAGGTTACAGTTATCAATAGTGTTTTTGTTACTGTGAGATAGGAACTCAGAAGAAAAAAATGCTATAGACAACAAGTTTAAGAGTATTTGACATATTAGTAGAAGATGAAACCATAAGCAGATGGCATCACACCAGAGACAGTATATAAAGGGAGGTGGGAAGTGGGCCAAGGATAGAATCTTAGGAAATGGCCTCATTTAGGGAACCTGTTAGGGACAATCTAGTAATGGGAAAACAAGTCTTTTACAGATATAGGCCAATTTAGTAAAAACCTATAAAATAACAATATAACCAACAGGCTCTATTTAAGATCTCTGAGTGCCCATTTCAAGTCCTCTTTGTACCTTCCTAGAAGTGAGCTGACTCCCTGATCTTCACATGCCCCTATAGTCCCAACTACTAGGAGGCTAAAGCAGGAAGATCTCAAATTTTAGGCCAGCCTGGGCAACACAGCTAGACCCTATCTCTCATAAAAACCAAACCATAGTCTTTCAAAGGAAATAGCAGACAGACAAGTACTACAGGTCAAAGCCCCAAGGCCTCTTCTTCACCCCTTGTGGGTAAAGGATACTACATGATAGATGTTCAAAGAACATCATACCTAAGTATAGATGAAAGTTGAGTCTTTCCATCTATTTTGTTTTAGGATTAGCTCAGTTAACAATCTAAGATCAGCCAAAGAACAATCTCACTCAAGAAAGGAAAGACATATACATCAGGATCTTCAAAAGACCAGTAGTTTTTAAATCAGGAGTCCTAGAGATTTCTATTTGCTTCGAATGGTCCTTTCCTAGCTATACTGCGAATGGCATGCAGAGAAAGTGGCAGGCTTCTCTTTAGTTACCAGCTGAGCCAGCTACAACTCCTGGCACTTGCTCATCCATCCTGTAGATTTAAAAGGCTCTCCACTTGTAACACTGCCCCACTCAGAAAGCAAGTACCTATCTTCATTCAAGGACTGAGAAATACTACTATATTCCATACTGCCCATGAGATGTAGAAGAAAAGGGACTTAATACTGAAAGTATAAAATGTATCACCCATTCCATAAAAATGAGCTCCATGCTACTTGGCACTGATCTCCATGTGTAGGTAAAAATCCTGAAACAGCATTGAGACTTAAGGCTGATGCTGAGACAAACAGTTCCAAAGTAGGAGGAAGAGTTGCTCAGAGTGTTTTAGAGAAATCCTGACAGAAGTCAAACCTGGGTAAAGGAGCCTTGAGAAGCCCTCCTTCTTTGCATCCATGAACTGATGACATCTATAGCCATGATGGTATCACCTCACTCACCACTTCCCATTTCAATGGAGACAAAAGGAGGAAAGGATTCAAAATGGGAAAAAGAATGCAGAATCCTTAGAGCTCCACTCTAGATCATAGCTGCCTAAGCAGAAGCACAGTAAGTAGTCTAATATATGGTATGATTCCAGAGAAACTGGTGAAGAAGTGTAGGTATCAAGAGAGCATTTGTTGCCCCCGAAGAATTTTTTCACTGATTGTCATATTACTTTCATCTGGAATCATTTCATTTGCTGTTCATTTTGCAGGCAAAGCCTCACACTTTCAAAAACTATCTTCCACCAAATGCCATATTCTGTAAAATTCTAATAAATATTTTCCAGGAGAAAAAAAATAGTTCTCTAGTTAAATAAGTTTGGAAAATGCTATATTCTCATTTCCCTTTGGAGTTTTTTTTTTTTTTTAATTTAAATCTTTTTTTTTTTTTAGTTGTTAATAGACCTTTATTTATTTTTATGCGGTGCTGAGAATGGAACCCAGTGCCTCACACATCCCAGGCAAGTGCGCTACCGCTAAGCCACAGTCCAAGTCCCTCCCTTTTGGAGTTTTATAATGCTTATTAAAAGCTCTTTTTGAGGCGGAGGCAGCTGGAGAGCTAGCATGAAAAGCAGGACAAAAGTCCATCTAAGCTAACAGCCTTGTTCCAGAAGAGCAGCCAGACAGACCAGAATGACATCCAGTTAGCACAATGAGCAGTAGGCAGAGTTCAAGGAGGTCAGTACAAGGAGATCACTGCATGGGAAGGACTCTACCTACTGAAGCCTCGAAGGAGGAAAAAAAAGAAAAAGGCTTTAATATTAGAAAAGCTACCTGGACCAGGAAAGGCTGGAAAGCAAAGGCCAGGGCTGGGGATGTGGCTCAAGCGGTAGCGCGCTCGCCTGGCATGCGTGCGGCCCGGGTTCGATCCTCAGCACCACATACAAACAAAGATGTTGTGTCCGCCGAATATAACTATAAATATTAAAAAAAAAATTCTTTCTCTCTCTCTCTCTTTAAAAAAAATAAAATAAATAAATGTCATTTTCTTTAAAAAAAAAAAAAAAAAAAGCAAAGGCCACAGACCCTGGTGAGGGACAACAGCAGGATTTTAGTCCTGGATAAGGTTGGGGTTCCAGGCAGGGTGCTGGACAAAGCCTGGTACTGGTAAAAGGCAAAAATGGTAAGATGGAGAGGAGGCAGAGATTGGGTGGACAGAGAACTATCATTTATGGCACAGAACACATGCCCCAAAATCAGGCATTGGTTTCAAAATGCTGGTGATCAGCAGATCCAGTTAATTTGGTGTAGAAGGCTGTGAAGGTTGGGAAGAGACAAAGGGGTGTGGAATATCCAGAAACTTCCACAGAGTTGAGCTGATTCTGTTAAGAAAAGAGGTCCAGATCTTATCAAACACTGGGGAGAAGAGAATAGAGGTCATTTTCATGATAGCTCTCTAAAGAATGTACCAAAAGAAATGACTTAAAATCCAAGAGAACTGAATGAAACCTAAAGAAGTTGCTCTGGACTTAAGATGGGACTGTGTTCAGAGTAGAATTTGTAGCCTGCAGGTGAAGGGAATCCATGAACAACACTGTGAGGAGTTGAGAAGGATATGGATTTGAGTTGCCCCAGAAAAAATTCCCTGGGGAAGGAAAAGCCATGAGAATTCATATCATAAAGGCCATTTGAGAACACTGAAAAATGAAAGTGGATGCCCAGTCAACTAGGAAGACTATGGAGAAACTCAGGCCAAAAAAAATTTCTATATCTGAATCATAAGGGCTACCCTTAAAAGTTTTTGGATCTATTTAGTAGGGCAAGGGGGAACTGTACCTTTGTGTACACACTCCAAGTGCTTTGTCATTGCTGTTGACATGGCTTGTGTTGTTTTCCAGCAAAGTCCCATCACAACATAACTCACTGGGAAACAGAGCAAAAGTTGTCTGTGACCAGCAGCCACTGAGGAAGTGCCCTGCCCTTGGTGTCAGTGGTGGCCTCTTTTGCGCCACTATGTTGCACCACTTCTGGGAAGCTGTACCTCCCTCTTCCTAAGATCTGTGACCACCTCATCTAAAGACATCACAGCAAACCACAGACCCAAAGCTTCTACACTCCTAGTTACTACCCTCCAAACAACACTGTCTGTAATATAGCATGCTGGTGGGAAAATCTCTCTACTCAGCATCCCCTCTTTTGGGGTTAAGAACCTCTATTCTCACCTATTTTTTGTTTGTTTGTTTGTTTGTTTTCTTGGTACTAGAAACTAAACCCAGGGACAGTGTACCACTGAGGCCACAACCTCAGCTTTTTTTTTTTTTTTTTTTTTGAGACAGGGTTTTGCTAAGTTGCTTAGGGACTTGCTAAGTTGCTGAGGCTGGTCTCAAACTTGCAATACTCCTGCCTCAACCTCCTAAATCACTGTGATTACAGATGTAAGCCACTATGCCAAGCTAGCTATTTGTCTTTTTATAAACAAAACTGTGAAGGAAATAGTTTCTTTAGGGAGTCAGTTTCTCTTTTCAGCACCTTTACCTCAATTTCATTGTGCCTTTTTTCTGTTTCTACAACTAGGTGGGCAGTGTCCTCTCTTCTCTACTCCTTCCTTAGTCTAGTTCTCAGAATCAATTTCACAAACTCCTTTACACTTTCATTTATATGACCAAGATGCTTTATCATCAAATCCCTTCCTGGAGGGATGTGTGTGTGTTTGCTGGGAATTGAACCCCCAGGGCCTTGGACATGCTAAGTATACTCTCTACCACTATTCAATAGAGTCTCAGAGATTTAAATCAAGGGGAAGAAATTTCAGTTGTGGAATTCCAAGCAACAACAAACAGCTGTGCCAAGTCTTTGAGGGATAGGACACATTATTGGAACCTCTGAAATTATACCACTTAACAGACCAGACTTTTTATTCCATCACCTGACACCCTTCTGCTAGTCCAGAGACCAGGATCCCCTGGATCAGGGCCAGTACTTTTTGCCACCTGGTCTCCCTTAGAAAGGCAAAAGAGAGATACCTCTTGTTTACTCAGTACTAATTCATTGTAACAGACACACAACAGGTGTCACCAGCTCCAACACACACGGTGAAGGCATACCACACCCTCACCTCTTACCCATCACAGCTTACTCCTTGAGACACATCAGATTTCATGTGGAGGACAGGATGGAGCCACTTAAGTAGTAAGCCAGTTACCCATGGTTATTTTTGACTTGTGGGCTACACTGAAAATGTAGAGGTAAAGAACAAAGGCTTTTTTAATCCTCCCCTACAGCCTATTGGTATCATTCCCATATATGTTGTTGCAGCATTTCTATATATAGAGCCTAGTATTCTATAAACAGGATCCTCTGGCTAAAAGGATCACTCCAAGCAAAATTGTGAGGTAGAGAAAGATAGTATCTTCCTGTCTTTCCTCATCCTCCTTTCCTAAATCTCACAAGAGACAGAAAAGCTCTAGAAAGTAGTATGGACTTTGAAGCTGGACAGACACAAGGAATAAACCTAGCTCAGCCTTTTATTAGTTGTGTGACCTTGAGCAAGTTATATAACTTCAATGTTCAACTTGCCTATGTACAAAAATGAGGATGATATTTTTTACTGGTTCATATTATAATTAAGAAAATACATGAAAAGCATCTAATACATGCTTGACTCTCAAGGGGTAACTATCTGTTTTTCCCCATTTAGTTCATTATGCACCTGGTGCCCTCAAGATATTCTCTGGCTGTCCAAAGCCATGAAGTGTTCCCCATACAAACCTTCCTTTCCTTTCCTTTCCTAATCCCTATCAAAGTTCCCAAGATTCTATCTCTTATGAGAGCTGACCTATCACACTGTTAAAGGAAAGCAAGTCTGATGGTGAAATGAATTCAAGTACAATGTAAACAGTATTGCTGGGTTCCTACATTAACTCTGTGGGGGTGTTTCTGTATTTTAAAAAGGAACTTAAAAATTCAAATGAAAGAATTATAATGGTGAGACTCTCCCACAGGATAAAAAGACTACAGTGTCACCTCTTTCCTTGGGAACACAGCCTCCATGACTCTCTGAGATGAAGATGAGAAATCAGATCTACAGAATGTCAGCTCGGATTGCTGTCATATCTCAAATCAGTAACAGGTCCAGAATAGAACTTGGGAGCCTTAGCTGCCCCTCCTGCTATAGCCAGCACACACCACTTCCTTAGCCAGGAAGTTATAGTGATACTTTTTTTCCTAGGAGGTTTCCAACACTATTTTAAACTCTTTGGAATCAAGCAATAGAATTTGAGGATAGTCAGAGCCTTGGAACAGTCTATGGGAGGCCTGGGCCCCATTTCCAACATCACATTTTTCTTTTCCTTTCAAAATGGTCTCAATGAAGCACCGATTAACACAGGAAGTAGAAAGGACCTGCATCCTAATTTCTCTCGCCATGATCCAGAAAGAAGGATCACAGAGTAATTTCTAGGCTTACCATATACAGGATCACAGAAGCAGATTATTATGCTAAAATCAGCCTTAGTATAATCACCTGGCACAATGTGCTATGCTCACTATAAATCACCATTCAGCATAGGAATTCTCATTGCCAGGTATTCTTTAGCATTTTTGTGTGTATATTCAACTTGACTTTCCTGGAAAGCCCCTGGGGAGCCAGGAATACCAGCCAGACTGGGTTCTCAGGAGCCAGACATCTCTTGTGGGTGGAAAAGGCTGGCTGGCAGCTTCAGCAGGTGGTATAAAGAACTGAAAGTGAAGTCTAGGTGAGGAAGGGACTGGTCCAGGCAGGATTACCCAACAGTATGTGTTTAGGAAACTGGCAGAGACTATGACAACAAATATTTTAAATTATTTTTTTTAATGTTTATATTTAGTTTTAGGTGGACACCATATCTTTATTTTATTTTTATGTGGTGCTGAGGATCAAACCCAGTGCCTCACACATGCTAGGCAAGCATTCTACCATTTGAGCCACAACCCCAGCCCTTAAATTATTTTATATTTATCAAAGTAGTCACTACAATAAAAATCAGAATTTTACTACATCTTCCTAATTCTTTGCTGTATTTCCTTATACTTTTTTGCATTCAATACTGATTTTGATATATACACTAAGGACTCAAATGCTTTAAACTTTAAAGTTCTTAATTTGGCCCTTTGCTTCAGGAAGAGGGAAGAAAAACCAAGAGTCTGAAACTTCAAGGTCAATATTCATTTCTTCATTCAGCAAACACTTCCTGAGGGGCTAGTAAGTGCCAGGTCTTTGCTTATCCTGAGTAACGAACTAAACAGATATGGTTCCCATATTCCTGGAGCTCACAGTCTAGTGAGAGTAGCTGAGAATAAAAACAGGATCCACAGCCAAAGGTCTATACTGCAAAACAAGATTCCTCAGCCAACAATGAGATGGCAGCAGAAGAGTCCATAAGCAGTCAAGGAGCTATTCAAGATGAGCTGGTTCAGAGAATGACTTCCACCCCTCACTTCCTATGTGCAAGGGAAAGAACCACTGTGATGGGTTGAGTTCATCAATAACATGATGACTGATGCCCCTCACAGCTGGTGCAGCCACACAGTTGCTCCTTTTCTGCTCATAGCCATGTTCTGAAAGCTGTGAGATCCTGAAAACTTCAAATAAAAACACAAAATCTGAGCTATCAGAACAGAAATTCTAAAAGATACAACTGGCCAGAAGCAGGAATCATAAAAACAATGGCCAGAATCAGATGAGGGATATCCCCAATCTTGTCACATCAGGTCTCTGACTGCATGAAAAATAATTTAAAAAGGAGGAAAGCTGTGAAAAAGAGACTGATTATAATGGTCAGGATACCATCAGAAGTCTCTTGAAATGAGTTTCTGCACTACAATATGAAGTGGGTAAGAACTGGTGAAAGGCTATGGCCTGATACGTTAGACAAGGGAGACATATCAGGAGCTCAGTTCTGGCACTGCCAGAAGTTGGGGAAGGTGGAAAGCCAACAAGAGCATCAGCAGGAGCCAGAGAATCAGAGCAGTATCTACAGAGATCTCAAAGTACCTCACCTCTTTGGGTTTCTGTTTTCTTTATCTGAACATGGAGATGATGGTAACAGCATATATTAGTTCCTTAGGTCTGCTACAACAAATTGACATGAATTGGATGGCTTAAAACAGAAATTTGTTATCTCACAGTTCTGGAAGCTACAAGTCTGAAATTAAGGTGTCAATAGGCCCACACTCCCTCTTAAAGCTCTAAGGAGTTCTTCCTTGCCGTCTCTAGTTTCTGGTGGTTGCTGGCAATCCTTGGAGTGCAAAGCCATTCCTGAGCTTATAGCAGCATAACTCTAATCTCTGCCTCCACTGTCATGTGACCATCTGTATCTCTCTCTCTCCTTAGAAAGTCATTGGATTAGGATCTGCCAATAGGATCATCTGAAACTTGATTATATCTGCAAAAACCCTATTTCCAAATAAGATCACATTCAGAGGTTCTGGATGTGTATATGAATTTTGGGGGAATGGACCTAACAGAGCATCAAACTCATAATAAGGGGCTTATGTGTGTCAGTGCTCCAGACTATGCTATAATGCATTCTATGTAAAGGTTAATCACCCTTCATTATTGTTTCTGTCAGGCAGCAGCTGCCAACAGGACATGTAAGTGCTCTGTTATATAAGAATCACCTTACCTCCATCTTGAGTTAAAGAATGGAACTAGAGTTCTGAAAAGAGATGATGAGGACAAAGACAAAGCAAAACAGGTTTACTACAGTACTACCCTGGGTTCCACCTCCAGCACTGGGGGCGGGGGGGGGGGAATAAAAGGAAGAAAGAAAGAAAAAAATCATTGGAAAAATGTTCAAAGGACATGAATAAGTCAAAGAGAAAAATACAAAATCCAAAATATATTTGTAAAGATGTTCAATCTTTTATATTCAAAAAATACAAATTAAATCATATTTATTGAGTGTTATACCCCAGTTGATATTCTAAACATTTTAATTGAACTGATTTATTCCTTATAATAATCCTTTAAAATAGGTGCTATTATCATCCCTACTTTACTAAAGATGAAACTCAGAGGAAGGTAAATGACTTGGTCACACAACAAGCGGTTGAGTCAGAATTCAGGCTATAAGAAGCTAGTTCCAAAGACACCTTCTTTACTCTTGACTATCATGTGACCTGTTAGACGGATAAGATATATCACCTGTAGGATGGATAAGACAAAAAACACAATGCCAGCCAGCCATGGTGGTGCACACCTGTAATTCCAGCAGCTCGGGAGTCTGAGGCGGGAGGATAGTGTGTTCAAAGCCAGCCTCAGGAACTTAGCAAGGCCCTAAGCAACTTAGCAAGACCCTGTTTCAAAATAAAATATGAAAAAGAGCTGGGGACGTAACTCAATGGTTGAGTGCCCTGGGTTCAATACCTAGTACGAAAAAAAACCCTGCAATGCCCAGTGTGATTAAAACTATAGAAAGTCATGTGCTACTTTCTTTTTTTTTTTTTTTCCTCTCTTTTTAATTTTTTTCTCTCTCTCCCAGCAATTCAAAAGGCTAAGGCCCTAAGCAACTTAGTGAGACCCTGTCTCAAAAAAAAAAAAAAAAAAAAGCCTGGGAATGTAGCTCAATGGTAAAGAAAGCACCCGCTAGGTTCAATCCCCAATACAAAAAAAAAAAAAAATTTTACACATATACATGCTTATACTCTGTGAGAGAGGATTAGCACATAAAGAGATGGTTAATAATAAACAAGGGTTCAGATTAAGTGCTAGGAAAGTGGTACAGGTAGTGTGTATGTTCTCCCACCCACTTACATATCTTCTTCCCCATACTTTGTTCCAGAAAGAATATAAGGAGGGGCTGGGGATGTGGCTCAAGCGGTAGCACGTCACCTGGAATGCGTGCGGCCCGGGTTCGATCCTCAGCACCACATACAAACAAAGATGTTGTGTCCACCGATAACTAAAAAAAAATACTAAAAAATTCTATCTCTCTCTCTCTAAAAAAATGTTTAAAAAAATTTAAAAAATAAATAAATAAATAAATAAGAATAAGGAGAGCACATCTACACACCCTCCCAAGTTCTTTAACTTTCCCCATCCTCCCTCATCCTTTCCCTCTTCTTTCCAGAAGCCAGGTCACTCACAGGGTGAAAAGGGGATACAAGAGGGATGGAGGAGCCAGGTACAGTGGCCCACACCTATAACACCAACAACTTAGGAGTCTAAGGCAGGAGGATCTCAAGTTCAAAACCAGCCTCAGCAACTCAGTGAGACCCTAAGCAATTTAGTGAGACCCTGAAAAGATAAAATACAAATGGGCTGGGGATTTAGCTCAGTAAAGTATCTCTGGGTTTAATCCCTGACTGACTGACTGACTAAATAAATAAACAAACAAACAAACAAACAAATAAATAAATAAATATATTGTATCCACCTAAAACTAAAAAATAAATATTAAAAAAATTTATTAAAAAAATCACTTTTGATCATAATTACTTTTTATCATATTCCTACTATGTGCTATTGAATTTAAGACGTCAAAGGAACATTCAGGTTCAGCTGACCTGCTAACCTGATTAAATATCCAGGCCTGATACTAGAAAGAGGATGGAAATTTGAGGTTCTCCTAGGGCTATGACACAGAAGTCTCAAACTACATACTATTTGACCAGAGACTTTAGGCCCCAATCTGTCTTCTGCTGCTTTCCTGGGCTTTCAGCAGGAAACATTCACAAATTCATTTTCTCTTTCTTTCTCTCCTTCCTCTCCTCATCCCCTACTTTCCTCTCTCCCCACCCCTCCCCCACTCCCCAAGCCCCCTACACACTTAAGTCTGTCAAAGAGAAGAAACAACCTGCTAGAGAAGTATGCAAGATGTGTCAGAAAAAAACAATCATTCCTTTTATAGAAGAGTCTTTCTTTCTCATCTTTGTTGAATGTTTAATAAGCAAATCTTATGCTACTCACTATAGGATAAAATCTTAAGAGATGCCTCCTTCCTTTGAGAACTTACTCCATTTGGGAAATCAAAAGCAACATACATATACATTTTTTTAAAAAGGATTGCTCCTAGCCAAGTGCGTGGTTTATGCACACCTGTAATCCCAGTGACTTGGGAGGCTAAAGCAGAAAAATATCAAGCTCAAGGTCAGTCTCCACAACTTAGCAAGACCCAAGCAACTTAGTAAAATCCTGTCTCAAAAAATAAAAAGGGTTGGGGATGTGGCTCTATGGTTAAGTGCCCCTAGGTTCAATACCCAGCACCAAAATAAATAAATTCAATTCAATCCAATCCAATTCAAAAAGGACTGAGGATGTGGCTCAGCAGTATAGCACCTGTCTAGCATGTGTAAGGCCCTAAGGTTCAATCCCCAATACCTCAAAAGTGCAGGGGTGTGTGTGTGGGGGCGGGGGGGTTCCAAGATTTCTATTGAATGGAACAGGAAGAATAAAGATGCTAATAAAACAAATGGTAGGAAGAGCAAGAAAAATAGTGTGATACTCTGTTGTACACAGGTTATCTTAAGTTTCAAAATCAATCAAAATTCCCCAATTTTTTTTAGTCTGGGTATGTAATAGGTATACAAATTTGCCCTTTTTTCTCATATGAATAGTAATACTAGCACAATAACCATAAGTACTATTATGTACCTCTCTCTAGTTATCTCTTAATAATAGGTCTCCACACCAGTATGTATTTGTATCATTCTTTTTGATAGCTACATAATACAGCAATAACCACCTTTATGGTTTGGATCTGGAATGTCCCAACAGTTCATGTGTTGAAGACTTATTCTTTTTTTTTTTTTTTTTAAAGAGAGAGAGAGAGAGAGAATTTTTTTAATATTTATTTTTTAGTTTTCGGCAGACACAACATCTTTCTTTGTATGTGGTGCTGAGGATCGAACCCGGGCCGCAGGCATGCCAGGTGAGCGCGCTACCGCTTGAGCCACATCCCCAGCCCATGAAGACTTATTCTTAATGCAGCACTATTCAAAACTGGGAATTATGGGAACTGATTGGATCATGAGGACTCTGACCTCATCAACGAATTAATTCACTGAGTATTCAAAGCTAAATAGACTATTGGGAAGGGGTAGAAACTGTAGGAGATAGAATCCAGTTGGTTCAGAGCCCTTAGGGGCATGCCCTTAGAGACTATATCCTGTCCATAGCCCCTTTCCCTCTCTCTGCTTCCTGGTTACCATGAGGTGAGTGACTGTGTTCCACCACACCCTCCTCAGTATGATGTACTGCTTCACCACAGGCCCAAAAACAATGGAGCCAGCCAAACAGGGGCAGAAACCTCTGAGACCATGAGCCAAAATAAATCTTTCTTTATTTAAATTGATTTTCTCAACTAATTTGTCCCAGCAATGAAAGCTAACATATCCATTATAATTTATTCAACTAGTTTTTATCAATGTTTTGTTGCTGTTGTTATTGCTGTTATCTGGCCTCACACAAGCCAGATAAGCACTCTACCACTAAGCTACACCCTTAGCCCATATATTTTTAAGCAAAATGTACTGATGGCTCTCTACACACTGTTCCCCTCAAAAAAAAAAAAATGTTCAGACGTCATTCTTCATATATCCTCTAAGAAATCATGAGTTAATTATTGATAACTGCTTTGGTTTGAATTTAATAGTGCTCCACATCATTTCTACCAAGCTGTAGGTTAGTTTTCTCAGAATCACAAGAAGACACTAAGGAGAACTGGGCACAGTTGTGCATACCTATAATTCCAGCGACTCGGGAGGTTGAGGCAGGAGGACCACAAGTTCAAGGCCAGCCACAGCAACTTAGCAAGACCCTGTCTCAAAATAAAAAATAAAAAGGGCTGGGGTGGTAGCTCCATGGTAAAGCAACCCTGGATTCAATCCCAGTAGCCAAAAAAAAAAAAAAAAAGTCACCAAGGATATGACCAAGAAAATACATGAAATATACATCATCCTTTGAACACTACAGTCACCCTTTTTCTCTATTATCCCTACTAATGGCTTATCAATATTACTTATTTTACTGTGTTTAACTCTCAGGATACTTTAAAGAGCATACACAGTAGTGTTACCTAACTAATAATAATAATAAGCACCCCTTTGACTTCAGTGTTTCTATATCTGCTGATTTTTTTTTTTTTTTGGAGGGAGCATAGTGAAGTAGAATAGGGCTTCTCAGGGTTCAAATTATCAGATTTCCTATTTTCAAGTTAATTAATCTCTCAGAGCCTCCAGTTGGTCACCTATAAAACTGGCAATACCACCTATCTTTCACATAGGCAAAATCACAACACAGGGTGAGAAAACCTATTCAAGAGGAACAAAATACTGTCTCTGTTGAACCAGCACAACCTGGGAAGGTCAAAAAAATGCTTAAAGAAACAGTAGAGGACAAGAAGCAATCTGACAAGTTAATAAGAGAAAGGGTGTTTCTGGGACAGGCAACAGCTTATGCAAAGGGCAAGAGCTGTGCAGAGCCACAATGCAGCAAAACAGATACTAAAAAGAAAACAAAAATATGGATTAGTCAACAAGGACTTATTGAGTGGCTTTATGCAAAAGGTACTGAAAATACAATCATGAACAAGAAGACCCCTGCCCTCATGGAGCTTATAATCTAAAAGGAGAGAAAGACAAACAGGTAAATAGCATTAAGTGATCTGACTAAAGCCAATGGAGGACTAAGATAGTTTCTTGATATACAGTGGCCAAAAAAGATCTCTAAGAGGAGATTATACAGATATACAAAGTTGCCCTCTTTTTTATACAAATACTAATATTAGTTGACATGGTAAGTCAAAGGATAGTTAATGAGATAAAGTACAAGGTAAAAAGTATTCCAGGCAGAGGCCATATGGTATTGCAAAGGCCCTGAGGCCAGAAATAGCTGGAAAAATGATCAAGCGACTGTAAGCAAGTGAAGGTAGGAGTAAGGAAGGAGGAGAGTAGCCTGGAATGAGATTGGAGAAACATAAGATATTGCAGATCTTCAGACAATTTGGGCCAAATTGTTCATGATTGTTTATTCCAACCTGATACATTTGGACTTGAGTATATAGGTAATAGGGATGTAACAGAAGATTTTAAAGGAGAAAGATAACATCAAGTTGTCCATAGAAAGATGGATGGAAGCAGTATAGAAGATGGCCACAATGGAGAGTGAGGGCAGCTTCAAGGTTAGATAAGGAAAACCAATGTCAGAGCACAGTCAATGTAAATAAAAATGAGAAGAACTCCAGAGGCAAATCTGAAGTGTGACTGGCAGCCTCAGGGTCTACATTAACCTACTTTCTCTAAGTCCAGTGCCAAAGTTCTCTATAAACCCCAAAGATACTGATCTGCAATTGGAGAGATATTAAGGTCTTCCACCTCATCTGGGCTCTGTTCCTACGGTGTCTCATGTTCTGGCACTCTCATAGGAGATGGAGGGACAGAATATAAGACACTGTCATCATTGCATGACAGGCAACAAGACTATGGTTCTAGGATCTTAAAACCCAAATAAAGGATTCAAATTCTCTTCTTGCTCTTTTAGGGATGAGGAGCTGACAGGGACCTCTGTCAAGGGTCAGAATCAGCCTGGAAGATGATCAAACTAGATTCCTGGTCACCATTTCACATCTAATGAATCAGAATATCTAGGAAGAGAACAGGAGTCTGTTTTAAACAAGTATCCAGGCTCCCACTTGACTCCATGGGTAATTTCTACACATTAAAGTTTAAAAATAATAGCTCTAGGAACAGGGTTAATGGAGGAAGGCCCTTACTTAAACCTGGATAGCAATGTCAAAATTAGGGGATGATATAGGGGCAAAGCCAAGCTGGGTATGGAGTGAATAATCTAGAAGGAGAATTCAGAATGAATATGCAATTTGAAGGCCTTAAACCATAAAAGAGAAGGCAGAACATCAGAGCCTGAAGCTTAGAGCAGTGGGGTAAGCAAAGACCAGGAATACATGGGGAAATCATGAACAATGGTCACGATTGCTGACTCTTAGCCTAATTTTCCCAACAGAGCCCTAGAAGGGGAGTGTAGATGTCTTGCCTTACACAGGCCAGATGACTGGCCATAGACTATCCACTCTGCACACACAACCACTCCATCTAACCTTCAAAAGAGAAACTGTTCGTTGAGTGTAGTGGTGTATGCCTGTAATTCCAGTGACTACAGAGACTGAGGCAGGAAGACCACAAGTTCAAGGCCAGCCTAAGCAACTTATAAGACCCTGTCTCAAAATAAAAAGAGCCGGGGATGTGATTCAGTGGTTAAACATCCCTGGGTTCAATCTCTGGTACCAAAAAAAAAAAAAAAAAAGAGAGAGAGAGAAACTACTTCTGCTCTCAGTTAGTACTGTTTCTACTCTCATGACTCCTTCTCAGCATATAGAAGAGCTCTAGGCTACACAGTAAAATACAAAAAAACATCTAAGGGCTAAGGACTAGTACTACTAATGACTCTCTACTTGGTATATCAGAGGCCCTAACATTGCCTAATTTGAGGACCATTCCAGATCAGAAATCTTGAAATCTACTCCACACCCTTAGATCCTGCCATCTACACATATCTACTCAGTCTTCTACTAATTCTGACTATGCTTCATTGATAGAATTCCTTCCTATAGTCTAAACTCTTATGACCCTCCCAAAATTCCAGATTCAGTCTCAACAGAGTCTTGAACTCCTGAGGCTGCTGAGCTCCTATGCCTGGTTCAGTGGGAAGAGATGGTCTGAGGAGTGCTCCCTCCTTTCATCCTACCTGAATGGAACTCCAGGACTGCTTCAGGCTTTCATATAAGAAACTTATTTCAGAGATAGTTGAACCTGATATATTTAAAGGAATACAAAACAGAATCTGGTAACAGAATCTCGTAGCAGAATCTGAGGGAGGATAGGTAAGGTAGACTTTGATTTTAAAATAAATAGCAAATAAAATACAAAGAAAAGAATATGCAATCTCACTCAAACACTTGTAGGTCAATGACCTGATAATTCAAAAGGTGTTTCTAGATGAAAAAGGTGAGACTACTAAAAGATGATTTAAGTAGTCCCCAAGTTGATTTATGACCCTAATCCTGAACTGCTGGCCCTGTCCCTGCTTACACTATCCTGATTCTCTAGGTTTCTGACCTAATGGTTCAGCTTCCTGTTTCATCTTTGCCTCGCCTTATCCCTCAGGCCTTTTGCTTCTCACCTTGCTTACAATTTTGTTCCACTCTCAGTTATTCTGTCTTCAGCCAATCTTCCTACCTGAGTTAACAATCTTCCTACACTGGTTCTCCATTTCATCCTAAGCATACATGTCCCTTTCATGGGCAAGTCCCCTGTCAGGTTTACTCTAGTTTCATGAACATGATTTGGAAACTAAACACAAGCACATTAGATGATTCAAGTCAAGCATGTTAGAAATTCATCCTGGCAAACACTGGAATTACCAAAGGTGATCAAGTAAGTAGAATGACAATAAAAAGGGCCAAATTCTAATTAAAGAATACTATAAACAAATATGCAAATAAATCAGAAAAATATCAGATAGTACTACGTATTACTCAAAGAATAAGATAATGGAATAGAAAATATCTGGTGACTACTTTTAAAATTATTAATCAGTCTGAGGAATGCCTCTCAGAAGAGATGACATTTAAAAGCTTGTATATCTCTCTCTTTCTTTTTTTGGTAGGGCTATGGGGTACGGGATTGAACCCAGGGACAATTTTCCACTGAGCATTCTAGTCCCTTTTATTTTGAAATACAGAGTCCAAGATGCTGAGAGTCTCACTAAACTGCTGAGACTGACCTTGAACTTGTGATCCTCCTGCCTCAACCTCCTAAATCACTGAGATTACAAGCATATGCCATCAGCATCTATCTTAAAAGCCGGTATCTCAATAAAAGGAAGCCAGCCTTTCAAAAATCAAATAGGAAAGGATTCTAGGTGGAGATAACATGAACAAAAGCCTAACAGATATATCACTGAACTATTTTTAGGCAGAGGAATAACTCCATAATCATCCTTACATTTTATAAAGATTATTACAGTGTGGAGAATGGAATGGAGGTAGGGATATATAGAGATAGATAGATATTCAAGTAAGTAGAATGATAGATAGATAGATAGATAGATAGATTTCTTTTTCATTTAAATGCTCACAATATGGTTTTTTAAATTAGGAAACCCAGGTATAGGGTAGTAGCAATGAAAAATGAAAATTACTAGATTCAAGAAATATCAAGGAAGGGAAAAGGAAGAAGCCTAAGAAAATTATGTTATATACATATACAAACATGGCATAATGAATCCCACTATCATGTATAATTACAATGCACTAATAAAAAATAAATTAAAAAAAAAAAAAAAAAAAAGAAACATTGAAGAGCTGGGTATGGTGGTACATGCCTATAATCCCGGCAACTCAGGAGTCTGAGGCAGGAGCATTTCAAGTTTGAGACCAGCCTGGGCAACTTAGCAAGGCTCTATATCAAAAAAAAAAAAAGCTGGGGATGTAGCTCAGCAATAATGGGCCCTGGATTCAATTCCTAGTGCTTAGGAAAAAAAGAAAATAAAAATCTGAGGATGGAAGGAAGACAAGTCCTAGTGACTAACTGGTCATCAGATGTGGGAAAGAAGGAAGAACTATCCATCCCTACTAGGTTTTGGGCTTCAGTCATTACATGCTAAATTACAATGTATATGATAGGGCATTGGAGAAACAACAAGTGGGACAAAGCAGGAGACTGTGTTTTGTCATGAATAAAAGACATTCCAGTGGAGTTTTCCATTAAGCCGTTGGATATTCTGGTCTGGAGAAAGATCTGGGCTGGAGATTTGGGAATCATCCACATGTAGATGGTAACAAACTGTCAAAGAGGCTGAGATCACCCAGAGTAAGTACGAGGAAAAGCACAGGGCGGTGGAAAAGGCCTAACAGCAGAATGCCAACATTTAAAACAAGAATCATTTATTATATTAAAAAACTAGAAATATCTTATCTCCTTCAATAGAAGAGTTAAATATCGCCAGGTGTGGTGGTGCATGTCTGTAATCCCAGCAGTTTAGAAGGCTGAGGCAGAAAGTTTGTAAGTTCAAAGCCAGCCTCAAGAACTTGGCAAGGTCCTATTTCAAAATTAAAAAAAATAAAAAGGGCTAGGAATGTGGCTCAGTGGCTAACTACCCATGGGTTCAATCCCTGGGTACAAAAAAAAAAAAAAAAAAAAAAGTTATTAGCCAGTCTATGGAACACTATGCAGAAGCCAAAAAGAATGAGATGTGGGGCTGGGGTTGTGGCTCAGCAGTAGAGTGCTCACATAGTACATGGTTCAATCCTCAGCACCACATAAAAATAAATAAAATAAAGGTATTGTGTCCAACTACAACTAAAAAAATAAATATTTTTTTAAAAAGAATGAAATGTATCTTTATGTACTAATATAGAATACTGGCAAGGCACATTCTTAAAACAAAAAAGGAGGGGCTGGGGCTGCAGCTCTGTGGTAGAGCAGTTGCCTTGCGCTGTGAGGCACTGGGTTAGATCCTTAGCACCACACAAAAATAGATATTATATCCATCTACAACTAAAAAAAATTTAAAAAAAAAACAAAGAAGGAAATACCAGAATGATACATAAAATGTAATAATATTTGTGTAAATAAATCACCAAAATTCACTTCATACAAATGGATATAAACTCATGGGAAAAAAGTAGTCTGAAAGTTTCACTCTAAAACACCAGTGTGTTACCACTAAGGACTATAAAAATAATTGAGATGGAGGGAGTAGTCAAAATATTTTCTACAGCTGGGCACAATGGTACATGCCTGTAATCCTAGCAACTCCAGTAGGCTGAGGAAGGAGGATCCCAAATTCAAAGTCAACCTCAACAATTTAGGAGACCCTGTCTCAAAATAAAAAATAAAAAGGACTGGAGATATAGCTTAGTGGTAAAGGGTCCCTGGGTTAAATCCCCAGTGCCAAAACAAACAAATAAACAAAAAACATATATATATGTTTACAATATTTTGACTTTTTAAAAAGATAACTTGCCATATTCTTTCTAAATTATACTTTGTGTGTGTGTGTGTGTGTATGTATGTTTCTGGTGGTTTTTTTGTTTATTTGTTTGTTTGTTTTTTATAGTGCTGGGGATCAAATCCAGGGCCTTTTTGTTTGTTTCTTTGAACCCAGAGGTGTTTTCCCACTGAGCTATATCCCCAGCCCCAGCCCCCACTTTTTTCCTGTTTTTTGAGACAGGGTCTCACTAACTTGCTTAGGGCTTTGCTAAATTGGAGAGGCTAGCCTCAAATATGTGATCCTCCTGCTTCAGCTTCCTGAGCAACTGGGATTGCAGATATGCAATGAGACTTGAGCGCTAGGCAAGCACTCCTTTTACCACCGAGCCATACCCCCAACCCCAAACAGCAATTACCCTTTTGGGGATTTTTTGTTTTTTAGTAATCACCCTTTTTTCTCTAAGTTAAAAAAAAAAAAATTTTTTTTTTTTTTTCCAAAACAGAATGGGCAAAAGAGGAAGCCTATAAAAGATATCTTCTGTTTGTCCCTCCCACACTCCACTAGTCTTCATGTTCACATCTTCCGGCTTCCTATCTGCCCAAATCTGAAAATGCTAACACCAATCCCCCTAATTCCACACTCGATTCTGAATCCTTGGCCCCAGGTCAGTCCTAGCCACCGAACCCCCAAGTAGGGCCACAGGCCTAGAAAGGGAGGTCAAAGCCAACCTCAGCAACTTAGCAAGGCCTTAAGCAACTCAGAGAGACCCTGCCTGTCTCTAAATAAAATAATGTAAAAGGATGGGGATGTGGCTCAGTGTTTAAGCACCCTTGGCTTCAATCCTTGGTACAAAAAAAAAAAAAAAGAAAGAAAGAACAAGGATCACAAGGATCAGGTAGAAATCTCAACGGGGAAAAGATATTTGAAGGTCTAAAAGCAGCTCCCAAGTGCTGGGAAATGGGGATGAGGACAATCAGGCAAAGTCATTTAAGGGTGAATTAAAGGGTGAGCTAGTTCTATTTGTAAAGATTCCAAGTGAAGTGCTGTAATCTGGTGGAAACCAGGTTTACAGCAAAGGGAGCAAGACAAGCTGTATTTTGTGAAGAGCCAAGTTGGAAGGAAGGGTATCTAAGGGAGTCACTTCACAAAGCAGCAATTCTAGGAAGCACACTATAAAGGATTACTATAGATGGAGCAGCAAGAGGAGGCTAGAGGCTTGAATAAAAAGGAGGTAAGTAGATTCTACAAATGAAGAAAGATGCAGCTGAGATAAAGCTTCTCCTTCTTAAGTGAACCAAAGGCAGAGAGATCATAGGCAGCTCTCTGGTGGACTGTGCTCTTAACTTTCAACTTTCTGTGGATAAAACACAACGTACTTCCTCATGTTTTCCTGGTCACCCAAAGAAATGACACTGCCCAGGCCTTACACAATAGCTGATTCATCATCAATTACTCTCTATCACAGTTTGCTGAGCCTCACAGCTCACGCAGACACATACCAGACGGCCCTGGAAAATAAAACAACCTGGTGTGAGCTGTCAAAGTCCTCTTGGTACTTGACCTCACCCTCTGAGGTAGGTTTCATTTCAAAACTGAAAGGTACTGTAGAGCTGGGGAAATCCAAAGATCAATAGAGCTAGGAACAGGTGGTTCCCATCAGAAAAGGGTCTCAGGATGGAACTCAAAACAGAAACCAGACCAGTGATAAGACATGGTTTATGATGTCTGTCTCCAAGCCAGCCTTCAGATGCCATTTATATGTTTTCCAATATTTATAACAGGGCATGACCACTCTTATCCACTGACTGACTACTAAATATCTAATTCCCTGAGTGCTTAAGCAACTTTCTCGTTTTATTCAGTTTTAGAGCTTTGGGGTAGCTCATTAATTGTGATAGTAAGGGACTTATAAACTTTTTAGTCTTTCAAAAATGGCAGATTTTCCTTTTTTTTTTTTTTTCCTTCAATATGGGGATCACACCCAAGGCCTCATGCATGCCAAGCAGGTGCTCTACCACTGAATTACATCCTCAGTCCTAGCCACATTTTTTTTTTTGGGGGGGGGGGAGTTACCAATAATAAACTCAGGGGCACTCAACCATTGAGCCACATCCCCAGCCCTAATTTATATTTTATTTAGAAACAGGGTCTCACTGAGTTGCTTACCACCTCACTGTTGCTGAGGCTGGCTTTGAATTCTCGCTCCTCCTATCTCAAGCTTTGGAGCCACTGGGATTACAGGCGTGTGCCACCACACCTGGACGTGGCTATATTTTAATTGTAATGAATTTTATTATCTTTTCTTCCTTGTTCACCTCCCCATGAACCCTTTCCAAAATTTCTGTTTCACTAAAAACTTTCCAAATTATTCAAAATGGCCCACTCACTGAAGCAATATTAATACAATAAAATTTTAGTTCAAAGAGTCAAGTTATCTTGAGGTTCAATCATAACTATATGATTATAGGCAAGACATTTCATCTTTCTGGGTTTGGTTTCAGTTTCTTCTTCTATAAAGTAAGGAGACTAGAAACAGAAAGAAGGAAAGCAATACAATGTCCTTTAAGAAAGATTTAAGCTCATCAAGTGCCCAGCAGGGTTACTTTAAAAAGATACTGACTGGGTGCGGTGGCACATGCCTGTAATCCCAGCGGCTTGGGAGGCTGAGACAGGAGGACCAGCCTCAGCAACAGCGAGGCACTTAGCAACTCAGTGAGACCCTGTCTCTCAGTAAAATACAAAATAGGGCTGGGGTTGTGGCTCAGTGGTCGAGTGCCCCTGAGTTCAATCCCTGGTACCCTCCAAAAAAATATACCTTAGCATATTATGGTGAAACTCTAAGCAAGAACAAAAAAATTCAGAAACCTCCAGAGACAACGGGTTATTATTCACAAAAGAAAAAAAATCCTATTCACTGAACTTCTCATCTGTATCACTAGAAAATCAAGATAGTGAAAAGCTGCTTACAGTCTTTATAGAGACTAAGACGAGTATTTCAAGAATCCTGAACCCAGCTAGGCTGAGTGGCATACTCCTGTAATCCCAGCTACTAAGGAGGCTGAGGTAAGATCACCATTCAAAGCCAGCCCAGATAATTTAGCAAGACCCTGTCTCAAAAAATAAATAAATGAAGGGGTGGGGATGGTGCTCAGTGGTAAAGCACACCTGAGTTCAATCCCCAGTGGGGAGGATGGAGAATCCTAAACCCAATCAAGACATCATTCATGCATGAAGTTTACAAAAAATTGAACAAAGAAGACATTGCACTGCCAGGTCTATTGCTAAGAAATGGAGACAACCTCAGTGTCCATCAACTGATGAATGGATAAAGAAAATGCAGAACATATGCATAAAGGAATACTATTCGGGAATAAAAAAGAATGAAATCTTTTTTCTTTTTTTGGTACCAGGGGTTGTACCAAGGACACTTAACCACTGAGCCACATCTCCAGGCCTTTTTTTTTTTTTTAAGTTGTAGATGGACATAATGCCTTTATTTTATTTATTTATTTTTATGTGGTGCTGAGAATTGAACCCCGTGCTTCACATGCGCAAGTCAAGTGTTCTACCACTAAGCTACAACCCCAGCCCCATCCAGCCCTTTTCATTTTGAGACAGGGTCTCACTAAGTTGCTTAAGGCCTCACTAAGTTGCTAAGGCTTGCTTTGAACTTGTGATCCTTCTGCCTCAGCTTTCGAGGTACTGGATAACAGGCATGACCCACTGTGCCTGGCAAGAATGGGCTCTTTTAAAAAAAAATCCTGTCATCTGTAGCATCATGTATGAAACTGATGATCATTATATTAAGTAAAATAAGCCAGGAACAGAAAGACAAGTACTGCATGATCTCACTCATATGTGGAAAATAAAAATAGCTGATCTCATGTAAGTTGAGAATAGAATAATAGTTACCACAGGATAGAGAGAGAAAGAAAGAATAAGGAGTGGAAGAGGTTGATCAATGGCTACTAAGTTATAGTTAGACAGGAGTAAGAAGCTCTAGTGTGCTGCTGGGTGTGGTGGCGCACGGCTATAATCCCATCAACACAGGAGACTGAGGCAAGAAAACTGCAAAATAGAGGCCAGCCTTGGCAATTTAGCAAGACCCTATCTCAAAAAAAAAATAGGGATGCATATCAGAGGTAAAGCACCCCTGGGTTTAATTGCCAGTACCAAAAAAAAAAGTAGTACTTCTGCTGTGCTCTTGCACAGAAGGATGATATTGATACCAATAATGTCCTATATACTTCAAACAGAAAGAAGAAATAATTTTGAATATTTTTACCATAAAGAAATAAATGTTTGAGCTGGGGATGGTGGCACACACCTGTAATCCCAGTGACTTGGGAGGCTAACACAGGAGGACTGCAATTTCAAGGCCAGCCTCAGCAACTCAGTGAGGCCCTTAGCCACTTATTGGAGACCCTGTTTCAAAATAAAATATAAAAAGGGCCAGGGATCTAGCTCATTGGTAAAATACCCCAGGGTTCAATCTCCAGTACCAAAAAAGAAAAAAAAAGAAAGAAATATATGAGGGAATAGATATGTTTAACTTGATTTAAATATCACATGATATACCATGAATGTGTACAATTTTGTTTTTGTATGTCAGAAAATAAATTTAATTTAAATGTTTAAAAAATTGGACATATAAAGACTGTTCATGGGGCTGGGGATGTGGCTCAAGCGGTAGCGCGCTCACCTGGCATGCGTGTGGCCCGGGTTCGATCCTCAGCACCACATACAAAGAAAGATGTTGTGTCTGCCGAAAACTAAAAAATAAATTAAAAAAAAAAAAAAAGACTGTTCATGGAAGAGAGACAGTGGAGTAGAGGAAAGAGACCGGAAGAGGAAAGAGAAAAGGAAAATACTGGGGAATGACATTGGCCAAATTATATTATTATTTTGTGTGCATGTACAAATATGTAACAATAAATCCCACCATTATGTATAACTATAATGCACCAATAAAAAATATGGAATAAGAAAAATTAAAAATTAAAGAAATATATATTTAAAGATTGTCCATAGGAGCTGGGGATGTGGCTCAAGTGGTAGCGCGCTCGCCTGGCACGCGTGCGGCCCGGGTTCAATCCTCAGCACCACATACAAACAAAGATGTTGTGTCTGCCGAAAACTAAAAAAATAAATATTAAAAAAAAAAAATTCTCTCTCTCTCTCTCTCAAAAAAAAAAAAAAAAAAAAGATTGTCCATGCCCCTCTTGTATAAAAATCAAAGAAACAACCTAGCAAAATCAGTATCTAAAATTAGAATAAACCCAAGAAAAACAAAGTATACAAAAAACACATTTCCTCTCTTTACTCCCAAAAATCCTTTTAATAAGTTTGGACCAGATGACTTCGGATGGCCTTTCCAATTCCAAACAGAAACCATCCTTGTACACCACAGTCCCTGGCAGTCTGGATTTGAGTTGTTCATCACCTAGTGGTCTGATGTAGTAAATGCAGTTCATCGACCTGGGATAAACTTATAGCCATTTTGTGACTTCTAACAGTGCGCAAGGCAGCAGCCTGAACTTCTAGAAATTATAAGAGTAGAAGATTACAAATCCTCCAAAATCATATGCAATTGTAAAGGCTTAGCTCACCATCTATTCATTCTCCAAGGATGTGGGAAAGGCCCACTTTGTGCCTAAGTTATCACAAGAAATAAAGATTTGTTAGGTTGAATTTACAAAATAGTGAGAGGCAGAGATTGCTCTTGTGCATATCAATCAGAATTCAAAGCAAGTTTAGATGCTATAAGAAAATTGCAAATATGCCTTAGGAAGACTGTCTCCAAAAGTTCACAAGACTGGTATATGGAAGATGAATTATATTTATCCTATATGGTTCATGGGATTGGCCTAAAATTAATGAGAAGACTGAATTAGATTTCAATTCAAAAGAAGAAACAGTTATCCACCAAAGAGAGCTATTCAACAATATAATATCTTCAAGAAGTGATGCACTCCCCCATCAATGGAGATATTCAAAGGGAATTTGGATGATTATCTGTCAGGGAGACAATAGAAAGCATTCCTGTAATTGGTTGGCAGACTGGAGACAAGATTGTATTAAATTACTTTAATGGCCCTTTCCAGCTCTGAGAGTCCATCATTTCTAAATAAAACGAAACAAAAACAAACAAAACTCACTAACAAAAAACTAAAGTTCTCCTTCTACTTTTTTTTTTTTTCCTTTTAGACCTACTCAGACAGTATAACCCAGTGGCTAAAAGCATAGATTTGACTCTATTTTCTACTTGAGTAAACGTGGACAAATTATTTATTTCCTTCCATTTCATTATCTGTAAATTTAGAAAAGGCCCTATTCTCACAAGCTTACTATAAAAATTAAATAATATAACACTTTGTTAAGTACTTAAAACAGTGCCCTACACATGAAAGTGTTCAGAACTAGCAGTTTGAAAAGGAAAGGGAAAGGAATGATGGGGGGCAGGGGAGTAGGGGAGGTAAGGACTGAAACCTGTTTGTTTTAGTTATCTGTACCCAAGCCTCAACCAAAGCATTTCTGGCTATTGCTGACCAGCTAAGTTCCTTTGGCAACCAATCTCAAAAAAGAGCCCAGACCTGCCTTCTTCAGGAAGGAGGCACAACCCTTCACTGAAATCTGGCATCCTCCTTGCATAAAGCAGAGTTCCTAAGACTGCACAAATACCACTACACCAAGCTAAAAAATGTCATTCTTCTTACCTGCTATTATCAATCCCAGAACTTGAGAGTTTAAAGGGACCTTATAGACCATATAGAGCAATTCCTTTGTTTAATGAATGACGACAACAAGGCTAAGAAAATTGAACTCCTAGACATAACAAGTTGGTAACAGAACCAAGAAAGATCAAAGGCCTCTTTATTCCTAGTCACTAACCAAAATCTTGCCATTTTGGGAAAAACAAAACTGGCCCTTCTACCTCTCAAACCACATGGCCTACATAGGTTGAGCAACCTTTTGAGTTTCAAGATATAGATGTTGGATTTTTAGATTAGAGATACTCAACTAGTAAAAATCTATGCAAATATTTCAAAATCCAAAAAACTCCAAAGCCTGAAACACTTCTAATGCTAAGCATTTCAGATAAGGGATATTCAATTTGTACCACCTACTTCACACAGGTCAAAGACGCCTAGAAAGAGCAGAACACAAAGCTTAAAAGCATGGACTGTGAAGCCAGGCCACTTTATTCAAATCCCAACTCTTATATTTATTAACCGTGTAGCTTTAAGCAAATTTCCTAATCTCTCTTTGACGCTATAAAATACAGGAGTAAAAATGACGATGTATTTATTTGGTACGAGGGATTAAGTCCAGGGGAACTCTATCACTGAGCTACATCCTCAGCCCTTTTATTTCTTATTTTGAGACAGGGCCTCGCTAAATTGCTTAGGGTCTCTCTAAATTATTCAGGCTGGTCTTGAATTTGTGATTCTTCTGCCTCAGCTTCCAAAGTTGCTGGGATTATAGGCAACTGCCACCATATCTGGAAAGAATGACTATTTATAAGGTTATGTTTAAGGATTGAGATAATCCATGAAAATTCTCAGTACACTGCTCTGCTTCTCTTTGTTACCAGTTGTATTAACAAGAGAAACAGGGGCTGAGGATGTGGCTCAAGCAGTAGCGTGCTCACCTGGCATGCGTGCGGCCCGGGTTCGATCCTCAGCACAACATACAAACAGCGATGTTGTGTCCGCCGAAAACTAAAAAAAATAAATATTGAAATTCTCTCTCTCTCTCTCTCTCTCAAAAAAAAAAAAAAAAAAAAAAAAGAAGAAGAAGAAGAAGAGAAACAGGGGCTGGGATTATGGCTCAATGGTAGAGCACTTACTTAGTATGTGTGAGGGGCCCTGGGTTCGATTTTACCACATAAAAATAAATGAATAAAATAAAGGTCTACCAACATCTAAAAAATTTTAAAAAAGAAGAAGAGGAGAAACAAGCATAACCACAAAAGATCAGAGAAACTCCCACTTCTGTTCCAAAGAACACTGAGACACACATATTTATTTAGCTTCATTTCCTGGCCCAGGAAATACCCAATCTTACAAGAGGAGACTACAATTAACCTATTGCTCATATATTTCTTTGGATTGAGGGAAGAACCAGTTCAGAGGATTAAGGCACATGCTATGATGATAAGATGCTTATGGTCAGAAATAAAAGTTAATAATGTCAGAACCCTTTACACTCAGTTCAAGTTCAACAAGATGCAGTTCTTGTTCAATCTCTTCCCCTCAACCTACTAAAGACAGATAGCATAACAGTTAAGAGCAAAAGCTCTGCTGCATACAGTGGTGCACACCTGTAATCTCACCAACCTGAGAGGCTGAGGCAGGAGGATCACAAGTTCAAGGCCTGCCTAGGCAACTTAGTGAAACCCTGTCTCAAAATAAAGTCTAAGAATGTAGTTCAGTGGTGGTGCACCCCCAGGTTCAATTCCCAGTCCAGGGGAGTGGAGAGGATATATAGATATGTAGATACATATACATACACATATAAAATATACATTCAATTAAGTATATATTATAACTTTTTTCAAAATAGGGCAGAGATATATAGTATTTACTTAAAAAGAAAATAACAATCCCTCTTCCACTTTCCATTCTTTTTTTAAAATTATATATTCATCATTTAATTTTCATAACAAAGACTGGTGTCATTTGTCATTATCTCCATTTGACAGGTACAGAAACAGGTTCAGAGAGCTTTAAGGCCAGATAGTTAGTAAGTAGATGGGCAGGATTACCAGAAAGAACTTTCAGATATTCGGAAGGTAAAGTTGGTGAACTCTTTTCACTCATCCTGGGAGGCAGGGGCTACATTAGAAGATACCTAGAAGGCACCCAAAAAGAATTAAGACTAATAATGGGATTTTTAAGAAATTCTTCAAAAGGTCATAACTGCTCTAACAAGGCAAGACCAATCAGGAATTGTAACCTAAAAAGCCAGTAATGAACTAAACTATCATCAATTCTGCCCTCCCAGAAAGAGCACAAATGATTGATAGGCCTGACAAAGCAGGACTTCATCTCTGATGACAAGCACACCCCTTTATACTAGCCTTAATCTCCCCAATTCCAGAATGATGTAGCACTTTATCATGCTAAAGAAACAGCTTTTTTTTTTTTTTGGTTATAAGCAATTTAGGGGCGGGAATAATACCTTATTCACAGATATTTCCCTTGTTATGTGGTCCTTTATATACCAAATATATTTTTGTTTGAAAATTAAATAAATTTATTCATTCAACTCCAATATCCTAGGCACTATTCTAGAATATGAGAACACAGCAATGATCAAAACAATGTCCTGGGCTGGGTGAGTAGCTCAGTGATACATCCCCCAGCTCCACAAAAAAATAAAAAAATAAAAAAAGAATTATCAGGTTAACAAATATATATATTATATAATATACAAAGTGTATATTATATGTACGATACACATAAATATTTTATATATTAAATATAAAAATGTTTTGTGTATAAATTTTTCTCCTAGATACTGGGGATTGAACCAGGGGCATGCTACCTCTGAGAACCATCCCCAGACCTTTTTTTTTTTGCTTCCAGGAATTGAATCCAGAGGTGCTTAACTACTGAGCCATATTCCCAGCTCTTTTTTGTATTTTATTTACAGACAAGGTCTCACTGAGTTGCTCTGAACTCATAATCCTCCTGCCTCAGCCTTCTGAACCACTGGGATTATAGGTGTACGCCACCACACCTGGATATATGGTATTTAAAGTTTTGAAAAAAAAATAAAGCACTAAGAAATAAGTGTAGGCAGAACAGGGATATATGGACTACTTTGAGTACTCTGTCACTGGAGGCTGAAGAGATGAGAAGGCATTAGGAAGAAAAAAAATGTTAAGGAAGAGGGGCCAAGGAGGTAGACAGAGAGCTAAGAGAATGCCATAGAAATTAAGTGAAGCCATAGTGCAAGGAAGGAGCAGCAACCGCTTCTGATAAGAAAGGTAAGAAAGATGACTGAGAAATGACCATTGAATCTACAAGCTGATTTCTAAATTTATTCTTCCCTATTTCACATATACCTTTTTTTTTTGTTGTTGTTTAATCCAGTAAAAATCCCAGCATTATTCAAGGAATACACATAAGGTTTCTGTTTAATGGAGCTAGGACCATGTGGGGAAAAAAAACAAAAACAAAAATCAATGCTCTTAATCTGAACAAAACAGACTTTACAAAGTGAATGATGTTGAACAAACATTTTGTCTAGTTGAAGTAACTGTCTTTCTAAAACAAAGTTCCTGACTATGCCTTGTTGTGCTTAGTTGGTGGGATCAGAGCTTTTTAAACATATTTTTTCTTTTTTTTTTTTTGGACCAGGGATTGAACCCAGGGATGCTTAACCACTGAGCCACATACCCAGCCATTTTTTATTTAGAGACAGAGTCTCGTTGAGTTGCTAAGCGCCTCACTAAGTTGCTGAGGCTGGCTTTGAACTTGTGATTCTCCTGTCTCAGCCTCCAGAGCCGCTGGGATTAGAGGCGTGTGCCACCTCCCAGCATGAAAGGTATTTCTTTTGTTCTGCCATAAAAAGGCACAATTATTCTAGACCCCCTTTCCCTCCTCCCTAACTCAAATATCCTAACCAACTGAATAAGACCATAAATTTACACACACACACACACACACACACACACAGCCTTAAAGCCTTAAAAACAAAACAGAGCACAACAGACCCTAAAGTTGGATGACAAAGATACACTGTACACTGCATCTTTCTTTTTCTTTTTTTGAGATGGGGTATTGCTATGCTGCCCAAATTGGCTTTGAACTTCTGGGCTCAAGCAATCTTCCTGCCTCAACCACACAATTGGCTAGGACTACTGGCTTACACTATCACACTCTGCTGTACCTTCTTTCTTTCTTCTTTTTTTTTTTTTTTTTTTTTTGGTACCAGGGATTGAACATAGGTGAGCTGATGTCCCAGCCCTTTTTTTATTTTTAGTTGTAATTGGACACAACACCTTTATTTCACTTATTTTTTTATTTGGTGCTGAGGATCGAACCCAGGGTCTCATACGTGCCAGGTGAGCGCTCTACCGCTGAGCCACAACCCCAGCCCTATATTTTTCTTTAGAGACAGGGTCTCAATGAATTGCTAAATGCCTCACTAATCTGCTGAGGCTGGCTTTGAACTCGAAATCCTCCTCTCAGTCTCCTGGAGCCACTGGGATTACAGATGTGCCACTGCACCTTCTTTCTTTTACTGTACAATTGATCACCAGTCATTTGCTAATTCAAAGGTTGGGCTTCATTTACATTTTTCTCCTTAGCATTCCTAGATAAAAGTGCAATTTCTGGTGTCTTCATTTTAAAACAGAAGTAATACTCCAAAATAAAGTCTGCAACTTTCTCTGCTATAGCAAGCACAGTAAAGTTAGAATAATCCACACTACTGAAGCAGGAGAACAATAATCACTAAAAATTGGATAATGCAAACATCCGTCATAAATGCCTACAACTTCTCAATGGACTATGCTCTCTCTGATTTTGAACTTTTGTTCCCTCTGCCTATAATACCCTTTCCTACCCTCCCCCTCACATTTGGGACTCTGGATGTCAACTTTTATCTAGACCGCCTTCTCCCATTGCTTCCAAAGCTAAATTAAGGCCCCTCCTCTCTTCTCCCACTGCATTCTCTGCTAACTCATATATTAATACTTAACACATGTCTGTGTTACCTGTCTCTCCATCTAGATAATAAACATCTTGAGGCCAAGGTCAAGATCTCATGCATTTGTATATTCTTAGTGTCTAAGACATATTAAACAATCAATAATGATTTGTTGAATGAATGTATACAAACTTGACCAAGAAAACCTTCAGTAATTTTTTAACATATTTTCCCTGATAAATCAACTGAACTCAGGCTAATATTAAAGTTACTGGCACCCAATCCCATCCCCAGCTGATAGCAGAAGCAAAGAAATTTACTCTACATGGTAATGAACATAGAGGTTTAAAAAAAAAAAAAATGGAAGTGTGTGCTACCCGAAATCAACTCAAGAGGAGTCATCATTTCCACTGCTCTTCTTTGAAGACAGCAGTCTATGCTTCTCAAACCACCAGCTGTGCGCTGGCACACAGGAGGGAAGCAGGGGTGATGAACCTCTAGATTGTTTTGTTCACCTCTTTCCCACCAATACTGCATTTCACTCTTCGCTTTTTACCCATCCTCACTTTCTATACTTTGTATTTGCATTTGGTTTCCATTTTTCCCCTTTTTAAACTTTCCTCTGCCATCTCTTCCACATACTCTATTTCAGGCAGAGATACCATAGAGTATCCAAGGGCATTGCTTTGTCTAATAGGGAGAACTTAGGCCAAGGATGTTGCTGTATCTTTGGGTTACTTCTGCAAACTACACCAATAAACTTCTTATGTTTCTCAGGCAACCAAAGAGTGATCTCCTAACAGCAGAACAAGGAAACCAGCACATGACACCAAATTGTTACTATCTGCAAAGTGGGTAAGATAAGTTTCTAGGCTATAGTAGCCTATAATATAATAGAGAAAAGGCCCTCTCAATTTAATATTATTTTAAATAAAAGAGAGCTCTGAAGGAGGAGAAAAAAATTAAACCATGTTTTTAAAAAACAATGCTACATGTTTATAGAGCAAATTTAAATAGCTATAGTATACTTTGCTGGGACAAGTAGGTTAAAGAAAAGAAATATGGTCCCTACCACCAGGGAATTTGGGAGTCTCATTGAGTAATCACTCTCACTCCTTCACAAACTCATAAATGTAAGCACTAGAGATCAAGAAGAGAAGAAATTATCTTAAAACAAGAGTCAGGAGCCTAAGGTAACTGGAATGGATGTTCTAGGACAGAAAAACAAAGACTGATTTGGGAGGCTTTCTGAATTTAAAGTTATCCAAGTTTCAAAACTGTGACACAGCTGGGCACAGTGGCACACACCAATAATTCCAACAACTCAGGAGACTGAGGCAGGAGGATTTCAAGTTTGAGGCCAGCTGCAGCAATTGAATGAGGCCCTAAACAACTTAGCAAGACCCAGTTTCAAAATAAAAATAAAAAGGAAATGTGGCTAAGTGGTTAAGCACCCTGGGTTTAATCCCCAATACCAAAATAAAAAATAAAATAAAATAAAGTCTATGCCACAGACATCAGAAGTTAAGGAAAGGACAATCTACAAGCAGTAATCAAGAAATCTAACTCATGCTGTATATATATAGGTGACTCTATGACCAGTGTGATTCTGCAATCTGTACAATCAGAAAAATGAGAATTTATACCCCAATTGATTCAAATGTATGAATTGCCAAGATCATTGTAATGTCATGGCAGCTAATTAAAAAAAAAAAAAAATCTAACTCAGGTCCCAATAAGCTGTATAACCTTCAGCAAATTCTTTCACTCTTCTAATCCAAAGATGGCTCATCAGTAAAATTGGTACAATAATAACTTATTGGCAAAGCTGTCTGTGATGCTTATACAAGTAATATAAAATCATTTTTTAAAGTTTTATGTATATAACATGCCAACATAATGTAAGAGGAAGTAAAAATTGTTTCTCTGAATGGAAGATAAATCCTGTGGTTCAACTTCCAAAGTCTAAACCTGGCTCACCTTCCCAGTCATATTAAACCCCTTAACCAACCTGTGGTCATTTGAGTGAGAAGAGTCCTGTGTGAGATTCCAGGGTTGGGGCGGTGACTATTCAATCCATTGTTCCATATCTCAGGAGCTTCATCCATAAAATGGGTAATGTGGAATTCAAAAGTTAATCCAGATCTGAGTAAGGGAGTACAGAATTTTCCAAAAGTGAGTAAAACATTTACACAACCCTACCCACCACCACTCAGAGATAATAAGGTCATTAAATAGTATCACTCCCAGAATAGAATTTAAAAATGGCTTAGTGATCATTTAATTTTTTGTTTTACAGTGGAAAAAACTGAGACCCAGATATATAAATTGTAGAAGTCTCACAGCTAGTCAGTCACAGAATGGGGCTAGGGCATAGAGCCTTGGATTCCAAAATCCAGAGCCCACTTTGACAAATTACAGCATCTCCAGGGCACCTGGAGAGCCTACAGGACACATCACTCTAGGATTTCATCAACAGTAAAATGTAGGCCACTGAAGGTAGGATATAGGATTCTCGGGGAGGTTAAGAGCTAAGGAAGATGAGAAAGGAAATACTTCACTGAGGAGTACAATTAGTCCTAGAGGTACTCAGATAAGAAGAAATCAAGGAAATATTTCAGGCAGAAAAGAATTAAAACAGGCAATCTTGGGGAAAAATTTTTTTTTTTTTACCTGATGGGTAAAAATTTCTTTAGGGAAGATAAAAAAAGTAAATTTGGAGGACCATAATGCATTCAATCAGGATACTCCATGACCATATGCAATTTAGTCCTTTCGTCTCCTGTTTTCTAATATTTTTTGTTGTTGTATTTGGAGAGCGCACCCGGATTTGAACCATTACTAGTATCTTTTTTTTTTTTTTTTTAATTAGGAATTGAATCCAGGGGTGCTTAACCACTTAAGCCACATCCCCAGCCCTTTTATTTTCTGAGTCAGGATATTGCTAAATTGCTTAGTGCCTTAAATTGCTGAGGCTGGCCTTAAATTTGCAATCCTCCTGCCTCAGTCTCCCAAGTGGCTAGGATTATAGGTGTGTACACCATGCCAAGCCATTACTAGTATTTTTAATTCTTTAATCTACTTTGTCTCCCTACAAAGAACTCCAGAGAGACCACATCTACCTTATGGTTAAGTATACCATCTGTGGACTCAGATTGCCTACATTCATATCCATACTTTACTACTTTATCTGAACTTGGACAAACTCCTTCACCTCTCAGTACCTCTGTAAAATGGAAATAATATCACCACCCATTTCATGAGCTTATATGAGGATTAAATGTGTATTCCAGTCACAACCTACTAATGGGTTTTGAATCATTTTAGTTATAACAACCCCTTTTATGTTTGAATATAAATAAATGAACAGAAACTGGAACCAGAATACATTGCATGTAGTAATAAGTAGTGTTTTGCAAAAAAATCTGTTATATAAAATGGGTACAGTGGCACACATCTATCATCCCAGCAACTAGGATGGCTGAAGCAGGATTCCAAGTTCAAAGCCAACCTCAGCAACTTAGTAATTTAGTGAAACCCTGTCTCAAAATTAAAAATAAATAAATAAATAAAAGGTGATGTTGCTCAATGGTAAAGCATCCTCATTTAATTCCCAATTAAAAAAAAAAAAAGAACCGATATGTGATATATGTGTGTACATCTGAATTACAATGTAAAATCGATTTCTTCCAATATTTTACTTTTAATAATGTTAAGAGCCACTGAGTTAAAGCATAGAATAGGCTTAGAACAGGGCCTAGCATACAACTAAGTACTTAGTGCTATTATTATTACTGTAATAATAATAGCACTAAGTACTTAGTTATATCCTAGGTATGTACCTATCAAAGTTATTTACAGAGTTATATAAAACAATATGAAGACTTTTGGAAAATTTGATACACATGTTAATGTAAGTTAAAAGCAAAAATCCCTCTCCATCTATAACAGCCATGTAGTCCTTGTTTAGGCATGTTTTTGTTACCTGGACCCCCTAACCATGTGTTACACTGAGGTGTCCACAGACTATGATTTATCTAACACTATGTCAGGATTTGTCAATATTTGTAGAATAATGGAGGCTTGGTGCCAGAGTAAAATAACTCATTTTTACAGAGCTGGGGATAAGGGGTAGTGAAGAAGGAGTCAAGCACAAGTAGCTGAAGGAAGCAAGTGAGTCTCTCAAAGAATTGTTCATTCCCCTAGAGCCAGGTAACTCAAATGTGCCACTGAGGAGGCCAGACTAAGACACCTGGGCCTTGGAGAAGGTCTGAATCACTTCCATCTCTCTCTCCTTATCCAGTTACCTCACAGAACAGCATTTAAGCCCAGACAGGGCTCAAATGTGTGTGTCACTCACATCAGGAGAAAATGGAAATCCCCAAGGAGATACAAATGGGCTGACTACACAACAAAGGATTACCTAAAGGTAACCTTCAAAGTCAGCACATTAACACGTTAAAAACAATTTAAATTCTAAGCAGATCGGGAGGCTGAGGCAGGAGGATCACAGGTTCAAAACCAGCCTCAGAAATTTAGCGAAGCTGTAAGCAACACTGTTTTAAAATAAAAAAAAATAAAAAGGGTGACGGCTAGGAATGTGGCTCAATGGTTAAGCACCTTTGGTAGCTTTTTTGCTACAAAAAAAAAAAGAAAAAGAAAAAGAAAGAAAGAAAGAAAGAATTTAATTCAAAAACCTTGATTTATAGAAAAACTGGAAAATGTGCTCACCAGTAAAGAAATCAGAAGGTCTGGATTCCATCCCCGACAACGTATGACTTTGAATGGCTCACTTCATTTCTCTGGGCTTAAGTGTCTTCCTCTGCTTAAAAAAGAGAGAGAAAGAGAAGGGGATAACTACCTCGTAGAGCGTGGTAAAAATTAAGATAGTTTGCAATAAAATGCCTACCATAAGATCTGTCCCTTCTAGACCATAAAAGACAATACAAATTATAATAAGCTGTGGGTCACTGACCAACTAACTGCCTGTGAAAATGCCTACAGAGTATGTCTACATATTCGTATTATTTTAAAAATCATATTTTGGTCTTCCCAGCACAACACCCTGTACTAGGAGATCTGGGAAAGCAGTATTTTCCCATCTCATTCCTTAAAGCAGTGGTTTCTAAGTATTTTGGTACAGGGGCGGGGGGACACCTGAAATTTCCCCATGGTACTGCCCATACATTATGAAAATCTAAAAAAAAAAAAAAAAGGCCGAGATGATCGACACCGTGCCTACATTTTACTATTATTCACATTCTCCTTTCAAATTAAAGGAGGGAGGATTAAACTTCTTCCGCCACGTTTCGGACCAGCCTACAGGAGGGATCTTAAGGACTCGCGTCGCAGGGAAGTCCCAGCGAACAGGAGGCGGCGCGTTCTAGAGCTTTCGGGCGACCCCAATTTCTCCTGAGACGAATCCAGGCCACGTGTCGCCATTTTGTGTTCAGGAAACATGGCGA
Source organism: Marmota marmota marmota (assembly GCF_001458135.2). NCBI lineage: Eukaryota > Metazoa > Chordata > Mammalia > Rodentia > Sciuridae > Marmota > Marmota marmota. Next base: position 3,355,056 of record NW_025999977.1, on the reverse strand, counting down.
CGGGGGGGGGGTGGCGATGGGGAGCGCCACGTTAGCCCACTTTCACTGAGGGACTAAGTATGCTTTGCTCACTTGACATTCTGGAGTCTGGCTTAGCTCAAGGAGGAAAGGGAAGGGGCAGAAATCACAACTCATGTGCCGGCATCTCAGCGACATTTTCTAGCGAGATAAACTAGGCAGAAAAGGCCTCCTAAGATGGCGGGCGTCACCAGGGGCCGCCCGAGAGTGGGGCGCTGCGGCTGCGCTGTGAGAGAAGAGGGCCGAAAAGGGAGAACCGGAGAGGCCGCGCGGGAAATGCCGCAGAAACCTCCAACTCTGGTCGGCACCGCTCGAATTTAAATAAGGCCTCCAGAGACGCACACTATTGTTTCAAGTAGCAGACAAGAGACTGCCACGGTAGAAAGGACCGAATTGCTAGGTTGAGTTTCTGCGGGTTTCAACAGAAAGAAACCAGCAAGATGCAAACAAAGCATTATGTAAATGGACGCCATTCTTTTCATGGCTGTTACGAGCACTTCACAAACACAAAGGCGCGACTCCGCCGGCCCGCGGTAGGGGCTCGGGTTTGGATCTTTCTGCTCACCAGCCACCTCCGTGGGGCCGGGGCAGGAGTGGGGGCTGGCGCAGGGCGCCCGGACGCCGGGGACGAAAGGGCCCCACGTGCCCGCTCGCGCGCGCACCCGCCCCACAGGCCGCACCTCGCCGCCCCTCCCCCCCGGGAAGACGGCGGCTGCCCCTCCCGTCCTCCCCACACCCTCGCGCATGCGGTCTGGCTTACCTCACGCGCACGTTTTAAACCCGCGGCGTCCCAGCTGCCGCCTGCACTGATTGCCAGGGCTGCCCTTGTCACTCTGCGCATAAATCCCTTTGGTATATCAGGAAAATTATATGTGTCTCCCCAAAACAACATTAATATTTTCAGCCACCTGCCAGTGCTGTTGGAGTTAATAAAACACGTGTTCACTGTAAAGCCCTGCCGGACCCACACCTTCCGCCCATCAAATGCATTATTTTCACTACTCCGGTATTGAAAGGATTTTTTTTTTTAAGTACCGCGTGGAGGTTGGCGCAATCTTGTGACCTAAAAAAACGGGTCCTCATTTTTTTCAAGGGGTCCTGCGCAGAAAGCACTTCCGGGGTCAGAGGGTACGCGGGGTTGAAAGCGGGCTTCCCGCCCCGCCCAGACCGCCGAGGCTGCCGCCGGAGTCGCCACCGCCGCGCCCTCGCCCACCCGCCCGCCCGCCGCTCCCGGCCCCGCTCGCCCCCTCCGCCGCCGCCGCCCGCCCCTGCGACGACGCCGCGGCCTCCCGCCCGCTCCTGCTCGCTCCCGCGGCCCTCGCTCGCCTCGCGCCGGCAGTTTTGGGCCTACACCTCCCCTCCCCCCGCCAGCCACCAAAGACTTGACCACGTAACGAGCCCAACTCCCCCGAACGCCGCCCGCCGCTCGCCATGGATGCCGGTGTGACTGAAAGTGGACTAAATGTGACTCTCACCATTCGGCTTCTTATGCACGGAAAGGAAGTAGGAAGCATCATTGGGAAGAAAGGGGAGTCGGTTAAGAGGATCCGCGAGGAGAGTGGCGCGCGGATCAACATCTCGGAGGGGAATTGTCCGGAGAGAATCATCACTCTGACCGGCCCCACCAATGCCATCTTTAAGGCCTTCGCAATGATCATCGACAAGCTGGAGGAAGATATCAACAGCTCCATGACCAACAGCACGGCGGCTAGCAGGCCCCCGGTCACCCTGAGGCTGGTGGTGCCGGCCACCCAGTGCGGCTCCCTGATTGGGAAAGGCGGCTGTAAGATCAAAGAGATCCGCGAGAGTACCGGGGCCCAGGTCCAGGTGGCGGGGGATATGCTGCCCAACTCCACCGAGCGGGCAATCACTATCGCTGGCGTGCCGCAGTCTGTCACCGAGTGTGTCAAGCAGATCTGCCTGGTCATGCTGGAGACGCTCTCCCAGTCTCCGCAAGGGAGAGTCATGACCATTCCGTACCAGCCCATGCCGGCCAGCTCTCCGGTTATCTGCGCTGGCGGCCAAGATCGGTGCAGCGACGCTGCGGGCTACCCTCACGCCACCCATGACCTGGAGGGACCACCTCTAGATGCCTACTCGATTCAAGGACAACACACCATTTCTCCGCTCGATCTGGCCAAGCTGAACCAGGTGGCAAGACAACAGTCTCACTTTGCCATGATGCACGGCGGGACCGGATTCGCCGGAATTGACTCCAGCTCTCCAGAGGTGAAAGGCTATTGGGCAAGTTTGGATGCATCTACTCAAACCACCCATGAACTCACCATTCCAAATAACTTAATTGGCTGCATAATCGGGCGCCAAGGCGCCAACATCAATGAGATCCGCCAGATGTCCGGGGCCCAGATCAAAATTGCCAACCCAGTGGAAGGCTCTTCTGGTAGGCAGGTTACTATCACTGGCTCTGCTGCCAGTATTAGTCTGGCCCAATATCTAATCAATGCCAGGCTTTCCTCTGAGAAGGGCATGGGTTGCAGCTAGAACAGTGTAGGATCACTCATAACCCCCTTCTGCTGTTTTCCCATGATCCAACTGTGTAATTTCTGGTCAGTGATTCCAGGTTTTAAATAATTTGTAAGTGTTCAGTTTCTACACTTTATCATCCGCTAAGAATTTAAAAATCACATTCTCTGTTCAGCTGTTAATGCTGGAATCCATATTTAGTTTTATAAGCTTTTCCCTGTTTTTAGTTTTGTTTTGGGTTTTTTGGCTCATGGATTTTATTTCTGTTTGTCGATAAGAAATGTAAGAGTGGAATGTTAATAAATTTCAGTTTAGTTCTGTAATGTCAAGAATTTAAGAATTAAAAAGGATTGGTTAAAAAATGCTTCATATTTGAAAAAGCTGGGAATTGCTATCTTAAACTCTTTGTTGGTGCTTTTTTTTCTCCCCTTTTAGCATTAGGTGTTTGGAGGGCAGAGGGCCGGCCCGGCTCTTCTCACCTTATCGGTAAGATTCCATTCCCCCTGCCTCAACAAAGGAGCACAGCAGGCTGGGCCTGCTTTGGGTATTTACAGAGATGGAGGGGCTCTTTCCGGAATGACATCCTTCCAACTAAGTTCCAGAGAGTGGCCTCTGCCCATTTCCCTGATAGAAAACATAAGGTTTTCTGAGGTGGAAAAAGTGCCCATTCAGTAGGACCTGATGAATGGAGAGCATCCTCTCCATCTAACCAGCCCCCTCTACCCCCATCCCATATGAAAAACTTAGCCAGGAACAATAAAATATTCTGAGGTGGGAGGAGCCGGGGGTGGAGAAGGGTTGGGGGAGGGGCATGGGTGGGAGGAGGGCAACAGCTGCGTCGTGGTTGTGGGGATAGAGGGGTCTATCAGCTGGACAGCTGGGGGAAGGGGGTCAAAGGAAGAGCTAGGCAGACTGTACCTTGCACGTGGCCTGCATGCACCTGTGGCAAGCCTGTCTGAGGATGTTGTTACACCTGTCAAGTGAGGTGTCCAGAAACAAAAGAGGCCCAGTTCCCAGTTTTTCAGCTGCGTGCAATGTTCAGAGAATCATTGTACCAGGAAGTAATCCTGCCTAAAGGAGGCAAGATTTCTTAAATTCTTATTGGCAAGAATTTTGTACCCATTGATCACAGCCTTAAGGTGATCAGGGTGTTAATACAAATTCCTGGATCCTACCCCAAATAACCAGAGAAATGCATTTTTAAACCTCAAAAGTGTCTGAGTTGAGTATCACTTTCTCTTTGGCAGATGGGGGGAATTCTGTGGTGAAGGCCATGTGTCCCATGTCCACATCAGCTAATGGGGCTAGGATGGACCTAATGAAAGAAAAATTATCAACAAGGCAATGGCAACAAGATAATTAGGTACCAAAGTAGGTAATGCAAACCCTAGGCACTATATGAAATCACTACTAGCAAAGAGAAATTCCTGTGGAAGGGGAGTATTACCCACAATATTTGTTGAAGCTTCTCTATAGGACATGCTTTTCCTGAGGTGTAGGCCTGGTTTTGAGAGTCCCTAGAGGTAATATTGCCATATACTTCACATTCACTGTAGAGGCCGGTCAGGCAGTTGCTGAAAGGAGCTCAAATTAGTTAAGCCTGCTTTCGTAGTTCATTCTGCCACTTGCTGGCTTTGGGAAAATTAATTAAATCTTTACAAAATGAAAATGTTAAAAGTATACAGCTCCTAGGCTTAAGAAAGTAAAAAGAATGTGAGGGAAAGCAAGATGTTGTTTAGCGCAGGCGCAGTGGCTCATGCCTGTAATCCCAACAGCTCAGGAGACTGAGGCAGGAGGATCAAAGCCAGCCTCAGAAACTTGGTGAGGGCCTGTCTCGATAATACAGAAAAAAGTGATGGGAATGTGGTTAAGTGACCATGAGTTCAATTCCAAGTACATACATACATACATATATATATATAGTCTAGAACATGTTTGTTTGTTTGTTTTTAAAAAAAGGCCTATTTTGGGAGGTAGGAGTTTTCTAGAATATCTGAGAAGAGATGACAACTAATTAAAAGGTAAGAAACTAGTATTAAATGTTGAGCTAGAGGAGCTGGTCTGAGAGGCCAAGACACATGGGGGAATGGGGAATAGTGAAGACCTGGAAGCCTGTTCATTACCTTCTGGAAACAATGAGCACTAATCAGGGCAAGTGGGTAATGAACTCAAACCCAGAGACACCATGCCTATAGTCTCTGAAACTTGCTAGGCGAAGTAATTTGAATACCCCATGGAAAATTAGAGCTCAACCTTTCCTAACCCTCCTCCCCACTATACATGCCCTTTATTGGGACAAAGCTGGCGATAATTTGTAAAAAATAATTTGGACAATAAGGCATGTGATTAATTATACCTTGAAGAGACAAAGGGCAGGAACAGCAGTTAGAAAACTACCTCAAGCAGGTTCTAACTCAGACTGGAAAGTGGTATCAATAGGCACACAGAGGGTCCAATTGAAGCAGTGCTATAAGCCTGTAATCCCAGCTACTCGGAGACTGAGGCAGGAGGATCCCAAGTTCAGCCAGACTAGGCATCTTAGACCTTGTTTCAAAAGGGATGGGATGTACCTCAGAACACCTCTGGGTGTTTTGGGGGGAGCAATCAAAGCAAGAGAAACTGGGTGTGGAGGCCAGAGACATATAATGAGGAGCAATGAATCTAGGCATTGTGATAGGAGCATATGCCAGCAGAAATATTTGACCAGTAACTAGAAATGGGAGGCAAAGTAAAAAGGAAGTCAGAGCTATGTGAGACGAATAAGGGAAAAGGGCTAGAGACTTGAGTTTTTCCTTCTCATCTGAGGGTGAGGAACCTAGTTGTCTTCTTCATTGCTGTATCTTGCACCTGTCACTGTGCTGAGTGGAGGCTCAAAAAATATTTGTAGAGCTGGGAATGTAGCTCAGTATTGGTAGAGCACTCAAGAACCTCACACACAAAAAATAGAATAAACATGGAAAAAGCAGCCAATTAGGAAGACAGAAGGAATAGTTGAAGCAGCAGGAGAAAAACCAGGATAGTACCCTTGAGAGGAGCCAAGGAGGAAAGTTTCAAGGTTCACGAAGTGATAGTAATGCTAAAGAGGTTGTTAACAGATCTGATTGAACATCCACCATGGGTAAAATACTTCGAACTTAAACAGGATGATGTGATACATTGGGAAGATGTCTAAGCATGAATAAATGGTAAAGGGAGGAAGATGAGGCTGAATTCTTAACCTCACTAGTGCAGTACCGACTGTCATAATGAAGAGTTCAAGCTTTATCCTAAAAACTCGTGGTGGTTCCCAAACATTTTGTTTTTTGCATCTCCAACAAGAAGCCTTTACCCTTATTACATATTTATTCATAAATTACATGTATACATTAATCATTCTGCTTCTTTGTAAAACATACAAGCAGAATTCTAAGAATTACTTATATGATAAAACACAAAATCTTAAATGTTAGCAGTTAAGATAAAAAAAAAATTAAGGGGCTGGGGTGTAGCTCAGAGATTGAGTGCTTATCTAGCATGTGTGAGGCCTTGGGTTCTATCCCCTTCAATTAATCAATCAATAAAAACCTAATGCGTGAGGCACTGGGTTCGATCCTCAGCACCACATAAAAATAAAATAATGATATTGGGGCTGGGGTTGTGGCTCAGTGGTAGAGCACTTGTCTATCATGTGTGAGGCACTGGGTTAAATTCTCAGCATCACATATAAACAAATAAAGGTCCATTAATAACTAGTAAAAATATTTAAAAAAATAATAATAAAAACCTAAATTTCAAGCTAGGTGTGTTGGCCCATGTCTTTAATCCCAGTGGCTCAGGAGACTGAGGTAGGAGGATCACAAGTTCAAAGCCAGCCTCACAATTTATCGATCTTAAACAACTTAGGCCCTATCTCAAAAAAAAGCCTGGTGATGTAGGTCAGTGGTATAACACCCCTAGGTTTGATTTCCAGTAACAAAGAAATGTAAACTTCAATAGTTTTTTTACCCTTTGCCTCAGTTATTTTAGAGATGAAGAAATACTGAGGAAGACAAATTTCAATGAAGTGAGTGCACTTGGAGAGTAGGATTTCAGAAGAGCAATGAGGGAAGTGCAGCAGGAGAGGGCCTCCTGTCTCCAAGGAATGTGGACCACTCAAACACTTGATGCAAAGGAGGGAAAGAAACAGAACTAGAACTTGAGGGAGAGAGCATCAGGGAAAAGATTCTTTCGTTGTTTTTGGAAAGAACTTCACTTAAGGCAGATAATAAGGAACCCAGAGGAAGCAGAATGTTAAAGGTATAAATAAGACAGAACTGTAGGTAGAAGAGGGTCTTCAATTTAGGCCTAGGCAGTTGGACTATTGAAATTTAACTCACTTATTTTGTGCTCTTTCCTAAGGAGATTTTCATTTCAGAACCCACCCACATACATACTTTGTCCTTTTTCTTTGGGGCAGCTTGAGCATGTCCGGTTCTCTTCCGAACTAAGGATTGGAAATCATAAGGCCCCTTTGCAGTTGCTGTGTTTGTTATAGCTCCATTCCTACCACCAGCTGTGAGGCCACAGCCACTGCCACAATAAAGGAGCCTGAACAGGTTGACAAACACCTGTTGTGTCGTAGCCACAGGAGTTGTATCATGTGTTTAGAAGGCTGATCTCCCTCTAGTCCCCAATCCCCACACACAGGCACATTTGAACATTACCAGCACATGCTCCACTAGGCCAGCACTTTAAGGGACAATGAATCACCATGCTTGGGTTCACCCTTCCAGCACATACTTATTCTCCATGACCTAAAAACTAAACAAGTGTTCACCAAGAGCTTGGTGCTTGAGTTGAACCCACCTCATCCCCAGCCACTCTTGGTGACCCTAAGTGGTACACCACATGCTATCCAACATCCCTGGGTCTGCCACCACCTGATGATGAGACAGCACCCAGCAGACTTGTGAATAAGCAGTGGTGGCAGGAGAAGCTTTCCACTGCCAGGTCTTCTGGTCACCTTGCCTGGTCACAGGAGGGGCCTTTCTAAAAAATTCAACTCTGACTTATATCACTCTCCTACTTAAATTAAGTCTCATGTCCACTCTCCATGTGTGCCTACAAAAGAAAATCTAAACTTTTTAGCAAGACTTACACTGCCCTAAGATTCTATTTCCCACCAACCTCACTAGTGCAGTACTGACCAGCCTTCCACACCCAACAACTTGCAATTCCCCCCAAGTCATTTTGTCTGTGTATCCTTGCCTGGTGACATAACTGTTCCTTCATTCTGACCCTGGCTGGGCTCTTCCATACCTGCCTAGAGGTCTAGGGTTCTTGGGCTCCTGTTTTTTTGTTTTTGTTTTGTTTTTGCACTGGAGACTTGACCACTGAGCTATATATTCTCAGCCCTTTTTATTTTTTATTTTGAAATAGGGTCTCACTAAATTGCTTAGGGCCTCCCTAAATTGCTGGAATTGTAGGCGTGTGTCCCCAGAGCTCCTCCTTTTGAGCATCAACATTCTACAGGAAAATCACACCTGGAGGACTGGGAGACCTGAGTTCCAATCCAGGTTCTGGCATGGAGTCACTGCATGATCTTGGACAAGTTGCTCCCCATTTCTGAGACTCAGTTCTCCCTCTGAGAAGACTGGATAAGATAATACCCACAACTCCCTGGCTGCCTTGGGAAATAATGCTGCCTTTGTGGAACCCATTCCTGCTTCTGACTTCTGACACGCTGGCCTTCTATAAATACTCAAGAGAGAAAAGCAGAAACTAACAAAAAATTGGCAGCAACAAGCCTTAGCTTGGCATTTTGAGCAGCTATTCATGGGTGCTTGGTTGAGGAGGAAGGAGAAAGGAAGGAACTCAGATTTGCTCTCACATCCCTGGTCATGCCTGTCACTTTAGGCTTTGTGGGGAAGAGAGGAGGTCACAGAAGGGATGCAGAAAAGGGGCATGGTAGTGAAGGTTAGAAATGAAAAGGTGGTTCCTAAAAGCAGACCCTAGCCCTCTTTCCTTCCATCCCCTGCCCCTGTGCCCTAGCTTCTTGATTGGCCCCTGGGCTTTGTGTACTCCAATATAAGGATAAGGTAACTATAGACCCCTCTTTTTTTTCCCAGGGCCAATTATGCCTCCAGGCATCTGCTGCCAGGCCGAGCAGGCCTTAATGTGGAGCTAGACAATGATACTTCGGTGGCACCAAACACATTGCCCAATTAGTCACTCAGATGGTGAATGATACTGGATTGGTTACTCCCTGAGCAGTTGGATCACAGTGAGATACAGTGCCCTTTCTTAATCCTGCCTCCATGTGGATATGGATGAAAACTATGTCTTCATTTTTTTTCTTTTTCTTTCTTTCTTTTTTTTTGGTGCCAGGGATTAAAACCAGAGGTACTTAACCACTGAGCCACATCCCCAGACCCTTTTTTAAAATTATGTTTTAAATATATTTTTTAGGGGCTGGGGATGTGGCTCAAGCGGTAGCGTGCTCGCCTGGCATGCGTGCGGCCCGGGTTCGATCCTCAGCACCACATACAAACAAACAAAGATGTTGTGTCCACCGAAAACTAACTAACTAAATAAATATTAAATAAATAAATAAATAAATATTAAAATTCTCTCTC